>NC_140996.1:63463973-63831641 GCF_052327205.1 Somniosus microcephalus | reverse complement strand
CGCATGGGAGTTACTACTGCACGTGCGTCGAAGGTTACGAGTCGTCAGAACAGAAGAAGGAATTTACGCCAAATGACGGCACCACCTGCCAAGGTACGAACAACCACTCGCTTGATCGCACAGATTGCGTTTGAGTTCGAAAGCACTGATTAAAAGAAACTGTCAGGTTTGGAAAGTTGAAATAAAAATTGGAAACGCTGGAAGCACATCAGTGCCAATTTACATAGAATGACTTATAAGGGCTGGATTTTCATTGGGCCGTGGAGTCGGGGTTGGAGGCGTGTAGGGGTTTAAAATCCCGAAATCGGGGGTCCCGACCCCATCCCGCCCCCAACCCGCCTCCATGCCAGTTTCAAAGGAGGCGGGTACCCGACCCGTACTGGCACCCGAAGCGGGAAGGGGATTAGTGCCAATTAACTGCCTGTTAACAGGTAGTTAACAGGTAGTTTTTAGCCTAATCCCTATTTTCATTGTTGATGAAGGGCTTGGAGGGGTCGAGATGTCCGGTGTTCAGGTGAGTGATGGGTGCATGAGTGCAGAGGCAAGTGTGTTTGGTGTGTGTAATTTGTTTAAAGAAGTTCTACTAACCTTTACTTAACTTTACAGCCTTCCTTCCTTCAGATCTCGGGAGTCCCTCATCTCACCGGCACAGAAAGCAGAATGGCCGCCAGCTGTCAAAATCTACAGCCTCTGCTTTCTGTTCCGGGGAGATCTCTAAATCATCCTGAGGGGAAGGAATTAACCTGAAGTGCAGATTGTCAGTGTTTGACAGCTTCAAACAGCTGTGAAACGCTGATATTTCATCTGTCGAAAGGTCTTGACAGATGAAATTTCAATCTGTGGCATCACCTGTTGCCGGGTGGCCCTTAATTGGCCTGCTGAGCCCGCTGGGCGGGCTCAACAAGATCAATCAAGTCTAAATCGCGTGGGTTGGCTAGAACTCAATGGAGGCGGGACTACAAACCCAAAAGCTGTAGTCCCGCCTCCTACCCGGCTCCTCAATGAAAATCCAGCCTTAAGTATTTACAGCACAGAAACAGGCCACTCGTCCCAACAGGACTGTGCTGGTGTTTATGCTCCACATGAGCTTATCTAGCTTCCCCTTAAAAGCATCTATGCTATTTGCCTCAACTACTCCTTGTGGTGGTGAGTTCCACATTCTCACCACTTCCTAAATAAAGGAGTTTCTCCTGAATTCCTTATTGGATTTATTAGTGACTGTCTTATATTTACGGCCCCCAGCTAATGGGTATAAGCACAGTCTGGTCAAAGGTTGTCAAAACCCATTGGCTACCATTTTGTAATTGTAGTTAGCATATCTGTACGTTTGATTTTCCTGTGAAGGGACTCACCGCTCCGCTAGTTGCCAGTACTGACAAGATGGGAGCACCTTCAACACATGGACTGCAGTGGTTGAACAAGGTGGCTCACCGCCTCCTTCTCAAGGACAACTAGAGATGGGCAATAAACGCTGGACTTGCCCGCGACGGCCACATCTTCAGAGTGAAGGGGAAAGAATATCTCTCACCTGTGGTTGAGAAGGTTGCGAATTCAAGCCCAAGGAGAAACTGTTTCCACTGGTAGGAGGGTCGGTTGCCAGAGGACACCGGTTGAAGATAATTGCCAAATGAACCAGGGGGGCAGATGAGAATAATTTTTTTTATGCAGCGAGTTGTTACGATCTGGAATGCACTGCCTGAAAGGGCGGTGGAAGCAGATTCAATAGTAGCATTCAAAAGGGAATTGGATATATATTTGAAAAGGAAAAATTTGCTGGGGTTTGGGGAAAAAGCAGGGGAGTGGGACTAATTGGATAGCACTTACAAAGGGTCAGCACTGGCACGATGGGCCAAATGGCCTCCTCCTGTGCTGTATGATTCTATATGGTTTGAGCTCAAAGCCTAGACTTGCCACTCCAGTGTTAGGAGTGACTCAGCTGTCAGAGGTGTATTTTGGTTGAGATCTTAACCTGAGGCACTGTCTGCCTGATGATTTAGGTGGACATTAAAGATCCCCCCTGGCACTATTGAAAGAACAGAGCGGAGTTTCTCCAGGTCTCCAGAACCAGGGGTCACAGTCTAAGGATAAGGGGTAAGCCATTTAGGACAGAGATGAGGAGGAATTTCTTCACCCAGAGAGTGGTGAACCTGTGGAATTCTCTACCACAGAAGGCAGTGGAGGCCAATTCATTAAATATACTCAAGAAGGAGTTAGATATATTTCTTAAGGCTAAAGGGATCAAGGGATATGGGGAGAAGGCAGGGACAGGGTACTGAGTTTGGATGATCAGCCATGATCTCATTGAATGGCGGAGCAGGCTCGAGGGGCCGAATGGCCTACTCCTGCTCCTATCTTCTATGTAACATTCCTCCCTGACCAAGACCACCAAAGGGCAGGTTGAGTGGTCATTTGCGCCACTGCTGTTTGTGTGGTGAGGGTGGGCAGCTGTCTTTTGCCTACATAACAACAGTCAACAGTGTCCAACATAAATCAACCTCACGGTCCACGAAAGATTAATTTATTAAGAGGGTAGTAAAAATCTGGAACTCTCTCAACTCCAAAAGGCTTTGGATGGTGGGGGACAATTGGAGCTTTCAAGACCGAGATTGATTGTTTTTTTTTGGGGGTGCGGGTATCAAGGGATATGAAGCAAAGGCGGGAAAATGGAGTTGAGATACCGATCAGCCATGATCCAATTGAATGGCAGGGCAGGCCCAAGGGGCTGAATGGCCTACTCATGTTCCTAATGTTACTATATTACTAACCCTGAAGAATCTCACACTATTTCAGGGGAGCCAGTCCACCCTGTGCACAATAGACTTGGGGGGAAAAATTCAGTTGGTAGCGCCACCCGTTAGCGCCTTAAGAGGGCGCTAAGTGGGGCGCAAAGCAACTAGTGCCCGGGCGTGGAGATATCTGCGCCTCTCGCGAAATTGATCGGACATTTTACGGCGGCACTAAACACTACCGCCATGATCTCCTGCGCCGGCAGATCGTGACGTCAGTCGAGTGTGCAACGCCCCGTTAGCGCTCCAGACCGGATATTGAGTGGCGCCCCCTGCCTTACCGCCTGCCGCTAGCAACGACAGGTTGAGGGGAGCGTTATGCTGTCAGAAAGGGACTGGGGGAATGCTATTTAAAGGCGACCGCTTCCTGCCTTTTTTTGTCAGTGACATTTTTGCACCACGCAGTCTGAGAGAGAGAGAGAGAGAGACTTCTGGAGAGATTCAACGCTGTGTGAAGGAGTTTTGGGTACTGAGCAGCACTTTGCAGGTTGGTTTTGATTTGCCCTTCCTTGTATCGATTTAGAAGAGACTATGGGGTCTGCACTCTGAGCTCTTCCCTGGGTCTCTCCATTGTTCTTTCCAGCAGATTTGATGTACAGGTCTCTCCAGGCTGAGATTCAGTCCAAGATTCAAGGCTGCAATGAGCAGGATGTGGAGGGAGAGCAAGATCAACCCTCCCCCTTTAAGATAAAAATAGGAAATGCAGGAGAAACTCAGCAGGTCAAGCAGCATCTGTGAAGAGAGAAACAGATTAACGTTTCAGGTCGATGACCATTCTTCAGAACTCCCCTTTAAGAATTGGATGGTGCCAGTGTGTCTGTGTTCCATTGCTGACTGAAATCACATGAGCTTCACCAGCGCTGTGAGGTAGCGCCTCGGTCCTCGGCCTTAACGCCTTAAGAGAAGTGTGAAGTGCCTGATTTAGCGCTCCAATCACCTCCAGGGGCGATAAAAGCCAAGTTTGCTGTCGGAGGCGATAATTAGCACCAGGCGCTAAACTTTGCGCACCGCCAATAATAGCGCCCCAAATGGGGCGATACCGAATTTTTCCCCCTTGAGGTTTAAACTCCTCACAAATGCTGTGCCCACATAAAGGATGAAATGAGTCTTCAGCAATAGCATGAAACGGGCAAAAGTGAATTGACATCAATGCAAGTATAAATGGACAGAGTGTAAGATGGGCTGCTGATTCACTATTGCCCGCTCAAGGGACTGAATGGCCTAATCCTGTTCCTATATTCTACCTTGTTCCCACGGCCAGTGTTTTGCTCTTCGCTACATGTAAGATCAAAACTTGGAGACTCTCAGATACCTGCCACCCTCCATTATCCATCAAGGGAAGGGGAGGGGAGGAGGGCCCCCTCCCATCTGCTGGATATCGGAGGTCCCACTGCACTGAATGCAGAAGTAACGATTATTCTAATGAATCTTGACATTTCCAGTCTTTGAACCGATGTAGAAACTTGCGAAACCCCATTTTGGAAATCTGCGAATAATTGATTTTTGCTGTTTGGGAGGTTGGATATGATGAAACCTTAGCCATGCCTTAAAAAAATGAATGTTGTTTGCTGTACACTATATGAATTTTATAGACATTGATGAATGTAGTGGAGATTTTGCTAGGGGCTGTGGTGCCCATGCTCACTGCCAGAATACAATTGGAGGATTTTATTGCTCCTGTATTAGTGGATTTCAAATATCTTCAGGGATTTCGACATTCAAACCAGAGCCCAATTCCACCCACATCATCTGTGAAGGTCTGTTATTACAGCTGATGAAAAAAAAATCTTTACACTAAAAAAAAATTAATCTAGAATCTGTATGAACTTGTTAGCAAACTTTTCAGAGCTAATTTGGCACACTTGTCTCGGAGTCGGACAGAGGGGAGGACAGAGGAGTGGGTGAGGAGAGGGGAGGAGCGGAGGGGAGGAGAGGGGAGGATGGGAGGGGAAGGAGGAGGGAAAGGGGGTGAGGGGAGGAGAGGGGAGGAGAGGACAGGGGAGGGGAGAGGAGGAGAGAGGAGGAGGTGAGGGGAAGGGAGGAGAGGGGAGGGGATGAGGGTGAGGGAGGGGGGAAGGGGAGGAGAGAGGAGGGGGAGAGAGGAGGATGGGAGGGGAGAGGAGGAGGGAAAGGGGGTGAGGGGAGGAGAGGAGAGGATGGGCAGGGGAGAGGAGGAGAGGGGAGGGGTGAGGGGAGAGGAGGGGGAGGGGTTGAGGGGAGGGGAGGAGAGAGGAGGGGGTGAGGGGAGGGGAGGAGAGGAGGGGAGGAGAGGGGAGGGGGTGAGGGGAGGAGAGGAGAGAAGAGGGGAGGAGAGAGGAGGGGAGGAGAGAGGAGGGGGTGAGGGGAGGGGAGGAGAGAGGAGGGGAGGAGAGAGGAGAGGAGAGGAGGGGAGGAGAGAGGAGGGGAGGAGAGAGGAGGGGAGGAGCGGAGAGGGAAGGAGAAGACAGGGGAGGGGAGAGGAGGGGAGGAGGTGAGGGGAGGGGAGGAGAGAGGAGGGGAGTAGAGAGGAGGGGAGGAGAGAGGAGGGGAGGAAAGAGGAGGGGAGAAAAGAGGAGGGGGTGAGGGGGGGAGGAGGTGAGGGGAGGGGTGGAGAGAGGAGGGGGGAGGGGAGGGGCGGAGCGAGGAGGGGAGGAGAGGGGAGGGGGAGAGGGAAGGGGGTGAGGGGAGGAGAGGGGAGGGGTGAGGGGAGGGGAGGAGAGGAGTGGGTGAGGGAAGGGGAGGAGAGAGGAGGGGAGGAGAGGGAAGGGGGTGAGGGGAGGGGAGGAGAGGGGGGTGAGGGAAGGGGAGGAGAGAGGAGGGGGTGAGGGAAGGGGAGGAGAGAGGAGGGGGTGAGGGGAGGGGAGGAGAGAGGAGGGGGTGAGGGGAGGAGAGGAGAGGGGAGGAGAGGACAGGGGAGGGGAGAGGAGGAGAGGGGAGGGGGTGAGGGGAGGGGAGGAGAGAGGAGGGGAGGAGAGGGGAGGGGGTGAGGGGAGGGGAGGAGAGAGGAGGGGGTGAGGGAAGGGGAGGAGAGGGGAGACAGCGGGAGGTGGGAAGGGTTTGAGCCCCAATCCAAAGACTTGAGCGCACGACATAGGCTCATTCTTCAGTCCCTTACCGGGGAGTGCTGCATTGTCAGAGGTCCCGTCCTTCGGATAAGGTTATTAAACTGTGGCTGTGTTCGGGTGGGTTTTAAAGATCCCGTGGCACTATTCGATGAACGGGGGGTTCACCCAGCATCCTGGGCCAACATTTTTCCCTCAGCCAGTACTAGCAGATAATTAGATTAACTGGTTATCCCTCACCTTGTTGATGTTTGTAGTATCTTGCTGTCTGTGCAAAATATTTGCATACCAGTCACTACACCAGAAAGTAATTACTGTAGGTGAAGCATTCTGAGAGATGTGAAACGTGCTATATGGATTCATAAGTCCAAAAATTCCTTTAAGGCCTGTTTTCAGGCCTGAAATGGCCGCCATGTCTGAAAACATGTCCCAGCGGGAGGCCCGAGGTCAGCCCGAAACTGGGCCTCAGGTGAACTGCTGGCACCTGTTACCCCTCCAGAGGCCAGACGCCCATTTTAAGAAGATCACTCTCGAAGCCGCTCGCCTCGCCGACTGTGCCCTGAAGGTAAGTATCAGGGCGGGGGTGTGGACCATCAATGGAAGAGGAGGCCGATCAGCTCGTGGGAACACTCCTGCATCTCCTGGCTTCACAGGCGCGCATTTTTGAAATGTTTTGAAAAAAAAACTCACCATTTGTTGGCCACCACTGTGTAGGCCGCTGAAGAATCCTGAGCGGAAGAGGTCCAGCTCCTGCTCCGTTTGTCTGTAATCCATGTTCACAAAGGAGGCCTAAACCAGGCATTAGGCCCCTCATTCACATATGTCAGGGGCTTAGCACCTGTTGTAGGTGGCCGCCAGGGACGCCTGAAAAATGCCATGACCCAATATCGGGTCCGACGTCGCTCAGGTGTACTTTGGGCGTGGCATGTTGGTCCCCAGAATTAGCCCTCCTTGCGCCTGTTTCACAACAATAAAACAAGAAGAATGAGGTCTAGCTTCTACTCTATAGAGCGTTACAGGGCAGAAGGGGACCACTTAGCCCATCACGCCTGTGCCAGCTCTCTGAAAGAGAGTTCCATTTTCCTACCCTTTTGCAAAATCCCCTTTAAATGTTTCCTTTGTCAAGTTTTTATTCACTTCTCTTTTAGAAGCCATGGCGGATTCTGCTTCCACCATTGTTTCTGGTAGGGCGTTCCATGCCCGAACAACCCTCTGCGTAGGAGTGGAGCACTGAGGGAGTGCTGCGCTGTCAAAGGTGCGGTCTTCCAGTTGAGACGTTAAACCGAGGCCCAATCTGCTTTCTCAGGTGGATGTGAAAGATCCCTCTTTCTGTGCCTAGTCTCCACAGGGCAACTGCCCAGGGTGGCACAGTTGGAATCGAGAGCCCAACACTCTGTAGCTGCCAACCCATTTCCCAACATGCCGTAGTGCTGCGCGTTGAACGTGAACAACAAGCAAGATATTGGTTGAAAATGAGTGAGCAAGGGTGCAATCAAACTGTAACTGCAGTATTGTGCTAACCAATTTTGCTTTCCACTGATGCTATACTCATGATAATGAGCAGATTATCTGTTTGAGTGATGTTGGTTGAGGGATAAATATTGGCCAGGACACCGGGGAGAACTCCCCTTGCTCTTCTTCCATCAGTGCTGTTATAAATCTCATCATCAAGAAACTACTTATGAAATAACGCTGGACGGCCAGCTGGTGGCGCCGTCCAAGGAGTATAAATACTCGGGCGTGGGCCCCAGCTTTCCAGGGACATTTTGTAAGACAAGGAGCTAGTGAAGTACAACTAGACCTCCATGTTCTGAAACAAGTTGATTAAAGCCTTGCTTTCTGCTCAAACCAAGTGAGTAGTGAGTTTTATTACGTCAAGTGCCACGGGATCTTTTATGTCCACCCGAGAGTGCAGGTGAGGACTCAGTTTAACATCTCAGCCGAAGGATGGCTCCTGCCAATGGTGCAGCAGTCCCTCAGCACTGCACCGGCAGTGTCAGCCTGGACTATGTGCTCAAGCCTCTGGACTGGGGCTTCAACCCACAACCTTCTGACTCCGCCTGCTGAGCCGCAGCTGACACCTGCGAATGAACTGAAGCACTGCTTCCCCACTCCTGAGGTGAAATCTTCCGAGGATTCCTGTGTTGTCAATCCAATAAACGGGGTTTCCCTGTAAATGGTTGTATCTCCAGGGGCGGACGGCTGGGCGAAATTGCCACAGAGTGCATTGCTCTAATAATTTAATCAGGTACAAAATTTGCATTGTAAAAGCTCTAAATTAGCAATCAAATTACTTTCAAGGGCATTATATGACAGGTGATTTATTAGTTAATATATGATAATTATTTGTCAAGTAATCGGCGATAGGCAAACTGAATGGCAATGTCATTGATGGGAACAGTTTAGTCGATAATACAATCTGACCATGTGTTGGACACCTGTTTGAAGTTAATGTTGATTTTTTTTCCCCTGCTATTTCAGAGATTTCAGAGATACCCTGCCATTTAAATAACGACTGTCTCTCTGGGAGGATTAATGAGACCCTGCATCAGGTAATGCCACATCTCGAATAAGATAAGAAACCGATGCAGAAAAACAAGGTCCTTTGAACTTTATAATAAGATTGTGCATCAAAGCGGCCTAAAGTGCAAACCACTGCCATTTTGAAACAAACTCTTATTTTAGTAATAAACTGAGACTTCATACAAGTCAACTTTGATCAGGCATTTCCAGGGGATTTTCTGATGGCTCCGTTGTTTAAAGGCCGGTTTCGCGGAGGCATGTTTTTTTTTAACTCATTTTTTAAATGCCAGGCCGGCATTTATTGTCCATCCCTAATTGCCCTTTGAGAAGGTGGTGGTGAGCCGCCTTCTTGAGCCGCTGCAGTCCGTGCGGTGAAGGTGCTCTCACAGTGCTGTTTGGGAGGGAGTTCCAGGATTTTGACCCAGCGACGATGAAGGATCGGCGATATATGCTCAAGTCGGGATGGTGTGTGACTTGGAGGGGAACTTGGAGGTGGTGGTGTTCCCATGCGCCTGCTGCCCTTGACCTACTAGGTGGTGGAGGTCGCGGGTGTGGGAGGATGCAGTACGGGAAGCTGCCCTGGTTCAATTCCTGATATGCGCTGCGTTAACTGATCTCAGCCGGGGGATGCGGGGAGTGTGCGGTAGGGGTGCTTTAGTCTTCCTGGCACTCGGGGCCGATAAAATCCACCGTGGCTCCCACTCTGGCCTGGCCGTCATCCAGACACCCCTGCTGTAAAGAGCAGATGTCGGGGTGTCTGGCTCAGCTGCGATGCTCTTTGCGGTTGAATAGCCTGCCCGAAATCACATGTAGAATAGCCACCAGGCGAGGACCAACCTGACACCAATGGAGACAACATGACCTCCAGGAGATGGAGGGTGAAAAACAGAGGAGAGGAAGAAAAGCTTCAGTTGCACTGAATAAACTAACTTGTAGAGAAGCGATGGATTCCTGGGGTTGGCAGCTCTGATTGGAATAATAACTGACTTATGAAAAATATATTGGTGAGACGAGCTGGTGGAACGTCTTTCTCTCTCGCTGGGTTGAAACCACCGTACGTTTTTTCATGGAGATGCAGTTTAACTATGATTACAGTGGTTGAGCTATATTGTGTATCGGCTATATTCCGCAAACGGCAATTGAAGCTGGGTCAATTGTTAATTTTAAATCGGAGATTGATAGCTTTTTGTTAACCAAAGGTATTAAGGGATATGGGGCAAAGGCGGGCATGTGGAGTTGGGTCGCAGATCAGCCATGATCTCATTGAATGGCGGAACAGGCTCGAGGGGCTGAATGGCCTCCTGCTGTTCCTATGTTCCTGTGTGTACGCTGCACTAATTCCAAAGACAGTCACCAGGGTTTGGTGTTTTTTTGACAGCTTAGCAACATAAAAGAACCGCAGGTCATCCTGGAGGAGCTAGCCCGAAATACCAGCGGAGCCCTGTCAGCCACTGACGTGCTTTTATACGTCGAAGTCCTCTCGCGATCAATCCCATCTCTGAGCACCATCAACGAGACTGTGCCTGATAGGAGAGTGATTACCAATGCCACTATCAACATAGGTTATTCAAAACAGAGAATCTTTTTTGCTTTATCGTACGATGAACTTTTGAAGTCTTTACCCTGTGTTGAAAAATCCAAGTAATTGTTTTTTTTTATATGTATGCACACATACACCCACACACTCTAGGCACTGGTTAAAATGGTGAACAATCTTTTAAAGCCGAATGAAATGGCTGTGTGGAGTGAAATCGCGGAAGATGAGAGGCGAAAGAGCGCCACTAAGCTGCTGCACGCCATGGAGAAATCAGCACTCGGCATCTCACAGCACTTGAAAAGGACGACAGAGCTAGCGTTTAAGGAGAGTGACATTGGTGAGTTGAGAGCAAAGCAGTGCTGGTGTTTAGCCTGCGAGTCTGTGCATCCAACGTCTCCCCATGGGGTCGTTACGAGCTTAGGTAAATTCGAGCTGCTCTCTTCTAAACATTTGGTCCTCATGTAATCTTCAAAGAATGCTTCAAGTCTGCTGCTGTATTTTTTTTTGAGGACAATATTTTTCACGTTGTCAGTCCCAGCATCTCCTTCAAATTCCAACAGGCATTGATCACACGCAGTGCCTTTTGTAGAAAGGAAGAGAGACTTGCATTTATACGGCACCTTTCATGATGTCAGGAGGTCCCAAAATGCTTTACAGCCAATGAAGTGCTTTTGTGAGGGATAATGTTGGAAACCTGGCAGCCAATCAGCGCACAGCGAGCTCCCACAAACAGCAATGTGATAATGACCAGATAATCTGTTTTTTAGTGATGTTGATTGAGAGGTGAATATTGGCCAGGACACCGGGGAAAAACTCTCCTACTCTTCTTCGAAATAGTGCCATGGGATCTATTACGTCCATCAGAGAGGGCAGATGGGGCCTTCGGGTAAAGTCTCATCCAAAAGACGTCACCTCCGACGGTGCAGCAGAGACTCCCTCAGTACTGCACGGAGGTGCAGTAACAGATGATGCTACAGCCCGTGTTTAAAGATGATCCAGAATATACAAAGGGCCTTAAATGAATTTATGAGTTTGTATAAAGAAAATCACCAAACGGCGCGAGTGTAACTCGTTCGTCACAGCTTGCTTTGCCTGCGTAACAAGGATTGCTACACTCCAAAAGTAATTTGCCATGCAAAGTGATGTGAGACACGGTGGGGCCTAATTTCAACATCACTGCGCCCGTTTCATAGGTGTAAATTGGGAGCAACAATGACTGATTTAGCAGAGCAGGGGGGTGCACCCAATCCACACCGATGTTGGGGCCGCTGCTAAGTTAGTTGGAGCCTTTTTTTAAATGGCCCTGAAATGAGCGTGGGCCTCATTTTAAAATTGAAATGAGGCTCCTGTGCCTATTTCAGACCCAGGCCCCTGGATTTGGAGATTCTAGATTCCTGCACTCATTTACTCATCCCTTTACTCAAGTCTCGTTCACCCATCGCCCCTGTGCTCGCAGACCTGCGTTGGCTCCCGGTCCAGCGTCGCCTTGAATTTAAAATTCTCATCCATGTGTTCAGCTCCCTCAATGGCCTCGCCCCTCCCTATCTCTGTAATCTCCTCCAGCCCTACAACTCTCCGAGATCTCTGCGCACCTCCAATTCTGGCCTCTTGCGCATCCCCCCGATTTCCTTCGCTCCACCATTGGCGGCCGTGCCTTCAGCTACTGAGGCCCTAAGCTCTGGAATTCCCTCCCTAAACTTCTCCATTTCTCTTCCTCTCTTTTCTCCTTTAAGTCGCTCCTTAAAACCTACCTCTCTGACCAAGCCCTATCCTAATATCGCCTTATGTGGCTCGATGTCAAATTTTGTCTGATAATCACTCCTGTGAAGCGCCTTGGGATGTTTTGCTATTCAAGACAGGTTAAATAAGAGTTCTTACAAGGGAGATTACTACAGGATAATATGTGGTTTACATAGAGACAAATGGAAAGGCTACTCAGTAAGTAGAAGTTTACCTGCAACGAAAAGGCAAATCTTATGCTAATAGTTTGAATCAATTATAAAGAAAAATGCTTCAAGTCATTTCTAGGCAGCGTGAGCTGCCAGTAAGCAAACGGAATAGGAGGCTACTAAAAAATCCACAGTTAATGAAAATCTGATACAAAAACAGGTCAGTCAGCATCTGCGGAGAGAATGGCGTGTTTCATGCCCACGTCGTTATTAGTGTGTAAAAATCCCAACAATATGTGGCGAGGAAGGGATACGCCATGACTTGTTAATCGCCGCAAGTTACTGGATGATTTGCGGTGTTCCGCTGTTTGCCTCGCGAAAACTGGAGCTCGCCGTCACCCTCCCCGTGAGTTTCAAGCAATTTGCGCTGTTAAAACGAATTAAACCCGCCGCAGAAAGTTAGGGCTGGTATTTGACCACGTAAGGACTCTTTTAATGATGAGATTTATTTTCCTCTCCAGCCCAGAAAGGGGACAATTGAAACTGTGGAGTCTCACTCCTGCAGGTACTAAATTGCCCCTAGAGGTTTTCAAAATTTATAATTTTACATTTTTCAATTTTTTTCTTACTTTTCCGATCTGTCTCTCTTTTCTCTTCCTCTTAATCCAATCTTTCTTTCTCTCACTTTATTTCTCTTTCTGTATCTAATTTGACTCCAATTCATTCTACTTCCTCCTCCGTCGTTCCTCTGTTTCTTCCTCCATCCTTCAATCTCATGGGTTAAGGAGATAGACTGTTGGTCCCATTGTTCTCCAAGGTCCCAGACGTCCCGTTGCCCTCACCGAGGCTGTCATCAGCTGCCACTTCCAGCAATTTGTGGCGCAGAAATACTTCAAACTGAAGGGTGAGGAAAAATAACCTAACCAACGAGGCACGGCAGCAAATTCTGGACCAATGCTGTGGGTGCAGACCTGAAAAATAAGAGGCGGACAGGCAGTCAGAAAAAGGAGAGCGGGGATAATAGATGTACCAAAATCACAGGAAAACATAGGGAAGAATGATGTTGGAGAGGCAGCAGTGTTTTGGAAGAGTTAAGGTTGGTGCGGGGTGGAGCTGGGAGTGGAGAGAGTTGGAGAAGCCGCGCCCGGAGGTGATAAGGCACAGCTGAGGGTTCCAACAGTGAGCGGGAGGGGAAGAGGCCAGAAGTGGGCGAGGTTATTGTGTCGGCCATCTTGACGATGTTTTGGAGTGTTACCAACTGAGCCAGGCTGACAGCTATGCTGTTGGGAAATACGAAACTTGGGTAACTTTCAATAGCTTCTGCAATAGTAAGCTAAAAAAAATGTTTGTTTAAATTCAGCCTTGTTTTCTTCATGCAATCTGTGAATTATTTACCAGTTCTGTTATATTCTACTTGATGTGCCTCAATAAATCCGAGACTCGATGTTAGCGAAACAAAACAAGGCTTTTATTGACTTAGAAGGTAACACACAGAGGAGAATGTATCTTCCATCCAGAGGTCTGCCGTACTGGATGTGATGCAGGCTGGGCCAGCTTACATAGGGGCCAGGTATGGGCGGAGCCCTACACACAGTACAATACAATGGTGAGGAAACGGAACTGAGGTAAGGGAAATGAAACTGAAACCAACCACAGTCACAGGCAGAGAATACCAATGAGTGATGAATGGAATATTTCATCACACTACTGACAGGTGTAGAGTCTGTGTTTATATTTAGAAGTGTCTGAACAGACAGGACTGCCATTCATGACTTATTAATAATATATATTTTTATGCTTTTACAGCCCTTAAACTATATACTTTTGATTTAAGCCATGATAAGCACCCACATCTTCATGCAAACTTGGAAGGGAATCTCATAAGTATTTCTCAACGGAAGACCAAAAGGACCAGCTCTAATGGTAGGTAACCGTCGGCTCTGGAGGATCAATTAATAGTGCGGTTTCCTTGTCCTGCTTGTCAGTAATACCTATCAAAAAAAAAATTTGTGTGCCATTAGGGACTGTCACAATCATTTTCCTTCAGTACAATAGTATTGGCTCCCTGCTCAAACCATCCAATAGCTCTCGGGAGAGGGAAGTCAATGGGACGGCACCACGAGAGGACTTGGCCATGAACTCGCCCATCGTCGCAGCAGCTATCAAAGCAAACCCTCCGACCCTGTATCTTATGGACCATGTAACGTTCACACTGAAGCATTTGGAGGTTAGTGCCTGTACATGCAAGGGAGATGAAGTGCGTCGCTGTGTGCAGTAAGCTCTGCTTAAACGGGAAGCTGGAGCGGGTGCTTTGCAAATAGGAAACTAGGAGGAATCATTTGCTTTTTGAAATACCGATAGGGACTGCCCACATGTGTCCCCCAGACTCACAGTGCCCAAGCAGATCTGAACGGAGGGTCTCCATGTGTATTGAGTGACCTCATGCACAGGAAGATCAGAATGGAGGGTCTCCATGTGTATCGCGTGACCTCATATACAGGAAGATCAGAATGGAGGGCCTCCATGTGTAACGAGTGACTTCATACACAGGAAGATCAGAATGGAGGGTCTCCATGTTTATCGAGTGACCTCATGCACTGGGAGATCTAAAGGGAGGGTCTCCACGTGTATTGAGTGACCTCTTGCACTGGGAGATCTAAAGGGAGGGTCTCCACGTGTATTGAGTGACCTCATGCACTGGGAGATCTAAAGGGAGGGTCTCCATGTGTATCGAGTGACCTCATGCACAAGAAGATCTGAACGAAAGGTCCCCATACAGCTAAGAAAATAATGGTATTTTGAAAACAAAATCAAAGGAAGTGTTTGTAATTTTTTTATCCAAAGATACTCATGAGCTCCGCTAGTGGGGGGGGGGTGTAGTGGTTTAAGGCAGTGATTCTCAAACTGGGGTACGTAGAAACTTTCCGGGGGGGTCCGCGAAATAATGTGAAAGTGCTTACCGAGCAGGGCTGGCCTTACACCGAACACCTAAAGTTGTTAAAGGATGGAGGCATAGTTTGGCCCACCTTGCTTCCTTCACTCAAAGGATTGCGCAGAAAGAAAGAATACTCTAATACGGAGAGATCGCTCTTGTCTTTTGTAGCCACATACATCATTGAATGAAATTAGAGAGCTGAAATGAAGTACTATTGGAAAACGGCTAACATCGATACATGGCTGAATGATAATTTGGTGACAGTTTATGAAATTAAATGTTTATACTTAACGCACGCACAATGGTTGCAATTAAATTCTGGACACAGCACTAAAAATGTTTTAAACTCAAAAATACCTCCCCTAGGTGTCAACATTAAGTTTGTAATAAAATCCATTGGCAGGATAGGCGCACCAACGTCAGTGTTCTCGCTCAGGCCAACATCCCCAGCATTGAAGCTTTGACCACGCTCAATCAGCTCTGATGGACTGGTTACATTGTCCGCATGCCCGATACGAGACTCCCAAAGCAAGCGCTTTACTTGGAGCTCCGACACAGCAAGAGAGCCCCAGGTGGGCAGAGGAAACGCTTCAAGGCCACCCTCAAAGCCTCCTTGAAAAAGTGCAACATCCCCACCGACACCTGGGAATCCTTGGCCCAAGGCCACACAAAGTGGAGGAGAAGCATCCGGGAAGGCGTTGAACACCTTGAGTCTCTTCGCCGGGAGCAAGCGGAAGCCAAGCGCAGGCAGCACAAGGACCGCACGTCAACCCAAGCACCCCACCCACCCGCCCCTTCAACCACCGTCTGCCCCACCTGTGACAGAGACTGTAGGTCCCGCATTGGACTCATCAGTCACCTGAGAACTCATTTTTAATGTGGAAGCAAGTCATCCTCGGTTCCGAGGGACTGCCTAAGAAGAAGAATGACCCGCAACTCACCTGTTGCTCTGAACTGCACCTAGAAATCACTGCGTTAAATTGATGTACAAACGGTAGCTGAGCATTGATGTAGGTTTCACCGCTCCTGCAGGGTGCCGGAATTCCTATACAATGACACAACCCATTCCTCAAATAGACAGAGGCTACCCGATACAAAACCAGCAACTTACACTAACACCCCCAAGACAGGACACTATGGCAGTTCAGCATACTAGAAGTCACATCTATCTGTTGTGTTAAATAAGCAAGCATGATTATGATTTTACAAGCTTTTAGTGATATCAATGCCTATTAATTTAAATGCATTGGCCCAGAAATTCGGGTCGGGGACTTCCTGCGGGTGTAAGCCCCCGGTCTGCACTTACCTTGCGCGCCGGCCGTTGAGCTGTGGGCTCCCGTGGAATTCCGATCCGGGGCCTGGTCCAGCTGCCGGCACGCAGTGCTTGCGTATCCCATGGGCGCAGTTCGTTCGATGCGTCCCCTGGGATCACGTGGGCCATGGGCAGCCAATCGGAGCAGGGAATGCTTCATTCATAAGTCTGACAGGAAGTGCTGTCAAGACTTATAAATACTACGGCCCCAAAATAGCACTAAATCTTCAAATAATTTTTTTTTTAAATCACATTTTTTAAATAAACTATAAATTACATGAAATAACTATTTTAAACAATAATTTAAATTTTTGAAAAAAATAATTTTATTTTCTAACGGGTCTAAAAGTCAACTTACCTTGCTTTAAAGTATTAAAAAATAATAAACCTGTGGAAAAAATGTTTTAATTTTAATTAATTCACCACTTACCTTGTAAAAAGCAGGCCTTACGCCTGCTTTTTATATTCCTAAATTCTGCAGGCTTACCCTCCCGGGAAAACCTGTAAAAAAAAAGGATGTTCGATGCGCATGTGCAGCCTCTCCCGCGCACGCGTTTGACCTCTGAACCTCTTCGTTCAGAGGAACGGAAGTGCCAGTTTCCCGCGCATGCGCAGTGCATGCAGGAAACCGGCACTTCCATCGGGCCTACGGGTGAGTACCCCGTGCATACTCACCCGTGGAGACCCGAATTTCTGGGCCATTATGTCTACCGCATCCTACCTCAAACAGCCCACAATAAAAACACGGGCAAGCTACATACTTCAACGATGACCTAATCTCGCTATAAGCGAAATGGTGATCAAGGCAGTCCTCAAATCAGTAAAAGAATTTCTTTCTCGTTGTGTATACACGATATATCTTTCTTTGCAATGGTACATAAAAATCCTCAAAAATGAACAAAACTACAATAACCGAAAATGATATATCTCCCTCGGTAGCCGCAAATCGCTGGCTGTCAAATAAAGTAAACAAGTTTTGAAAAAGCGCAAATTTGTGGACATAGATAAAACCAACCATAAAAATAGTAAATAAATATAAATCGTGGATTGGCTTTTATGGAAACTGCACATTGTAGTTTTATTATTTGAAATAGTTTTATTTTGCCGGGAGTTGGTAAAGCGAACTACAGCATAAGCAAAGAAGCGATGCTTTAATAAAACACACATTGCAAGCAGCACTTTCGTATTATGAGTATTATATAGTATTATAATTTAGATGGGGGGGGGGGTTGTCCATGATTACTAATCCATTTGAAAAGGGTCCACCAAACAAAAAAGTTTGAGAACCATTGGTTTAAGGAACTGCTTGGTGAGGCTCACAAGCAAAGAGATCCCAGGTTTGGACCCTGGTCTATGCTGAGTTAGCCAAGGTGGGACAGAAAGTTCAGCTCTAGGCTATGCAGAGGGAAAAACCAGCCAGCCCTGACTGCTGTCCGTGAACAAAGCACATTCCCCCTGAGATTTAACATCCCTATTAATCTCCACATTCTGTTATGCAACTTCGAGTCGCTAAAATTTGGCAGAATATCGAATAAATACAAAGTGAATAAATAATTTAACTAATAAATGTTTAATACTTAAACAAGAAAAGTTCCTTGATAAATGTTGTACCCGGGCCTGCTTTAATGGGGAATTTCTAATTAAAGGAAGTAATTTATTTGTTAAATGACCTTCATATAATAATGCTTTTAAACAGATCATAATTTTAATATCCATGATTAACAGCTTTGGCCTTTTTACATTTTATCCTCTTGCTTTTCAGCTTCGCACAGATATTGTTCGCAGCATGGGGGTATTTATCGATAGGCATCCATCCAGCTGAACATCATTCTGACCCCTTGCATTCCAATTTTATTTTAGCCTCTAGAGACGGAGAAAGCTGTCTGTGTGTTTTGGAATTACTCCACTTTCAGCATGGAGGGTGAGTGGGCCACTGAAGGGTGTGAGACCCTCCGCTTCAACACCACACACACCACCTGCAGATGTAATCACCTGACCAATTTTGCGGTCCTGATGTCGTCCTCCCAGATCAGTGTAAGTATCAGGGTTATACAGAGGGAGTCATTGTTCACGATGCTGATGGTTCAGATAACAGTAACGCAAGTTAGAAATGTGGAATTTAGAGACAAGAAAGAAAGATCTTGCATTTATATAGCGCCTTTCACGACCTCAGGACGTTCCAAAGTGTTTTACAGCCATTGAAGTACTTATTTGAAGCGTAGTCACTGCTGTAATGTAGAAAACATGGCAGCCAATTTGTGCACAGCAAGGTCCCACAAACAGCAATGTGATAATGACCAGATAATCTGTTTTTAGTGCTGTTGGTTGAGGGATAAATATTGATCAGGACACCTGGGAGAACTCCCCTGCACGCTTCAAAATAGTACCACCTGAGAGGACAGATGGGGCCTCGGTTAAACATCTCATCTGAAAGACGGCACCTCTGACAGTAAAGCGCTCTCTCAGTACTGCGCTGGATGATTCAGCCTAGATTTCTTGGAGTGGGATTTGAACCCACAATCCTTCTAGACTCAGCAGGAGAGAGCGCTACCCACCAAGCCATAGCTGAGAAGGGAAGTCTGAGGCAGGGTTTTCACCCAGAGGCTAATGGGGTTCTGGAATAATTAACCAGAAAGAAGAGTGAGGCGAACCGTATCAATGGGTTACGGCACAATTGAACGCATTTCTAGACGGAGAAGGGAGTGAGGGAGATGGGGAGGAGGTGAGTAGGTGGATTGATGTCTGAAAAAAATGATGGTTTGTTCTTGGTTTGTAGAATCATAAATTACAGCGCAGAAGGAGGCCATTAGGCCCATCGTGCCTGTGCTGGTACTAGTTCTTCAACTGCAGCTGCTTACTCTAACCCCATTTCCCTGCCTTTCCCTGTATCCTTTTATATTCTTCCTTTTCAAATACTCGTCCAATTACCTTATGCATGATGATATAGTCTCTTCCTCAATAGCCACTTGTGGCAAAGCATTGTGTGTTTTAATAACCCTCGGTGTGGAACCATTCCTTCTAACTTACCTCTCTTTATCTCATGATAAACTTTATCTTTCCCTCTTTCTTGATCAGGGTGTAATATTTCCCACCCTTCAGTTCCCATTCCCAAAATTCCCATTTCCAAAGTATTTGGAAAATGATTACAAATTCAGTGAAAGTGACTGAAGAGATATATAGTAGTGTATGGGATTTCATGATTCCAGGACTGGTGAGATGGAGTACGACTGTCCCTACATATTTTCCTTGTTCCTGTGTTTGGCTTATAATGGTCACTTCCTGTTGCTAAAAATTCTCCCGTTCTTATCTGTCATGAGCTTCCGCAAGTCATAGAAACATAGAACATAGAAGATAGGAGCAGGAGTAGGCCATTCGGCCCTTCGAGCCTGCTCCGCCATTCAGTGAGATCATGGCTGATCATCCAAATTCAGTACCCTGTCCCTGCCTTCTCCCCATATCCCTTGATCCCTTTAGCCTCAAGAAATATATCCAACTCCTTCTTGAATATATTTAATTAACTGGCCTCCACCGCCCTCTGTGGCAGAGAATTCCACAGGTTCACCACTCTCTGGGTGAAGAAATTCCTCCTCATTTCAGTCCTAAATGGCTTACCCCTTATCCTTAGACTATGACCACTGGTTCTGGACTCCCCGGCCATCAGAAACACCCTTCCTGCATCTAGTCTGTCCAGGCCTGACAGAATTTTATAGGTTTATAGAAGACATTTACAGTTGTTATGCCTTTGACGAGCTGAAGTGCAAAGAACAAGAAATGATTTCATATACATGGACAGCAACTTTAACATATTACAGTGTCAGCCATGGCTCAGTAGAAGCCTCTGAGTCAGAAGGTTGTGGGTTCAGGTCCCACTCCAGACACCTGAGCACAAACTCTAGCCCGACACACCACTGCCGTAGTGAGGGATTGCCGCACTCTCGGAGGTGCCATCTCTCGGATGAGACATTAAACCAAGGCCCCATCTTCCCTCTCAGGTAGACGTAAATGATTCTGTGGCACTAATTTGAATAAGGCAGGGGAGTTCTCCCTGGTTATCTGGCAAATATTTATCCATTAACCAACATCACTAAAAAAAATTCTGGTCATTATCATATTGATCTTGCTGTGCGTGAATTGGCTGCCATTTTTCTCTACATTGCAACAGTGACTACACTTTAAAAGTACTTCATTGGCTGTAAAGTGCTTTGGGACATCCTGAAGCCGTGAAAGGCGCTATATAAATGCAAGTCTTTCTTACTGGTCTCTCATATGCATTCAACTCATTGAGCTTGATAGGAGAGTGCTCATTTCCTGAGAGGGTAGATGGGGCCTCAGTTTAAAGTCCCATCCAAAAGGCAATGGCCCGTAATTTGTGGCCCCTACGGGTGCGTATCAGGTGCTAAGCCCGTGCGGGAAAACCCGGAACTTGCGACAGATCCAATGCACCCCTGGGAAAAGGGCACCCGTGGGCGGAGAGTTGGGCTATTTGCCCAACTTCTGCCCAGCGAATGCCCGTGAAATTTGTACACCTGGTAAAAACAGGCGTAGGGCCTGCTTTTACCAGCGTAAGAGTTTAAAAAAACATAAATTTTTTTATCAATCATTTATACATTAAAAAACCAGTACAATAAGGTAAGTTTATTTTTAGTTCCTTTAAAACATGTAAATTTATTTTTGTTTTGAATATTTAATTAAATGGCATTTTAATTAATTTTAAAATTTGATGTCTAGGTGTATTTTTTGGGTGTTCCCATTCATGCTTATGGGGTTTCTGTACATACAGAATCCCCATAAATATGAATGGGGATCCCCTTCTTTTATTGGTTGGGCTGGCCCACGTGATCCCAGGGGCACTTGCGAACCATCTGCGCCCCTGGTGGTCCGGCGACTCATGCTCCTGGGCCTCTCTCTGGGTACCCATGTATCCCAGGGGCACTGATGGCTCGCAAGTGCCCCTGGAATACGTGGGAATCCGGAGAGGCCCAGGAGCACGAGTCTCCATACCTCCCAGACCACCAGGTACGCGGGCATTTTATTTGCAGATTGGAGGCATTTCCCCACGGGAAGCCTCCGACCGCAAATTCAAGGGCACTACCTCCGACAGTGTAGCACTCCCTCAATTCGGGATTGGCGTGGCTGGCTAGATTTAACACTCAAGTCTCTTGGAGCGGGACTATGAACCCACAACCTTCTGCCTCAGAGACGAGAGTGCTACCCACTGAGCCATGGCTGACACTGTTCTAGCCTCAAATTCCAGAACATGTCTCACCCAAGTCAATCTCTGCTTCTTCGATCCAGAATTGTTGTTGAGAATAATCAACTAGATAGTTTGCTTGACACTGATAGTTGAGATAATATGAAACGCTGATTTAAATCTTTTCTAACATACTGATGGTTAGGTTCGACGTTACTACCAGTTTAACAAGACTCCCGTTACTGGGAAACAACTGAAGAGATCAGATCATTGTTGGATAGCTGAAGTGCAGGTTTTTTTTCCCCATTATATTTTTGCTCTTGCTCTCCTGAAGGTCCCTGGTGGGATGGGATTCACTGTGTGCCAGGTGTCTCGTTCAAGTCTTTTCCGATGTGTTTTATCCCCTGCATGATCAGTGTCAGTGGGCTATTCAGTGGTGGAGAACACTGAGCAAACATGCATACTTGTATACTAGGCAGTGAGTTGTAGTGATCTGGAATGCACTGCCTGAAAGGGTGGTGGGAGCAGTTTCAGTAGTAACTTTCAAAAGGCAATTGGATATGTACTCGAAAAGGAAAAATTTGCAGGGTAATGGGGAAATAGCAGGGGAGTGGAAATAATTGGATAGCTTTTTCAAAGAGCCGGCACAGGCGCTATGGGCCGAATGGCCTCCTTCTGTGTCATGATTCTGACTGACATAAATCAACCTGACATACAAAGAAACATCAAATTCAACTTATACTGTGTGCATTGTACTTCCCTTCAGTCCTGTGGTGAGGAAATTGCTTTACGATATGTGTGAGAGCAAACTTTGGAGCCTCTCAATTATCTAGCAATTTCATTGTCCACCGGGTGAGTTCCCCTACATCATGGCAGAGAGTGGAGGCTCCACTGTACATCTATCTATATATAAAAGCGGTTCGTTCCGTTTGTCTGTGTTCAGTCACCTGATGATTGACCAATCGGTGTGTGTGTGGGCCGGACTAATCGTTTTCATCTCAGGGGTCTGTCAGCCATTATACATCAGCCAGGGCAGCTCAAAACTTTCGTAATCCAAGTCAGTTTCTTTTTTTTTTAAAATAACATTTACCAAAAATGTTTTATAAGCACTTTAACTTTCATCTTTGAAGGTATTAAAAGCTAGAAATGTTTAGGTTAAAAAACAATTCAAAATGGGCCTAGGCTTCTCCAACTGCTGACAGCCCAAATCCAGTCCCAGGCTTCCGGCCCACACATCGACCAGGCCCCAGAGGGGGGATAGACAGGGGCAAGGAGACCGCGCAGCCCAAAATTGCCCTCGCACCGTGGGGCTCCCCTGCTAGTTATAAATAAATTACCCTTTGCACTCGGCTTTCCACTGACCAGCTGACATGGCTCATGAGTCTGATGCGCAACCCACACACATGTGGGCAGCATGCATACAATGAAAGCCATGCTGTCACACGAAATGTGATAGAGCAAACCTTTGGCGTGCTGAAACAACGCTTCTGCTGCCTGGAACGATCTGGAGGAGCCCTGCATTACTCGGCAGAGCAGCTGTCATGATTCGTGGTGCTCTGCTGCATGCTGCACAACCTCAACATTATGAGGGCACAGCCCTTGGCACCAGATAGACGGCGAGCAAGAGGAAGAGGAAGTTGAGGGGAAAATCAGTTGTCTGCTCGGCTGGGAAAGGGAGAAGTAGAATATGTTTCAATCTACAAAAGTAAAATACTGCGGATGCTGGAAATCCGAAATTAAAACAGAAAATGCTGGAAATACTCAGCAGATGTGGAGAGAGAAACAGAGTTAATGTTTCAGGTCGATGACCTTTCGTCAGATCTGGAAAATGTTAGCGATGTAACAGGTTTGAAGCAGGTGCAGGGGCAGGGAAAGGGAGGAGGGGAGGAAAGAACAAAAGGGAAGGTCTGTGATAGGGTGGAAGACAGGAGTGATTAAATGACCAAAGGGATGATGGTGCAAGGTGAAAGGAGATGGTGTAGAAATTAACGAATTCCAACTAATAACGGAGATCGACACAAGAGAACAATTAAACAGGTCTTTACTCAACGCAGATGCCACGAGGACTGCCTGGGCAGCCCCGTGGTTTACGACATGACGTCATCGCATTTGCCCGCGTTTTCCCGTGCTCTTAAAGGGGCCATGCCCCGTACATGCAAACTCTATATACAAAACACAGTAATGCCTAACGCAATGGTACAGGTTTAGGCTGGTGTTAGAACATCGTTAAAGAGAATTATATACAGTTAGCCAGAGTCATTCAGTGGTTCTGCCACGTGCGCCCCCCCAGAATTTGCTGTAACGGACAAAGTCAAATGGTGAGGGGGTCTGACGAGCCTGTCAGAACGACTCCTGTACTCTCGAGGCGGCGGAGGCTGCTGGGCGGCTGGCGGTCTGGCGGGCGGTCACACTTGGTCTGCCGTAATGACGATGGGTGGCCGACCCCGTCTCGGTGGTTGTGCTGTCTCGACGGGGCGGTCGAAGTCTAAATGTGCTGGCTTTAAGCGGTCGACTGAAGTGTGGTCCGGTTTACATAAGAACATAAGAACATAAGAAATAGGAGCAGGATTAGGCCAATCGGCCCCTCGAGCCTGCTCCACCATTCAATAAGATCATGGCTGATCTGATCCTAACCTCAAATCTTCTATCACTCTCCATCCACCCGAACCCATGTGATCTCCCGGGAGAGGCGAGAAACTAGATAAAAAACCCAATTGCCAATTTGGGAGAAAAAATCTGGGAAATTCCTCTCCGACCCATCTAGGCGATCAAAACTCGTCCAGGAGATCACTCTGTCCCTATATTTTCTACAGTACTTACCTTCTGTAAAGGCGATCTCCACCCCAGCCAGGAACAGGAATAAAACCATCTCCTGAAATCTAACACAGAATTAGAACACAAGAAGTAGGAGCAGAACCAGGCTACATGGCCCCTGGGCCCACTCCACTACCCACAGGGCCATGACCATTCCGAACCTAGACTCATGTCCAATTTCCTGCCCGCTCCCCGTAACCCCTAATTCCCTTTACTTCTAGGAAACTATCTATTTCTGTTTTAAATTTATTTAATGATGTAGCTTCCACAGCTCTCTGGGGCAGCAAATTCCACAAACCTACTACACTCTGAGTGAAGAAGTTTCTCCTCATCTCAGTTTTGAAAGAGCAGCCCCTTATTTTAAGATTATGCCCCCTAGTTCTAGTTTCACCCATCATTGGGAACATCCTCACCGCATCCACCCGATGAAGCCCCTTCACAATCTTATATGTTTCAATAAGATCGCCTCTCATTCTTCTGAACTCCAATGAGTAGAGCCCCAATCTACTCAACCTCTCCTCATATGACCACCCCGTCATCCCCGGGATTAACCGAGTGAACCTTCTTTGTACTGACTCGTGCGCAAGTATGTATTTTCTTAAGTATGGACACCAAAACTGTATGCAGTATTCCAGGTGCGGCCTCACCAATACCTTGTACAACGGCAGCAATACCTCCCTGTTTTTATATTCTATCCCCCTAGCAATAAAAGCCAACATTCCATTGGCCTTCTTGATCACTTGATGCACCTGCATACTAACTTTTTGAGTTTCGTTCACCAGGACCCCCAGATCCCTTTGTACTACAGTACTTTCCAGTTTCTTGCCATTAAGATAATAACTTGCTCTATGACTTTTCCTGCCAAAGTGCATAACCTCACACTTTCCAGTATTGCATTCCATCTGCCAAATCTCTGCCCACTTACTTAGCCTGTCTATGTCCCTTTGCAGGTTTTTTATGTCCTCCTCACTCACTACTTTCCCTCCCATCTTTGTATCATCTGCAAACTTTGATATGTTACACTCGGTCCCCTCCTCCAAATCGTTAATATAGATTGTAAAGAGTTGGGGACCCAGCACTGACCCCTACGGAACACCACTAGTTACTGATTGCCAGTCTGAGAACGAACCATTTATCCCAACTCTCTGCTTTCTGTTAGAGAGCCAATCCTCCACCCACGCCAGAATATTACCCCCAATCCCGTGATTTTTTATCTTGAGCAATAATCTTTTGTGTGGCACCTTGTCAAATGCCTTTTGGAAGTCTAAATACACTACGTCCACTGGTTCCCCTTTATCCACCCTGTATGTTACTTCCTCAAAGAACTCAAGCAAATTTGTCAAACATGACTTTCCCTTCATGAAACCATGCTAACTTTGTCCTATTAAATTATGTTTATCCAAATGTCCTGTTACTGTCTCCTTAATAATGGTCTCTAACATTTTACCAACCACAGATGTTAGGCTAACAGGTCTATAGTTTCCAGCCTTCTGCCTACTACCCTTTTTAAATAAGGGTGTTACATTAGCAGTTTTCCAATCTACCGGGACCTTTGCTGAGTCCAGGGAGTTTTGGAAAATTATTACCAATGCATCCAGAATCCCTAACGCCACTTCCCTCAAGACCCTAGGATGTAAGCCATCAGGTCCAGGGGAATTATCCGCCTTGAGTCCCATTATTTTACCAAGTACCACTTCCTTAGTGATTTTAATCGTATTTAGCTCCTCTCCCCCTAGAGCCCCCTGTTTGTCCAGTGTTGGGATATTCTTAGTGTCCTCTACCGTAAAGACTGATACAAAATATTTGTTCAGCGTTTTTGCCATCTCCATGTTTCCCACCATTAATTTCCTGGTCTCATCCTCTAAGGGACCAACATTTACTTTA
Source organism: Somniosus microcephalus (assembly GCF_052327205.1). Classification (NCBI taxonomy): domain Eukaryota; kingdom Metazoa; phylum Chordata; class Chondrichthyes; order Squaliformes; family Somniosidae; genus Somniosus; species Somniosus microcephalus. The sequence goes on along the minus strand of NC_140996.1, from coordinate 63,805,729 downwards.
GCCACCCTTTTTCTTTTTATATAACTATAGAAACTTTTGCTATCTGTTTTTATATTTTTTGCTAATTTACTTTCATAATCTATCTTCCCTTTCTTAATCAATCTTTTAGTTATTTTTTGCTGTCTTTTAAAGACTTCCCAATCTTCTATCCTCCCACTAGATTTGGCTACCTTATATGCCCTTGTTTTTAGTCGGATACTATCCTTAATTACTTTACTTAGCCACGGATGGCTATCTTTTCTTTTAAACCCTTTTTTCCTCAGTGGAATATATATTTTTTGGAAGTTGTAAAATAACTCCTTAAATGTACACCACTGATCATGTACCGTCTTACCCTTTAATCTATTTTCCCAGTCCACTCTAATCAATTCCGCTCTCATACCTTCATAGTCTCCTTTATTCAAGCTCAGCACGCTTGTTTGAGATCCAACCTTCTCACCCTCTAATTGAATATGGAATTCAACCATTTTATGGTCACTCATTCCAAGGGGATCCTTTACTAGGACATTTTTAATTAATCCTGTCTCATTACACAGGACCAAATCTAAGGTTGCTTGCCCCCTGGTCGGTTCAGTTACATACTGCTCAAGAAACCCATCCCTAATACACTCAATGAACTCATCCTCAAGGCTGCTCTGCCCAATTTGATTTGTCCAGTTAATATGATAGTTAAAATCCCCCATAATTATAGCTGTTCCCTTATTACAAACCTCAACTATTTCCTGATTAATACTCCGTCCAACAGAGTTGCAACTGTTCGGAGGCATATAGACTACGCCCACTAGAGTTTTTTTCCCCTTATTATTCCTTATCTCCACCCAAACGGTTTCACTATCCTGCCCCTTTGACCCAATATCATTTCTCTGTATTATAGTGATTCCTTCCTTTATTAACATAGCCACCCCACCTCCCCTCCCTTCCTGCCTGTCCTTCCTGATTGTTAAATAACCTGGTATGTTTACTTCCCAGTCATGGTCACCCTGCAGCCATGTTTCTCTAATGGCCACAAGATCATACCCATATGTAGTTATTTGTGCCGTTAACTCATTCATTTTATTACGAATGCTACGTGAATTCAGATAAAGAACTTTCAAATATGTTTTGTGACACTTAGTTTCTGTTTTTTCCCCTTTTAGTACTTTACCTTTTACTCCATAGCTTCTGTCCCTTCCTGACACGTTCTGTTTTTTAATTCCCCCACTGCTACCTAAGTCTATGACCTTCTCCGTTGTCATTTCTATTATTTGCTCCCTAGAAACCTCCCCCCCCACTAATTAGTTTAAAGCCCTCTCTACAGCCCTAGTTATATAATTCGCCAGGACTCTAGTCCCAGCACTGGCCAAGTGGAGTCCGTCCCAACGGAACAGCTCCCTCCTGTCCCAGTACTGGTGCCAGTGTCCCAAGAAGCAAAACCCATTTCTCCCACACCAGTCTTTGAGCCACGCATTTAACTCTTTAATTTTATTTATCCTAGCCAAATTCGCTCGTGGCTCAGGTAATAACCCAGAGATTATTACCCTTGATGTTCTGTTTTTTAATTTGACCCCTAGCTGCTCATACTCCTTTAACAGAACCGTCTTCCTTGTCCTATCTACGTCGTTTGTACCAACATGGACCACGACAACTGGATCCTCCCCCTCCCACTCCAAGTTTCTTTCCAGCCCAGAAGAGATGTCCTTAACCCTGGCACCGGGCAGGCAACACAGCCTTCGGGACTCCCGCTCTTGACTGCAGAGAACCCTATCTATCCCCCTAATGATACTATCCCCTACCACTACAACATTTCTTTTTACTCCCTCCACTTGAATGGCCCCCTGTACCACGGTGCTGTGGCCAGGTTTCTCATCCTCCCTGCAGTCCCCGCTCCCGGCCTCACCGGGAGTAAGAACCTCGATCCTGCTTGACAAGAGCAAGGGCTGAGGCTCCTTCAACACTACCTCCTGGATCCCTGTACCTGCCTCACTCGTAGTCACACCGTCCTGTCCCTGACCATGGACTACATCTGCATTAATTAATTTCATAGGTGTGACCACCTCCTGAAACATAGAGTCCAGGAACTTCTCCCCCTCCCTGATGTGTCGCAGTGTCTGAAGCTCGGTCTCAAGCTCTTTAACATGGAGCTTGAGTTCCTCTAGCAGCAAACACTTATCGCAAATGTAATCACCGTGAGCCTCAATGGGGTCCACCAGCTCCCACATTTCGCAACAGTGACACATCACCTGTTCACCCATATCTATGTAATTAATTACATTTCTTATTATTAGTTATGAAGACCCTCTGCCCCGATATAGATGATAGTATTACACCACTATTCAATAGGACTTACCAACTTAAAGGTATAAAAGAGAAGGAAGAAAACCAACCAACCAGCTGATCACCAACCTCCTCCTTGAATACTGTGTGTGGGGCCTGTTTGGTTGACTCGTCTCGCTGCTCCTCTTCTGCAGTGCTGTCTAAGCCTGGGAGTGGGGAACAAAACAGAGCAAAAAACACACCCTCACCTCCCACTTGCCCGAACTCTCCCACTTCCCAACCTCTAGCAGCACTCAATGCCACAGCACTCTGTGCAACAGCACTAGTCCCGCCCCTTTTATACCCAGATTCTACTTCCGGTTTAAACTCCCGAGCAGTTTAATATACACTTAAAAAATTAAACTCACTTCAAATAATTAACTTTTTAACACACTAAAATTCACAAAATACACTTAAATGACTTTTCTCCCACTTCCCAAACTCTAGCAGCACTCAATGCCACAGCACTCATGGTCAAAACGTCGCTCCGGAACTGTGAAGGTGGCCAACGGAGCTTTGATTTGGCGCTGTACCTTGGCCTTTTGGCAGACCATGCAGGTGTTAGCCCAGTCGCGGACATCTTTATGCATGCCATGCCATACAAATTTCGCTGACATCTGTTTCTGAGAGGCCTTCATTCCTGGGTGTGACAACCCATGTATGGCGTCGAACACTTTGCAGTGCCAGACGACCGGCACGACAGGGCGAGGATCCTGTACAGAGACATCACACAACAGCATGGTACCTGCCGAATGGAACTTGACGTCAGCCAACTGGAGGCCAGTGATGGCCGTTCTGTAAGCTTGGACTTCCGGGTCTGAGGCTTGGTCCGCTGCCATGAGGGCGTAGTCAATGCCCAAATGAACCGTATTGACGATCACGCGGGAGAGGCAGTCTGCCACCAGGTTGTCCTTACCGGCACGTGCTGTATATCCATGGTGAATTCGGATATGTAGGTCAGTTGACGCTGCTGTCGGGCTGACCACGGTTCGGCGGTCTTGGCCATTGCAAAGGTTAGCGGCTTATGGTCCACAAAGGCGGTGAAAGGACGTCCTTCCAGTAGGAACTGAAAATGGCGGATGGCCAGAAAAAGGGCGAGCAACTCCCGGTCGAACGTGCTATATGCTCTCTCATTCTGCCGCAGTTGACGGCTGAAGAATGCCACGGCTGCCACATCCCGTTCACCCACTGCTGTTGCACGGCACCGACTGCGTAGTCCGACACGTCGGTGGTGAGGGCGATGGTGGCTCCTGGCAGCGGGTACGCCAGCATAGTCGCGTTGGCTAAGGCACTTTTGGTGTCGGCGAATGCTCGGGCCATGTCATCCGTCCAGTCTACCGGGTTCTTGCCAGTCTTGCCCTTGAGGGCCTCGTAAAGGGGCTGCATGAGTAGTGCCGCCTTAGGCACGAAATGGTGGTAAAAGCTTACCATGCCTAGGAATTCCTGCAGGGCCTTTATGTTCTGCAGACGTGGAAAGGATGTCACCGCCTCTACTTTCGAAGGTAAAGGAACCGTTCCCTCTGAGGTGATGCGATGCCCCAGGAATTCAATTTGGTGCAGGCCAAACTGACACTTGGCCGGGTTGATAATCAGGCCGTGTTGGCTGAGGCGTCGAAAAAGGGTGCGTAGCTGACAGGTATGTTCATTTTAGTAGGACTGGCAATTAGAATATCATCCAGGTAGAAGAAGAGGAACTTGAGGTCCCGCAAAACGGAGTCCATCAGGCGTTGGAAAGCCTGGGCGGCGTTCTTTAACCCAAACGGCATTCGTAAAAACTCGAAGAGGCCGAATGGGGTGAGACTGTGGTCTTCTGGATGTCTTGTGGATGAACTGGGACCTGGTGGTAGCCCCGGACGAGGTCGACTTTTGAGAACACGGTGTTCCCTGCCAAATGGGCAGAGAAATCCTGGATGTGGGGGATCGGCTACCGATCAGGAGTGGTGGCGTCGATAGTCGCCGCATGGTCGCCATCCGCCGCCAGGCTTCGGGACGATATGGAGGGGTGAAGACCAGGGACTATTCGACCGGCGAATAATCCCTAACTGTTCCATGGTTGCGAACTCCGCCTTTGCAACCCCCAGCTTGCTAGGTTCCAGGCGCCGGGCCCGCGTGTAGACAGGGGGGCCGTTGGTGGTGATGCCGTGTTCCGCACCATGTTTCGTGGTTGTGGAGGAGAACGTGGGTCTTGTCAGGTCGGGGAATTCGCAGGCGAGCGAACTCATCAGGAGTCGGGAACACACAGGAGACGGTGCGTGACGTAATGTTACTGCGGTAACACGGAAGTGAATTAAAAGTTGCTGCGTTGATCAGCCGCCGGTTCCTAACGTCGACCAGGAGGCTGTTGGCGCACAGGAAATCCGCGCCAAGGAGGGGCTGGGAAACTTTGGCCGTAACAAACTGCCAGTGAAAACGTTGCCCCCCGAGGCACACCTCCACTCGCCGTCTGCCGAAGGTCTGAATTGTTCCGCCATTGGCCGCTTCAAGGGTGCGGCCGTGATTCCCCGTCTGCACTTCGAGGGCGGACGCGGGTAAAATGCTGCACTGCGCTCCAGTGTCGCACAGAAAACGATGACCGGAGAGAGTATCAGTGATGAACAGCAATTTTCCCGCATTGCCGATCGCCATCGCGGCCGCGGGGTGCCCGTTAGACCCGTTCCTCGGTGGTCGCAGTGTCAGTTGTTGTTTGTTTTTTGGGGGAAAACTGCAGGGAGGGCGGCAACACTTCGCCTTCGCGCCGAACTGCATGTGGTAGAAACACAGCCAAGCAGGCTGACGAGCTGGGGCGGCATCTGCGGGGGATGGGTGCCTCGTGGCGGCGCAGTGCTGCCGAGTTACAGCGAAAATTTTGCCAGCCTCCGCAGCGAGTGTTGCGCAGTCTTCAATTTCAGATCTGGCCAGGGCAGCTTGTACCTGTTCAGGCAGTTGGCTGAGGAAAATCTCGCGGAATAGGAAACATTCCCGTTCTGAGCCCAGGAGTGTGAGCATTTGGCTCATCAATTCTGAAGGCTTGGAGTCCCCGAGCCCGGGCATAGCGAGTAATCGACGGGCGCGCTCCGATTTTGTGAGCCCGAAAACCTGCAGTTACCGCGCTTTGAGGGTTTTATACTTGCGCTCCGTTGGGGGTTTTTCGAGGAGGCTGACGATCCGAGAGGCAGTCGAGCTGACAAGTGCAGAGACCACATAAAGGTACTTGGTCTGATCCGCATCGATGTTCCTCAGGGCGAACTGGGCCTCGACCTGAATAAACCATGAGGGCGCTTGCTGCTCCCAGAACTGCGGTAGCTTCAGCGAAACGACGTTTGCCTCCATGCTGTGCTCTTCTTTTGTGAAAACGTTCACAAAAACGGGGTCACCAATGTAGGAATTAATGAATTCCAACGAATAACGGAGATCGACACAAGAGAACAATTAAACAGGTCTTTACTCAACGGAGATGCCATGAGGACTGCCTGGGCAGCCCCATGGTTTACGACCTGACGTCATCGTGTTTGCCCGCGTTTTCCCGTGCTCTTAAAGGGGCCACGCCCCGTACATGCAAACTCTATATACAAAACACAGTAATGCCTAACACAATGGTACAGGTTTAGGCTGGTGTTAGAACATCGTTAAAGAGAATTATATACAGTTAGCCAGAGTCATTCAGTGGTTCTGCCACATGCGCCCCCCCAGAATTCGCTTTAATGGACAAAGTCAAAACGGTGAGGGGGTCTGACGAGCCTGTCAGCGCGACTCCTGTACTCTCGAGGCGGAGACTGCTGGGCGGCTGGCGGTCTGGCGGGCGGTCGCACTTGGTCTGCCGTAATGACGATGGGTGGCCGACCCCGTCTCGGCGGTTGTGCTGTCTCAACGGGGCGGCCAAGGTCTAAATGTGCTGGCTTTAAGCGGTCGACCGAAATGTGGTCCGGTTTACCACCGACATCTACCGTGAAGGTTTTGGCCCCTGCTTCCAACACGCGGAAGGGACCGGTATATGGGGCCTTGAGCGGATCCCTATGTGCGTCATGGCGAATAAAAACGTATTCAGCCTTGTGAAGCTCTGTGGGAACGTGTGACCTCTGCAGCCCGTGGTGCGAAGTGGGCACCGGTGTGAAACATCTGGCCGCCTCTTGGTGACTAGTAAGCTGGGCAGACGTGGGCCATGGCTCCGTCAATGTTGGTAGGAAGTCCCCTGGGACTCGCAGCGGCTGACCATACACAAGCTCCGCTGATGAAGAATGAAGGTCTTCTTTGGGGACCGTGCGAAGGCCCAACAGGACCCACGGTAGCTTATCTGCCCATCCAGCGTCCTGGAGGCTGGCCCTCAGGGCGGCTTTCATTGACCGGTGGAAGCATTCGCAGAGGCCATTCGCCTGTGTATGGTAGGCTGTGGTGCAGTGTAATTTGACACCGAGTCCTTGGGCCACTGCATTCCAGAGTTCGGGGGAAAACTGCGGTCCCCTGTCTGACGAAATATCTGCGGGCACTCCGAAACGGGAGATCCAGGAGGAAATGAACGCCGTGGCAACTTCCACCGAAGTAGTGGATGACAGGGGGACCGCCTCCGGCCATCTGGTGGTGCGGTCAACCATGGTCAGGATGTGTGAAAAACCATGGGAGGATGGGAGTGGTCCTACCAGGTCCACATTGACATGGTCAAAACGTCGCTCCGGAACTGTGAAGGTGGCCAACGGAGCTTTGATGTGGCGCTGTACCTTGGCCTTTTGGCAGACCACGCAGGTGTTAGCCCAGTCACGGACATCTTTATGCACGCCATGCCATACAAATTTCACTGACATCAGTTTCTGAGAGGCCTTCATTCCTGGGTGTGACAACCCATGTATGGCGTCGAACACTTTGCGGCGCAAGACGACCGGCACGACAGGGCGAGGATCCTGTACGGAGACGTCACACAACAGTGTGGTACCTGCCGAATGGAACTTGACGTCGGCCAACTGGAGGCCAGTGATGGCCATTCTGTAAGCTTGGACTTCCAGGTCTGAGGCTTGGTCCGCTGCCATGAGGGCGTAGTCGATGCCCAAATGAACCGTATTGACGATCGCGCGGGAGAGGCAGTCTGCCACCAGGTTGTCCTTACCGGCTACGTGCTCTATATCCGTGGTGAATTCGGATATGTAGGTCAGTTGACACTGCTGTCGGGCTGACCATGGTTTGGCGGTCTTGGCCATTGCAAAGGTTAGTGGCTTATGGTCCACAAAGGCGGTGAAAGGACGTCCTTCCAGTAGGAACCGAAAATGGCGGATGGCCAGAAAAAGGGCGAGCAACTCCCGGTCGAACGTGCTATATGCTCTCTCGTTCTGCCGTAGTTGACGGCTGAAGAATGCCACGGCTGCCACATCCCGTTCACCCACTGCTGTTGCACGGCACCGACTGCGTAGTCCGACACGTCGGTGGCGAGGGCGATGGTGGCTCCTGGCAGCGGGTACGCCAGCATAGTCACGTTGGCTAAGGCACTTTTGGTGTCGGCGACTGCGTAGTCCAACGCGTCGGTGGTGAGGGCAATGGTGGCTCCTGGCAGCGGGTGCGCCAGCATAGTCGCGTTGGCTAAGGCGCTTTTGGTGTCGGCGAACGCTCGGGCCATGTCATCCGTCCAGTCTACTGGGTTCATGCCAGTCTTGCCCTTGAGGGCCTCATACAGGGGCTGCATGAGTAGTGCCGCCTTAGGCACGAAATGGTGGTAAAAGTTTACCATGCCTAGGAATTCCTGCAGGGCCTTTATGTTCTGCGGGCGTGGAAAGGATGTCACTGCCTCTACTTTCGAAGGTAAAGGAACCGCTCCCTCTGAGGTGATGCGATGCCCCAGGAAGTCAATTTGGTGCAGGCCAAACTGACACTTGGCCGGGTTGATAATCAGGCCGTGTTGGCTGAGGCGTTGAAAAAGCGTGTGTAGGTGACAGGTATGTGCTTCCTTAGTAGGACTGGCAATTAGAATATCATCCAGGTAGACGAAGAGGAACTTGAGGTCCCACAGCACGGAGTCCATCAGGCGTTGGAAAGCCTGGGCGGCGTTCTTTAACCCAAACGGCATTCGTAAAAACTCGAAGAGGCCGAATGGGGTGATGACTGCGGTCTTTTGGACGTCTTGTGGATGAACTGGGACCTGGTGGTAGCCCCGGACGAGGTCGACTTTTGAGAACACGGTGTTCCCTGCCAAATGGGCAGAGAAATCCTGGATGTGGGGGATCGGCTACCGATCAGGAGTGGTGGCGTCGTTGAGGCGTCAATAGTCGCCGCATGGCCGCCATCAGCCGCCAGGCTTTGGGACGATATGGAGGGGCGAAGACCAGGGACTATTCGACAGGCGAATAAATCCCTAACCATTCCATAGTTGCGAACTCCGCCTTTGCGACCGCCAGCTTGCCAGGTTCCAGGCACCGGGCCCCCGCGTAGACCGGGAGGCCGTTGGTGGTGATATGGTGTTCCACACCATGTTTCATGGCTGTGGAGGAGAACGTGGGTCTTGTCAGGTCGGGGAATTCACCGAGCAGGCGCGTGAACTCACCAGGAGTTGGGAACGCACAGGAGACGGTGCGTGACGTAGTGTTACTGCGGTAACACGGAAGTGAATTAAAAGTTGCTGCGTTGATCAGCCGCCGGTTCCTAACGTCGACCAGGAGGCTGTTGGCGCACAGGATATCCGCGCCGAGGAAGGGCTGGGAAACTTTGGCCGTAACAAACTGCCAGTGAAAACGTTGCCCCCTGAGGCACACCTCCACTCGCCGTCTGTTGAAGGTCCGAATTGTTCCGCCATTGGCCATTTCAAGGGTGGGGCCGTGATTCCCCGTCTGCACATCGAGGGCGGACACGGGTAAAATGCTGCACTGCGCTCCGGTGTCGCACAGAAAACGACGACCGGAGAGAGTATCAGTGATGAACAGCAATTTTCCCGCGTTGCCGATCGCCATCGCGGCCGCGAGGTGCCCATTAGACCCGTTCCTCGGTGGTCGCAGTGTCAGTTGTTGTTTGTTTTTGGGGGGAAAACTGCAGGGAGGGCGGCAACGCTTCGCCTTCGCGCCGAACTGCGCGTGGTAGAAACACAGCCAAGCAGGCTGATGAGCTGGGGCGGTGTCTGCGGGGGATGGGTGCCTCGTGGCGGCGCAGTGCTGCTGAGTTACAGCGAAAATTTTGTCAGCCTCCGCAGCGAGTGTTGCGCAGTCTTCAATTTCAGATCTGGCCAGGGCAGCTTGTACCTGTTCAGGCAGTTGGCTGAGGAAAATCTCGCAGAATAGGAAACATTCCCATTCTGAGCCCAGGAGTGTGAGCATTTGGCTTATCAACTCTGAAGGCTTGGAGTCCACGAGCCCGGGCACAGCGAGTAATCGACGGGCGTGCTCCGATTTTGTGAGCCCGAAAACCTGCCGTAACCGCGCTTTCAGGGTTTCATACTTGCGCTCTGTTGGGGGGTTTTCGAGGAGGCTGACGATCCGAGAGGAGGTAGAGCTGTCGAGTGCGGAGACCACATAAAGGTGCTTGGTCTGATCTGCATCAATGTTCCTCAGAGCGAACTGGGCCTCGAGCTGAATAAACCACGCGGGCGCTTGCTGCTCCCAGAACTGCGGTAGCTTTAGCGAAACGACGTTTGCTTCCATGCTGTGCTCTTCTTTTGTGAAAACGTTCACAAAAACGGGGTCACCAATGTAGGAATTAACGAATTCCAACGAATAACGGAGATCGACACAAGAGAACAATTAAGCAGGTCTTTACTCAACGGAGATGCCACGAGGACTGCCTGGGCAGCCCTGTGGTTTACGACGTGACGTCATCACGTTTGCCTGCGTTTTCCCGCGCCCCGTAGATGCAAACTCTATATACAAAACACAGTAATGCCTAACACAATGGTACAGGTTTAGGCTGGTGTTAGAACATCGTTAAAGAGAATTATATACTGTTAGCCAGAGTCATTCAGTGGTTCTGCCACAATGGTAATGGGGCAAGTAAAGAAACAAAAGATGGGTCTAGAGGAGGCGTAAAAGGGAATAGCAGCGACAACTGCCATCCAAAGAAAGTGGGACAGTTGTCATGATCTGAAATTATTAAACTCAATGTTGAGTCCCGAAGGTTGCAAAATGCCTAATAGAAAGATGAGGTGCTGTTCCTTCAACTTGCGTTGAGCTTCATTAGGACAGTGTAGGAGTCCAAGGACAGAGAGGTCAGAATGGGAGTGGTCCGGAGATTTAAAGTGACAGGCGACCGGAAGTTCGGGGTCACGCTAGCAGACTGAACAGAAGTGTTCCGCAAAGCGGGCACCCAATCTGCATTTATTTTTCTCGTGTGCATTTTATACAAAGAAAATGAACCTGTTAAAATGCTACAGCTAGCGACACTTACTCCCTTGCAGGATGTCCTACATAGTAATATCCTGAAACGGATCACCCAGCTGGGAATTATCGTGTCCTTGATCTGCCTGTCAATGTGCATCTTTACCTTCTGCTTCTTCAGTGAGATTCAAAGTACAAGGACGACCATCCACAAGAATCTCTGCTTCAGCCTGTTTATCGCAGAGCTGCTGTTTCTCATTGGGATTAACATGAACAGCAATAAGGTAAGGAGTGCAAATTAAACCTCCCACAAGGATATTTCCAAGTGGTCATTCAAATCATTCCAATCAGGGTCCCCAACCTCCCATCCGTCTGTAGCACCAGATGGTTTTTGCTTCTCCTGCCCTCTCGATGCTGACTCATGGAGGTAGATATCGGACTGGAAAGGGCACAGAAAGGGAATTGTTACAGGTCTGGTCAGCATATTATGAAAAGGATATAGAGGCACTGGAGAGGGTGCAGAGAAGATTTACAAGGATGATACCAGAAATGCGAGGGTATGCATATCGGCCCACAAATTCAGGTTGGGGGCTTCCCGCGGGTATAAGCCCCCGACCTGCACTTACCTTGCGCGCCGGCCGTTTAGCTGTGGGCCCGCGTGGGATTCCGATCCTGGACCTGCTCCAGCTGCCGGCGCGCAGTGCTTGCATATCCCAGGGATGCAGTTCATTCGTTGCGTCCCCTGGGATCACGTGGGCCATGGGGAGCCAATCGGAGCAGGGAATGCTCCATTCATAAGTCTGACAGGAAGTGCTGTCAAACTTAGAAATACTACGGGCCCCAAAACATCACTAAATCTTCAAATAATTTTTTTTTTAAATCACATTTTTTAAATCTATACATATGCCTTTCTGTCTGTTTGTCTTTCTGTCTGTCTGTCTTTCTGTCTTTCTGTCTGTCTGTCCGGCTATACAATCAAAAGTTACAGAGCGTACCTACACATATGTTATATCAAACAAAAGCTTATCGTTAGGGGAGTCTAATAGGCATATTTACTTTTTGGTCAGACAAAAATTGTTTGGACAGTATACAAAAAAGGTTCAAAAAATGGCAACATTCCGCTCATTAGCGTTGAGTGATGTGATGGTTGACCAATCGTACAGGGGATTAACCTGATGGTTGACTAATCAGTGCATCATGGGGGGCGTTTCATTGCGTGTGTGGGCGGGCCTAATCCTTCTGAGCTGAGGTGAGTGGCCGCCATCTTGATTCCTAATGATTTATTTTTCCCACTTTCTATGTGTTTATTTTTCCCACTTTCTGTGTGTGTGGAGGGGAAATTGTTTTTAAAAAAAGTTAATTTGTAAATATTTTTTCTAAGCTGATTAATTTCGCTACCTTTCACCCTCTTTTTTTCCTCTTGACTCGCTACCTCCGCCGGGCGCCGCAACATTGGAGGCTTACCCCACCTGCAGGCCTCGAAGCCTCGGCCTCTCCTAGCCAGCCACGCCCGAGCTAGGCACCGCCCATCCCGCCCCGCGATCGCCGCCACCTTGGTAAAGGCTGGCGGCGCGGGACTGAGCCAAGCGTAGCCATCGTCGCCATCTTAGTAAAGGCTGGTGGGGCGGGAGTCAGGGCGGGAGTCAGCGCGCGCGTCAACGTCGGCCCGGAGCGCGACCTGAGCTAAGGTGAGTCCGGCCGGGCCTCACGCGCTAGGCCGCGCACCGGCCGGCCCTGAGGCGCTGATCCACGGAGGGGGAGGGAGGGAGAGGAGGGGGGGGGAGGGAGGGAGAGGAGGGGGGGAGGGAGGGAGAGGAGAGGGAGGGAGGGAGAGGAGAGGGGGAGGGAGGGAGAGGAGAGGAGGGAGAGGGAGGGAGAGGAGGGGGAGGGAGAGGAGGGGGGAGGGAGAGGAGGGGGGAGGGAGGGAGAGGAGAGGGGGAGGGAGGGAGAGGAGAGGGGGAGGGAGGGAGAGGAGAGGGGGAGGGAGGGAGAGGGGGAGGGAGGGAGAGTGAGGAGAGGGGCAGGGAGGGAGAGGGGAGGGAGGGAAAGATGAGGGGGTGGGACAGGAAGGGAGAGCTCGCCTTCTTCCTTCCTTCCTTCGCAGGGGTCGATCGGGCCAGGCCTGAGGCGTTCCTTGGTACCATCTTGGTAAAGGCTGGCGGCGCGGGACTGAGCCAAGCGTAGCCATCGTCGCCATCTTAGTAAAGGCTGGTGGGGCGGGAGTCAGCGCGCGCGTCAACGTCGGCCTGGAGCGCGACCTGAGCTAAGGTGAGTCCGGCCGGGCCTCACGCGCTAGGCCGCGCACCGGCCGGCCCTGAGGCGCTGATCCGCGGAGGGGGCGGGAGGGAGAGGAGAGGGGGGGAGGGAGGGAGTGGAGAGAGGGAGGGAGGGAGAGGAGAGGGGGGAGGGAGGGAGAGGAGAGGGGGGAGAGAGGGAGGGAGAGGAGGGGGAGGGAGGGGGAGGAGAGGGGGAGGGAGGGAGAGGAGAGGGAGGGAGGGAGAGGAGAGGAGGGAGGGAGAGGAGATGAGAGAGGGAGGCAGAGGAGGGGGGAGGGAGAGGAGTGGGAGGGAGGGAGAGGAGAGGGGGAGGGAGAGTAGAGGGGGAGGGAGGGAGAAGAGAGGGGGAGGGAGAGGAGAGGGTGAGGGAGAGGAAAGGGGGAGGGAGGGAGAGGAGAGGGGGAGGGAGGGAGAGGAGAGGGAGAGGGGGAGAGAGGGAGGGAGAGGGGGAGGGAGGGGGAGGAGAGGGGGAGGGAGGGAGAGGAGAGGGGGAGGGAGGGAGAGGGGAAGGGAGGGAGAGTGAGGAGAGGGGCAGGGAGGGAGAGGGGAGGGAGGGAAAGAGTGAGGGGGTGGGACAGGAAGGGAGAGCTCGCCTTCTTCCTTCCTTCCTTCCTTCGCAGGGGTCGATCGGGCCAGGCCTGAGGCGTTCCTTCCCCCCCTCTCTCTCCAGGCTAATCCCAAACTAAATCCAGCAGTCTCTCTCTCTCTCTTCCCCCCCGTCTCTCTCTTCTCCCCCCAGTCTCTCTCTTCTCCCCCCAGTCTCTCTCTCTCTCTCTCTTCCAACAACAACATGCCCTCAAAAAACCCTCGGCACCGCCGGGCACTCCAGCTAGTAAACTATAAATTACATGAAATAACTATTTTAAACAATAATTTTAATTTTTGAAAAAATAATTTTATTTTCTAACGGGGTTAAAAATAAACTTACCTTTCTTTAAAGTATTTAAAAATAATAAACCTGTGGAAAAAATGTTTTAATTTTAATTAATTCACCACTTACCTTGTAAAAAGCAGGCCTTACGCCTGCTTTTTAAATGTCTAACTTGTGGATACTTACCCTCCCGGGAAAACCTGTAAAAAAAAACAAAGTTCGATGCGCACGCGCAGCCTCTCCCGCGCACGCGTTCGACCTCTAAACCCCTGCTTTCAGGGGAACGGAAGTGCCGGTTTCCCGCGCATGCGCAGTGCACGCAGGAAACCGGCACTTCCATCGGGCTTACGGGTGAGTACCCCATGCGTACTCACCCGTGGAGACCCGAATTTCTGGGCCAATAGGAAAGGATGAACAGGCTGGGTCTCTTTTCGCTTGAAAAAAGAAGGCTGAGGGGTGACCTAATAGAGGTCTTTAAAATTATGAAAGTTTTTGATAGAGTGGATACAGAGAGAATGTTTCCACTTGTGGGGAAGAGCATAACTAGAGGCCATCAATATAAAATAGTCACGCAGAAATCCAATAGGGAATTCAGAAGGAACTTCTTTACCCAGAGAGTGGTGAAAATGTGGAACTCACTACCACAGGGAGTGCTTGAAGCGAATAGTATAGATGCATTTAAGGGGAGGCTAGATAAGCATATGAGGGAGAAGGGAATAGAGGGTTATGCTGATAGATTTAGATGAGGAAAGACAGGAGGAGGCTCGAGTGGAGCATAAACGCCGTCATGGACTGGTTGGGCAGAATGGCCTGTTTCTGTGCCGTATATCCTATGTAATCCTAGGTGTGTGTACCTTGTCTGCCCTCCACCCCCCTTACCCCCACTACCCCCTCCCTCCTCACCCAATTTCGCTCTCTGCTCTTCACCCAGCCAGTACAGATTGAAATCCATTCCCACACTGGGGTGCAATGTCACGGGCACCAGACAGCACCTGTAACCTTGTCCAAGTGGTCATTCTTCATGTGGAAGCCCAAGCAGCAAGAGTTGGCTCTTACACCACGGAGGCCTTCACAACTGAGCCCATTCCTCGCGTCCTCCTGTGGCACTTTTTGCGGGGGGGGGGGTCACTAGTCGCCAATCAGGGGCACGAACATTGGCTGATTTTCCCCTTCCCTAACCCAGGTGAAGTTAAGCCCTGCCCTAACGCCAGGCTGTGGTCAGTTAACACAGCTCAGACTTGCTGCTTCACGCAGTTGCTTACATCACCCTAGTCGTCCATGAGAAGGTGGTGAGCTGCCTTCTTGAACCGCTGCAGCCCATGTGATGACGGTACTCCCACAGTGTTGTTAGGGAGGTAGTTCCAGGATTTTGAACCAGCGAATGAACAGCGATATATGTCCAAGTCAGGATGGTGTGTGACTTGGAGAGGAACTAGGAGGTGATGGTGTTGCCATGCGT
Organism: Somniosus microcephalus; assembly: GCF_052327205.1. Taxonomy (NCBI): domain Eukaryota; kingdom Metazoa; phylum Chordata; class Chondrichthyes; order Squaliformes; family Somniosidae; genus Somniosus; species Somniosus microcephalus. The sequence continues at coordinate 63,790,576 of NC_140996.1, read as the reverse complement.
CTGCTGGCCTTGTCCCTCTAGGTGGTGGTAGTCATGGATTTGGGAGATGCTGTCGAAGAAATGAAAGCCCTCTCTGTCTGCTGGCTGTAAGAGTCCTACGTGAAATGAGATTGGGCCAATCTGGGCGAATTCAACCCCATTACCTGTGGATGTAGCACAAAAACTGTGCTTAGATTGGTAATAAAACCCCAGGCTTTAGGCCTACGATTCCTCGACCTGCGCTCGCTGTGAAATTTCTCCCCATCGGGGAGTGCTGGATCATGAAATCATCCCGCAAATTGGCAACCTCCCTCAGAGAGGCCCCAGGAGGTGGGTGGTGAAAAACGGTCACATTGGCAGTGAGGGCCGAGGACCCCTAGTTGGTGTCAGGGTGAAGGAGGCGTCACTCTCCATCTAACACTGCTGTGCCTGATCGGAGCACTTGAGGGTGACAGCGGGGAATCCGAAATGGAAAAGAAATAGTCTGTTCCCTGGCATTAACATCCCCCAGTTGATGAACGCAATATCTAAAAAAAAATGTTTTAAAAAAACCCATTTACAACTGATAGAAGTAAAGTCAGATTTTCATTGCAGTTGCATAATTCATCATTGGAGTGCCATTCAGTGTCCCTGCGGGAGTTCGAGATTGTATTTTTACACGGCGCGAATAAATCATGAGAATATTCTTCTCAAAGGTGTTGACCAAATGGAGCAATTTCGTGGCTAATATTGTAAAGCAACATTGACGTTTCACTAGAAATGCTTTGTGTCTTTTTTTCTTTCCCCACACCCCACCCCCCGCAGCTCGTCTGTTCCATTGTAGCCGGACTGCTTCATTACTTTTTCTTGGCTGCTTTTGCTTGGATGTGCATCGAGGGCATCCACCTTTACCTGATAGTCGTCGGGGTGATCTACAACAAAGGGTTTCTGCACAGAAATTTTTACATCTTCGGCTACGGCAGCCCATCTGTTGTCGTGGGGATCTCGGCAATTCTTGGCTACAAGTATTACGGCACCGATAAAATGTAAGTACTTATTAGGAGTTGCCTCAACAACAACAACAACTTGCATTTATATAGCGCCTTTAACGTAGTGAAAAGCCTCCCAAGGCGTTGCACAGGAGCGATTATCAAACATAAATGAATTTAAAGGGAAGCTAGATAAGTACATGAGGGAGAAAGGACTAGAAGGACATGCTGATAGGATGAGATGAAGAGGGGTTGGGAGGAGGCTCATGTGGAGCATAAACACTGGCATAGAACCAGTTGTGCCGAATGGCCAGTTTCTGTGCTGTAAATGCTATGTAGTTGCTTACTTGTGCTCTGCAGAAATATTTACTTTTATACATTAGGAGCCCGACCCAATTTACAAGTGATGACTCAGCGCCCCTGCTCCTGTTGATTTGCACCTAATCAAGACAAACACTTGCAGCTGACTGACAGTTAACTGCCCCAGGCAACAGCTTCTGTTAACTAGAGTTTTTAGAGATCTAGTTCAAAATCAAAATGTTAAACTAAATTTCACTTTTTACAGCTTCTACTTGCAAAATACAAGTGTGATTATCAAACATAAATTTGACACCAAACCACATAAGGAGGTATCCGCCTCTCTACCTCTCTCTCCTCCTTTAAGATGCTCCTTAAAACCTCCCACTTTGGCCAAGCTTTTGGTCACCTGCCCTAATATTGCCTTATGTGGCTCGGTGTCAAGTTCATGTTCGATAACGCTTCTGTGAAGCACCTTGGGACGTTTTACTAAGTTAAAGGTGCTATATAAATGCAAGTTGTTGTTGTTGTTGATATTAGGATATTAGGTGACCAAAAGGTTATTCAAAGAGATAGGTTTTAAGAGGGTCTTAAAGGAGGAGAGAGAGAGAGGTGGAGAGGCGGAGAGGTTTAGGGAGAGGATGCCAGAGTTTAGGGCCTTGGCAGCTGAAGGCATGGCTGCCAATGGTGGGGGCGAAGAAAGTGAGGGATGCGCTTGTAGGGTTGTGGGGCTGGAGGAGATAAACAGAGATAGGGAGGGGCGAGACCAGGGAGGGATCTGAAAACAAGGATGAAAATTTTAAAAATCAAGGCATTGCCTGACCGGAAGCCAGTGTAGGTCTTTAAGAATTGCGACTGTTCATCACTTGCGTCCCGTGGCACAGATGGATTTGAAGCAACCGCGAGATGACATTATATGGAGGTATGTAAGATAGCGGGGGGAATGTCATCTTGGGTGGCAGTACAAAAAGGGCGATAACGCATTGGCTTTTGACTCCAATGTAAACAAAATTAGCTGGGGTGTAAAACGGGCTGCTGCAGGTATGGAACACTAAGACAGGCTGTAGGATGACGGAGACTGGTGAACGGCTAACTTACAACCGATGTCAGGAAGCTCCCTTTTTACAGAAAGAATAATCAATACGTAGGGGGAATTTAAGGGTACAGCAAAAGAGGCAAATCCCCTTGGAATCAATTAGCAAGAATTAAATACAAAAATCTGGAAATACTCAGCAGGTCAGGCAGCATCTGTGAAGAGAGAAACAAAGTTAACAGGCTGGATTTTCATTCAGAAGTCGGGAAGGAGGCAGGACTACAACTTTCGGGTTGTAGTCCTGCCTCCATCGAGATGCGGCCAATCCACGCAATTTTCACTTGATTGATCTTGTTGAGCCCGCCCAGCGGGCTCAGCAGGCCAATGAAGGGCCACCCGGCAACAGGTGACGTCACATACTGAAATTTCATCTGTCAAGACATCTCGACCCCTCCAAGTCCTTCAACCCGACGGCCCGACACTTCTAACCTGGCATGGTTTGGAGCTGTCGGGAATCACACACGACACCCTTCAAAATAGGGATTAGGCTAAAAACAGCCTGTTAACTACCTGTTAACAGGCAGTTAATTGGCACTAATCCCTTCCCGCCTCGGGTCGGCGGGTCCAAGTGTGGGGCGGGTACCCGCCTCCTTTGAAACTTACATGGAGGCGGGTTTTGGGCGGGAAGGTGTCGGGACCCCCGAATTTGGGATTTTAGCCCCCCGCACGCCTAAAAGCCCGCCTCACGGCACACTGAAAGTCGACCCCAATGTTTCAGGTCGATGACCTTTCGAAAGGTCATCGACCTGAAACGTTAACTCTGTTCCTCTCTTCACAGATGCTGTCTGACCTGCTGAGTATTTCCAGCATTTTCTGTTTTTATGTTATTATATATTATATTCCTTCTTAGGCAGTCCCTTGGAACCGAAGATGACTTGCTTCCACGTTAAAAATGAGTTTGCAGGTGACTGATGAGTCCAATGTGGGACCTACAGTCTCTGTCACAGGTGGGGCAGACGGTGGTTGAAGGGGTGGGTGGGTGGGGTGCTTGGGTTGACATGCGCTCCTTGCGCTGCCTGCGCTTGCCTTCCGCTTGCTCCCGGCGAAGAGACTCAAGGTGTTCGGCGCCTTCCCGGATGCTTCTCCTCCACTTTGTGCGGTCTTGGGCCAGGGATTCCCAGGTGTTGGTGGGGATTACACTTTTTCAAGGAGGCTTTGAGGGTGTCCTTGAAGCGTTTCCTCTGCCCACCTGGGGCTCTCTTGCCGTGCCGGAGCTCCGAGTAGAGCGCTTATTATATTATATTATATTATATTAGCAAGAATTAAATGGTGTGGTTAGAAGGGCTAAGATGGGCCAAATTGCCTTCCTTATCCCTATCTGCCTTGCGATCTCATGATGCGACAGTGACTGCCTGAGCCTTACAGACTAGAAAGGTCCAGCATTTGATTCCTGGGCTCTACTGAGTTAGGTAGTTTCAATTAGAGTGGCATTGCAATGGACCTCATTGCCTCTCAGCACAGAAGGGGAAAGCCAACCAAGGTTTCTAATCCTGAGCGCTATCCTGTCTAGAAAGCGCGGGTATGTATGTCGAGGGACGACAGAATTGGACTTGGCTGTGGTGCCCACTGTGATGGAATAGCCCGCCAACACCCGCCGCCTAAATCGCCGTGCGAGGAAGGGCGACTTGCGTGGCACACAAGAGGACTGCGCTCGCCTTCATCCCCGTGGATGGATGGCTGGGCGGCACACGGATTAAATTCTGATTTGCACTACCCGCGGGGTTTAAAGCTTCACTGGGAAGCGTGGACTGGCAAAATGATCCCCACCATCTTCAAGAGAGGAGGGGAGAGCATTGGCGGGCCACGTGGAGAACAAAATAGTGGCGGGTTATTTTCTCACGAACTATCTTTTCTCGTTCTTTTTCCCACAGCTGCTGGCTCAGCACAGAAAACAACTTTATATGGAGTTTTATTGGACCAGCGTGCTTAATCATTCTCGTAAGTTTGAACTTCTCAAACCAAACACTAAAGTTTTAGAGAGTCTCTTAACTGATGTTCCTCCTACTTTCACCGTACCGCCAACACTTGTCTGTAGTGAAGGGATTGGGGTTTTCCAATTTCATCAACAACAAGAAAAAGCCTTGGTTACATCTCACTCACACTAAGATCGAAACCAAAGACAAAGTCACAAATGAAGGTGTTGACCCTTTCTAAATGGAATCACCAAGAGTTGTCACACTGTGACACCCTACTCTCCCTTGTTTCTGTGCCTATTTGTGTTGATGAACTGATTGCTGTTGACTATCAGGAGATTTGATAAGAAACATTATGAATGATGGAAATCTGAAAGCAAAGTAGTTGCAAGTATGCTGGTGAAGCGTCTCTTAGGTAGGCTTTGCCTGTCCACTGCTGTCAGAGCTGCTGTGCACGTGCTAGGCCATTTCGGAGTACAATCAGCACACAAAGTGTCATAGAGATCTCTCCCTAACTTGAGCACATAAAGCTAGGCTGACCCTCCAGTGCAGTGCTGAGGGAGTGCTGCACTGTCGGAGGTGCCGCCTTTCTGTTGAGACGTTAAATCGACGCCCTGTCTGCTCTGGACGTAAAATAGATCCCACGGCACTATTTTGAAGAAGAGCAGGGGAGTTCTCCCTGGTGTCCTGGCCAATATTTATCCCTCAATCAACATCACTAAAAAACAGATCATCTGGTCATTATCACATTGCTGTTTGTGGGAGCTTGCTGTTGCCAATTGGATGCTACGTTTCCTACATTATAACAGTGACAACACTTCAAAAGTACTTAGTTGACTGTAAAGCTCTTTGGGGCATCCTGAGATCGCGAAAGGCGCTATAGAAATGCAAGTCTTTCTTTCTTTCCCCCAAAAGGCTGTGGATGCTGAGGGACAATTGGACCTTTCTAAGACTGATATTGATAGATTTTTGTTAGGTAAGGGTATCGAGAGATGTGGGTAAATGGAGCTGAGCTGGTGAAGGTACTCATTGGCTTTGGGATGTCCTGAGGTCAGTGAAAGGAGCTGTATGAATGCAAGTCCTTCTTTTTAAGCTCCACGTTAAAACAGCCGCATTACAGGCAGATTTAAACAGATTGGCCCAGAAATTCGGGTCGGGGGCTTCCCGCGGGTGCAAGCCTCCGACCTGCACTTACCTAGCGTGCCGGCCGTTGTGCTGTGGGCCCGCGTGGGATTCCGATCCTGGGCCTCCTCCAACTGCCGGCGCGCAGTACTTGCATATCCCAGGGGCGCAGTTAGTTCGATGCATCCCCTGGGATCACGTGGGCCATGGGGAGCCAATCGGAGCAGGGAATGCTTCATTCATAAGTTTGACAGGAAGGGCTGTCAAACTTATAAATACTATAAGCCCCAAAACATGACTAAAACTTCAAATAATTTTTTTTTTAAATCACATTTTTTAAATAAACTATAAATTACATGAAATAACTATTTTAAACAATAATTTAAATTTTTGAAAAAAATAATTTTATTTTCTAACAGGGCTAAAAATAAACTTACCTTTCTTTAAAGTATTTAAAAATAATAAACCTGTGGAAAAAATGTTTTAATTTTAATTAATTCACCACTTACCTTGTAAAAAGCAGGCCTTGCAACTGCTTTTTATATCTGTAACTGCTGGAGACTTACCTTCCCAGGAAAACCTGCAAAAAAAACGTAAGTTCGATGCGCACGCGCTGCCTCTACGGCGCACGCGTTCGACTTCTGAACCCCTTCTTTCAGGGGAACGGAAGTGCCGGTTTCCCATGCATGCGCAGTGCATGCAGGAAACCAGCACTTCCATTGGGCCTACGGGTGAGTACCCCGTGCGTACTCACCCGTGGAGACCCGAATTTCTGGGCCATTGAGTGCCACTTACAGCAGGTGCAGATACTCCCTCCTGTCCTTTGCACTTTGAAATAAAGAATTTTTATTTATATAGCACCCCATCTTGTCTCTCAGGAACGTCCCAAATGCAATATATGATTTGAAGAGGTGAGGTTGGTGTCATGGTTAATTACTGGATTAGCGACCTAATGGGTTGTGAGTTCACAATCCCATCCTGCAAAATTGGTGCGCAGGTCTCCCAAGGGACTAACACCCAGTTAATCCCAACATAAAAGCTTCTTTTCACTCTGTTATCCTTTCGTGTTCGACAACTGTTTCAAGCTGATTTCCTTCAGTTCGTTCTGTGGTGTCGACTGATTAAATATTTTATTAAACCGACAAAAGGACACAAATGAACAAAAGACTGTTAAATTAATAAGTTACCTCGGCAACGGCTTAGCATTTTATGCTCATTTGTAAGCCCATTGCAAGTGTTGCTGTTCAGGCTGCCCAACCTTTGCTGCTAGTTGACAGCTCACCTCAATAATTTTTTTCTTCGTAACTGCTGAAGGTCCTGCCTGCGAGAGCAGTGAAACCATGGGGAGGGGGCAATTCAACCTTGTTTCGCTAGGTTATTTTATGGGGGGGTGAAAAATTAGTAAAGGAGTGTTGAATTACGGGTCACGTTCTCTCGTGCCCGATCTCCACCCCCCCCCCCGCCAGAAGTGGGCCAGCTGCCAATTGGAAGGCCAGTGACTGAGACGGGGATCAGGCGCCTTGAATAGGCCAACCGGGGTCCCGACCGCGGTTTTAGGACCCCGATGAAAAATTGGTGTGCAGCCGGGGTGGAGCTTGGGCCGCACGTGCTCCGTTCGGTTCTTCCGGGTCTTTGGCAGCCGAGCCAGCAGTCCTTAAAGGGCTGCCCACAAAAAATGATGAGCAAACTTTTAAATAGTTTCCTATCTCCTTCTGGCTTCACAAAAAATAATTGGGCCTCTGTAGGCCCGGGCTGGTCCTGCTCCGCTTTGCCTACCACCTCTCCACCATAAAAAAAGACTTGCATTTCACTACATCAGGATGTTCACAAGCACCTTAGAGCTAATTACGTGCTGTCACTGTTGTAATGACAGGAAAGCAGCAGTCAATTTCCGCACAAGGTCTCACTAATAAGAATGAGATAAATGACTAGATAATCTATTTTTAATGATGTTGATTGAGGGATAAGTATTGGCCAGAATACCCAGGAGAACTCTCATGCTCTTCTTCGAATAGTGGCCGTGGGATCTTTTACATCCACCTGAGAGGGCAGACGAGGCCTCGGTTTAACGTCTCACCCAAAAGACGGCACCTCCGACAATGCAGCACTCCCTCAGCACTGCACTGGAGAGTGTCAGCCTGGATTTTGTGCTCAAGTCTCTGGAGTGGGACTTGAATCCACAACCTTCTGACTCTGAGGCGAGAGAGAGAGAGAGTGCTACCCACTGAGCCACACTTGACACTTACTGAGATCTAAGTGCGGGCCGGCTTCGCGCCAGAGATGGCCGAAATTCCTAAGGCCCCTGATTGGCGTCTGCAGCTTGCCGGTTTCGTGCAGATGAGGACCCAACGGCAAAGTTTGACCGGGCTTCAGGCCGGGCCTCTTCAGAAACCTCATTTGCATCACATCACGCCGCTCTTTCCGTGCCGGAAGCCGGTGGGAGTTGAATTCCCCGCCCCTCCTCCGCCAACCCCCCTCCACCCAGAGTCTTACCCCTTTATCCATCTTCATCTCTTTACCTGTTCTTAAGAAGAAATATATACTTCAGTTTATTAAAACTTTGCAAGCTTCAGTTTCATTGTCCCTGCTCTTGTTTATAGAACATTAACGAAACCTCTAATCCCCTGAGCAAAACTATAATTAAATCATTTCTGTACAGGATGAGCCATCATTCTGGGCAAAACATCTGGTATTGAACGATCATCTCAATGCCTGCCTAGGTAATATGTGAAACACGAAGGAATAATTGGTGCAGAATGAGTTTATGTCAAGCGATAGAGCAGTATATTGCATTCTACTGAGAACATTACAGGCCCACAATTGATATTAAAATTACTTAAAAATTTTTTAAAAATCAGCTTCCGTTATAAGTAAATGGACCTCTTTTCAATTTAAAGAGGTAATATCTGTGATAAGTCAGAATCTCCTCCAATTTCATGTGAAGTATTCGTGGAGACTTTAAAAGAATCAGGGCCCAGTTCATCTGTTCAGTTGCCGTTATAAGAGCAAGATAATCATAGAATAATAGAATGAAGCAGCACAGAAGGAGACCATTCGGCCCTTCATGCCTGTGCCAGCTCTTTAGTAGAGCTATCCAATTAATCCCACTCCCCTGCTCTTTCCCCATAGGCCTTAATTTTTTTCCCTTCAAGTATTTATCCGATTCCCTTTCGAAAGTTACTGTTGAATTTGCTTCCACCGCCCCTTCAGGCTGCGCGTTCCAGATCACATCAACTCGCTACGTAAAAATATGTTTCCTCATGTCACCACTGGTTCTTTTGGCAATCACCTTAAATCTGTGTCCTCTAATTACCGACCCTTCTGCCACTGGAAACAGTTTCTCCTTATTTACTCTATCAAAAGCATTCATGATTTGGAACATCTCTGTCAAATCTCCTCCTAACCTTCTCTGCTCTAAGGAGAACAACCCCAGCTTCTCCAGTCTCTTCACATAACTGAAATCCCTTAGCCCTGGTGCAGGAAACTTTTTTTTTCCGGCACGGACGGGACCGACGTGGTGCCGGTTCATCAAAAATTCCGGATAACCGAAAGCTATAGTAAAAGATACGGAGCTGAGAGCTCCGTATAAAGCAACAAACCCTGTTGCTTAGCAACAGGTTCAGAACAATGGCCACAAGTTCCAAGCATCTCTGTAGCTTAGCAACAGCTGCAGCCACACCCTTGCACAGCAACAGATCGAGGAAGGCAAGTAATAAAACTTACCTGAACCTACTCCTGAATTTTGCCGGTTAACCGAGATTTCCAGTTATTTAGGTGCTGGTAAATCGAAAGTTTCCTGTACTATTCTGGTAAATCTCTTCGGCACCCTCTCCAAGGCCTTGGCATTCTTCCTAAAGTGTGGTGCCCAGAATTGAGGCCTAACCAGTGTTTTATAAAGGTTTAGCATAACTTCCTTGATTTTGTACTCTATTCCTCTAATAATAAAACCATGGATCCCATAGGCTTTTGAATAATACTTGCAATTATATACAACTTACATTTATGTAGCACCTTTAACATAGTATAACATCCCAAGGTGCTTCACAGGAGCATAATCAGACAAAAATTGATACTGAGCAACATAAAGAGATATTGGGGCGGGTGACAAAGAGCTTGGTCAAAGAGGTAGGTTTTAAGGAGGGTCTTAAAGGAGGAGAGGGAGGTAGAGAAGCGGAGAGGTTTAGGGAGGGAATTCCAGAGCTTAGGGCCTCGGCAGCTGAAGGCACAGCCACCGATGGTGGAGTGATGAAAGAATTGGAGGTGCACAGTGATCTCGGAGTGTTGTAGGGGCGGAGGAGGTTACAGAGACAGGGAAAGGCGAGGCCACGGAGGGATTATACAGCATTCCACCATCTCCAAAAAACAAGCTTCATGCACTGAATGAGGACTGTGGACGGGACAAACTGAATAGTTTAAATGGGGATAATTTAACCAGGACAAATTAGATGGCGTATCTCCGATTTAATTCTACAGTACGAACTGCAAGAGGTTAGGAGAGAGGAAAAGTTTTGACGGTTATATATTGCCGTTTTAACCGTGCTAAAAAAAACTGTGGAGTATTTTTAGCATAATCGCGCTGTGATAATTAGCTCTCTTTGACAAAGATAAGTGACATCTTCCCATGGTACACCCAGCAAAAAAAAAAAACCTCGGCACTTTCGGCACTGTCACGCGGAGCCACAATTAGTGCGAGCTCTTGACATGTTTCAGCTGCAGCCATCCATATTAATGCGGCAGAACTTATGCCTCTCGCTTTTCTCGTTTGATGTTGCAGACAGCGCTGCTTTTCCATCTCATAAATATTATACCCACAGCTAAATTAATCCCCCAGCAGATGGGAAGCTCCGTTGAAGGATGGCGTATTCTGAGTTTGCTCCTTCGTGTTTTAGCAGAGCAACAGATCGGCGTTTAGTATGCGATTCACAAAAGGATGTCACACAAAGCTCTGGGAGCAGCACAGAGGTGCCCCGTGCCACCTTGTGATTATGTCTGGACATCAAAAATATATTCAGTTGAACGCAATCATCTATTTCGAACAGGAAGTTTTGATATACGTCCGGAGGACGATCTAGAGTGCAGTGGCTTAGTCATAGACACTGGTCTAAGAGCCGTATCTGTAGTGTGGGACGTAAGTTCAGCAGACCTGAGTTATACTGCTATCAATCCTGACGTAATAAAACTCACTACGCACTTGGTTTGAGTATAAAGCAAGGCTTTAATCAACTTGTTTCAGAACATGGAGGTCTAGTTGTATTTCACTAGCTCCTTGTCTTACAAAATGTCCCTGACAAGCTGGGCCCACGCCCGAGTATTTATACTCCTTGGACGGCGCCACCAGCTGGCTGTCCAGCGTTATTTCATAAGTAGTTCCTTGATGATGAGATTTATAACAAACCCCATATGCTCTCCAGCACCAAGACCACCTACTTCCACCTCCGTAATATCCCCTGTCTCCGTCCCTGCCTCAGCTCATCTGCTGCTGAAACCCTCATCTTGTGTTACCTCCAGACTCGACTATTCCAACGCTCTCCTGACCAGCCTCCCATCTTCCACCCTCCGTAAACTTGGGCTCATCCAAAACTCGGTTGCCCGTATCATAACTCGCACCAAGCCCCCTTCATCCATCACCCCTGTGCTCGGTGACCTACATTGGCTCCCGGTTCAGCAACGCCTTGATTTTAAAATTCTCTGTATCCTCCTCCAGCCCGACAACCCTCCAAGAACTCTGCGCTCCTCCAATTATGGCCTCTTGTGCTCTGGAATTCCCTCCCTAATCCTCTCCGCCACTCTCGCCTCCTTTAAGGCACACCTTGAAACATACCCACCTGTCCTAATATCTTCTTATGTGGCTCAGTGTCAACTTTTCTTTGATAACGCTTCTGTGAAGCGCCTCGGGATGTTTTGCTACATTAAAGGCACTATCTTAATGCAAGATGTTGTTGTTGTTGCCTAGCTCGTTAGTTTTTTTAAGTTTAGGAAAGCCCGGCCAAGAGCATCTTTTGAATGTGGCATCTTCGAAACGTGACTTTGCACTGGGCTGGAGTTAGAGTGCGTCTGTTGTGAGGCGGAAGTGGTGTGGGACCAGTTCTCGGAGGGTTGGGCTGAGCTCATCCCTCTTGGCTTCAAGTGCACTGAGGAGTCAGCTTGGCAACCCGTTGCTTTCACTGCGCACCCGCACAAGGGTAGTGGTTATGTTCGTGGACTATTAATCCAGAGGCCTGGACCAGGAATCCAGCGAACATGGGCTAGAAATTCGGCTCCTTTGCGCCTGCTGTTAGCGCCTCCAGGGGGCGCTGATGGGGCACAAAGGACTTATTGCCCGGGCGGAGGGTGAAAAAAGCCGCCCCGACACTGCGCTTCACTTCCTGTGCGGGGCGGTAAGCCGAATTTAGCAGTCGGGGTGGTAATTCCACGCTGGGCGCGAAATGTCCGGCCTTCACTCAGTTACCACCATCAAATGGGGCATAACTGAGTTTCGCCCCCTAAGGGTTCAAATCCTACCATGGCAGTTTGCGAATTTGAATTCGGCTCAGAAATAAATATTGGAAATAAAAAGCTGGGTATCTGTAAAAGTGACCATGAAGCTGTCGGATTGTTGTAAAAAACCCAACTGGTTCACTAATGTCCTTTAGGAAAGGAAACCTGTCGTCCTTACCCGGTCTGGCCTATATGTGACGCCAGTCCTACACCAACATGGTTGACTTTGAAGTGCCTCAGCAAGCCACTCAGCTGTATCCAACAGAAGAAGGCCCACCGCCACCTTCTGAGGGATGGGCAGTAAACGCCAGCGACGCCCAAACCCCGAGAACCAATTTTTCAAAAAAACGACACAGCCTGAGACCCAACTTAACCACACAACCAAAGATCAAAAAAATGTTGTGATGTGTTGAAAAGGTTGAAATAAAAAAAAAGTTTCTAAGCAGTTTGATAGAACACACAGGTTGTAGAACAAAATGGCGATAATGAAGCAGAAAATAAGGGAGGGGGGAGAATAAATCAGTCAAGGAAACTGAAAGAAACTTTGGGGTTGCTGTGGAATAGGTCGGCAATATTAATTATGCTTTGGTCCAGTTCAAAGCCAAGTTCCTAAAGTGCATAGGGAGTCAGGGGCCACCTGAGTGATGCTGTATTATACTTACCTTTTGGTAATTGAACACTAGCGCTCACCCTGATGGGAGCAAGCGTACTGCAGCAATTGCACGCCAGGGACTCCTCATATACTGAATGTTATATCCGGAGAATCTGAAGTAACAGCAGATATGGTATTACCACACCAACTTTATCGGGCCAAATACTGAGCACTGTCTAAAGTTTTGTTTGAACCATTTAGTATAAGAAGAAAGTAACCAGCCAGAGATCCTCTATCCTTAAGCTCAATGCGAGATGCAGTTGGCAGTATGACTTGAGTCCGATGACTGTGCATCACACTCCACAGAGACCAGTATCAGTACTAAACAACCCACTAAACAAGCTAAAAAGGGAGTGTTTTGGATGAAACGCAAAATGTCTCACCTCTGTTCAGTTCAGTTCAGTCGCTTTGTTTCTCAGTTTGTTGGGGCTATTTGAAAGACTGACCAGGCTGGGCCTCTTTTCTCTAGTAAAGAGAAGGCTGAGGGGTGACCTGATAGATTGAACAGAGATCTTTAAAATTATGACACACAGAAGATGTTTCCATTTGTGGAGGAAACCAGAACTAGGAGTCATTAATATAAATATAGTTACTAATAAATCCATTAGGGAATTAAGAAGAAACTTCTTAACTCAGAGGATGGTTAGAATGTGGAACTCACTACCACAGGGAGTAGTTGAGGTGAAAGCACCGATGCATTTAAGGGGAAGCTGGATAAGTACATGAGGGAGAAAGGAATAGCATACTGATGGGGTTAGATGAAGCAATCATAGAATCTTACAGCACAGAAGGAGGCCATTCGGCCCATCGTGCCTCTTTGAAAGAGCTCTCCAATTAGTCCAATTAAAATTCTAACAGGACTAGACAGACTAGATGCAAGAAGGATGTTCCCGATGGTGGGGGAGTCCAGAACCAGGGGTCACAGTCTAAGGATAAGGGGTAAGCCATTTAGGACAGAGATGAGGAGGAATTTCTTCACCCAGAGAGTGGTGAACCTGTGGAATTCTCTACCACAGAAGGCAGTAGAGGCCAATTCATTAAATATATTCAAGAAGGAGTTAGATATATTTCTTAAGGCTAAGGGGATCAAGGGATATGGGGAGAAAGCAGGGACAGGGTACTGAATTTGGATGATCAGCCATGATCTCATTGAATGGCGGAGCAGGCTCGAAGGGCCAAATGGCCGACTCCTGCTCCTATCTTCTATGTCCCACTCCCCTGCTCTTTCCCCATAGCACTGTTAATTTTTTCTCTTCAAGTATTTATCTAGTTCCCTTTTGAATGTTACTGTTCAATCTGCTTCCACCATCCTTTCAGGCAGTGCATTCCAGATCACAACAACTCGCTGCGTGAAAGAAATGTTTCCTCATGTAGCTTCTGGTTCTTTTGCCAATCACCTTAAATCTGTGTCCTTTGGTTACCAACCCTCGTGCCAGTGGATATAGTTTCTCTCTATCTACTCTATCGAAAGCCTCATAATATTGAACACCTCTATCCAATCTCCCCTTAACCTTCTCTGCTCTAAGGAAAACAACCCCAGCTTCTCCAGTCTCTCCACATAACTGAAGTCCCTCATCAATAAAATGTCTTTATACAGAAAAAAGTAGGAGCATAGTGGGGGGGGCGGAGGGGGGTGGCGGGTGGGGGTAGTTAAGGCCAGCGATGCCCGTATCATAAGGACAAGTTTTTTCAAAATAACTTGCGGTGATCTGGAATCTGAATTTGTAATTAGGGTTAAAAAGAACAAAGAATGGATTTGTTTCCTGGAGCTTTTGTGATAGTTCTTCTGTCACACATTTTGTCCTGTTTCAAATCACTAGATTTTTGCTTGAAAGATCTTTTAAGATTACACACAGGAAATGGCTACTATTCATTTGGGGAGTGTAGCTAGAATCATAGAATCATAGAATGGTTACAGCACAGAAGGAGGCTATTCGGCCCGTCGAGCCAGTGCCGGCTCTCTGCAAGACCACTTCAGCTAGTCCCACTCCCCCGCCCTTTCCCCGTAGCCCTGCAAATTATTTTCCTTCAGATACTTATCCAACTCCCTTTTGAAAGCCGTTATTGAGTCTGCCTCCACCACCCTTTCAGGCAGTGCATTCCAGATCCTAACCACTCGCTGCATAAAAAAGTTTTCCCTCACGTCGCTTTTGGTTCTTCTGCCAATCCCCTTAAATCTGTGTCCTCTGGTTCTCAACCCTTCTGCCAATGGGAACAGTTTCTCTCTATCTACTCTGTCTAGACCCCTCATGATTTTGAACACCTCTATCAAATCTCGTCTCAACCTTCTCTGCTCTAAGTAAAACAACCACAGCTTCTCCAGTCTATCCACATAACTAAAGCCCCTCATTCCTGGAATCATTCTCGTAAATCTTTTCTGCACCCTCTGTAAGGCCTTCACATCCTTCCTAAAGTGTGATGCCCAGAATTGGACACAATACTCCAGTTGAGGCCGAACCAGTGTTTTATAAAAATTCATCATAACTTCCTTGCTTTTGTACTCTAGGCCTCTATTTATGAAGCCCAGGGTCCCATAAGCTTTTTTAACTGCTTTCTCAACCTGCCCTGCCACCTTCAATGATTTGTGCACATATATCCTCAGGTCTCTCTGTTCATTCACCTCCTTTAGGATTGTACCCTTTAGTTTTTATTGCCTCTCCTTGTTCTTCCCACCAAAATGTATCACTTTGCATTTTTCTACGTTAAATTTCATCTGCCATGTGTCTGTCCATTCCACCAGCCTGTCTATGTCCTCTTGAAGTCTATCACTATCCTCCTCACCGTTCACTATACTGAACTTCCAAGTTTTGTGTCATCTGCAAATTTTGAAATTGTGCCCTGTACACCCAAATCCAAGTCATTAATATATATCAAGAAAAACAGTGGTCCTGGTACCGACCCCTGGGGAACACCACTGTGTACCTTCCTCCAGTCCAATAAACAATCATTCACCACTACTCTCTGTTTCCTATCACTTAGCCAATTTTGTATCCGTGCTGCTACTGTCCGTTTTATTTCATGGGCTTCAACTTTACTTGCAAGCCGATTATGTGGCACTTTGTCAAACGCCTTTTGGAAGTCCATGTACACCACATCAACCACATTGCCCTCATCAACCCTCTCTGTTACCTCATCAAAAAACTTCAAGTTAATTAAACACGATTTGCCTTTAACAAATCCATGCTGGCTTTCCTTAATGAATTCACACTTGTCCAAATTTTGTCCCTGATTATCGTTTCTAAAAGCTTCCCCACTACTGAGATTAAACTGACTGGTCTGTAGTTGCTGTGTTTATCCTTACACCCTTTCTTGAACAAGGGTGTAACATTTGCAATTTTCCAGTCCTCTGGCACCACCCCTGTATCTGAGGAGGATTGGAAGATTATGGCCAGTACCTCCGCAATTTCCACCATTACTTCCCTTAGCATCCTAGGATGTATCCCATCCAGTTCTGGTGACTTATCTATGTTAAGTACAGCCATCCTTTCTAGTACCTCCTCTTTATCAATTTTTATCCCATCCAATATCTCCTCTACCTCCTCTTTCACTTTGACTTTGACAGCATCTTCTTCCTTGGTAAAGACAGATGCAAAGTACTCATTTAGTAGCTCAACCATACCCTCTGCCTCCTTGAGCAGGCCTCCATTTTGGTCCTTAATCGACCCCACCCCTCCTGTTTACTATTTATATGCCTATCGAAGACTTTTGGATTCCCTTTTATGTTAGCTGCCAATCTATTCTCAGACTCTCTTTGCCCCTCTTATTTCCTTTTTCACTTCCCCTCTGAACTTTCTCTATTCAGCCTGGTTCTCACTTTTCTTCTCAACCTGACATCTGTCATACACCCCCTTTTTCTGCTTCATCTTGCTCTCTGTCTCTTTCGTCATCCAGGGAGCTCTGACTTTAGTTGCCCTACCATTCCCCCTTGTGGGAATGTACCTCAACTGTACCTGAACCATCTCCTCTTTAAAGGCAGCCCATTATTCTATTACAGTTTTGCCTGCCAACCTTTGATTCCAATTTACCTGGGCCAGATCTGTTCTCAACCCACTGAAATTGGCCTTCCTCCAATTAAGTATTTTTACTCTAGGTTGCTCCCTGTCCTTTTCTATAGATAATCTAAATCTTATGATACCATGATAGAAAAATAGGAGCAGGAGTAGGCCATTCAGTCCTTCGAGCCTGCTCCTCCATTCAGCATGATCATGGCTGATTCTCTATCTCAATACAGGAAACTTTGTTATATCCGGCACCGACGGGACCGGCGTGTTGCCGATCTATCAAAACTGCCGGACATACAAAGTTAATGTTGAAGCATACGGAGGTTTTCATCTCCGTATCGGACAACAAACACTGTTGCTTAGCAACAGCTTCTAAAGAGTCGGCTGCAGCTGCAAGCATCTCTAGCTGAAGCTGTTGCTATAGCTACAGACCTTGCAGTGCCTGACTGGGGAAAAAAAAGAACGAGAACTAAAACAACTTATAGAAAACGGCTCCTGATTTTTGCCGTTAGATCGAGTATTCCGGACATACAACCTCTGGATAAACCAAAGTTTCCTGTACCATATTCCCGCTCTCACCCCATACCCCTTGATGCCTTTTGTGTCTAGAAATCTATCTATCTCCTTCAGAAATCTATATATCTCCTTAGGATAGTTGAAGTCCCCCATTATCACTACTCTATAGTTCTTGCACCTTTCTGTAATTTCTCTGCAAATTTGCTCCTCTATATCTTTCCCACTAGTTGGTGGTCTATACAATACACTTAGTAGTTTAAGGGCACCTCTATTGTTTCTTAACTCTAACCAAATAGATTCTGTCCTTGACCCCTCCAGGACATCCTCTCTCACCAACACTGTAATATTCTCCTTAATCAATACTGCCACTCCACCTCCTTTCTTTCCTTCCCTATCTTTCCTGAACACGTTATATCCAGAAATATTTAGTACCCAATCCTGCCCTTTTTTGAGCCAGGTCTCTGTTATCGCCATGGCATCATATTGACATGTGTCTATTTGCGCCTGCAGCTCACCAATCTTATTTACCACACTTCGTGCATTTACACACATGTACTGTAAACCTATCTTAGGCCTTGTAGGAATTAATAAGCGGGGTTGGGGTTATTGTCTCTGGCCAGTCAGAAGCCTCTGAGCTGCTCCAGGGACCCCCGTGCGGTTTCGAAGCGCTTCCCTATTCCTGGTTCTGACCGCCGGACTTATTCGACAGCGATGTAGACAGAAAACGTGACTCGTGGTTGGGTGCAAAACAGACCAGTATTTATTGAAACAAATTGAAAATAAACAATACAGCACACCTATGCTGAAATACAGCACTTTCCTTAACACAGTACACTTATTGTCCACTAAAGCACTCTTTCGCTTAGTGCAACACCCTTTTACTTAAATACAGCACTTTACTTCTCACAGTACACTTTTACTTAAATACAGCACCTTTAACTAGTGCAGCACTTTACTTCTCACAGTAATTAGTGCCTACCACAGCACTCTCTTGCTTAGTAGAACACTCCTTTACTTAATTGCAGCACTTTACTTCTTAGTACAACACTGTTACTTAAATACAGCACTTTTAATACAGCTACTTAGTGTTCACTACAGCACTTTTCTGCTTGGTGCAACATCCTTTTAATAGCACTTTTAATACAGTACACCTTGCTCACTACAGCACTTTTCTGCTTAGTGCAACACTGATACTTCAATAGGGGAGGAGAAAACGGACACAACGAGGGAAAATTGACTAGAATTACAATTTAACAAGATTCCCCTTAACTCCCACCCCTTAATACCTATTCTAAGTTGCCTTGTAATGGGCCAGAAAAGGTATGCTCACCAATGAAACGCCTGCTCCGTGCCGTCTTAGATTCTTCACCACCCTGAAGATAGAGATACCCCAGTGTTTAAAAGTAACTGTTGGTATTCCACTCCCTTGGGCAGGCTCCTCGGTTGTAGATGGGGCACGGAGGTGAGGCTGCAGAGAGAGAGAGGCTTCCTGAGAAGCTATCTTATACCCCATTTGGAGCCAAAATCTTCCCGCCCAAATCCGGGTGCATCTGGCTAAACAAAAGGGATCCGATGTCCCCATTAACTGTGATGGGTTGAATGAAACTGTCTCAATTTGAAAACCATGTCTATTTCCTTAAGTAAACAGCCCTTGGATGTTAGTGTAAACAAACTGATTGCCCTGTGGTCACGCCCAACCGCAATTGATTGGCAGTCTCAAGTGGTTAATCCTTTGTGTCAACATTGTAGCAGTTTAGTGTAAACAAACATCGATTGTCCTGCAGGGAGGGAAACTCCCTGAACTGCCTTTGATTGACAGTTTAACTATTCCATTGCTTCAGGGCTGTTTTTTTTTTCTAAATCCTTTGTCAGCCATCTTTGATTTTCCCTTTTCATATGCACTTTTGCCACGAGGTCGGGCAGCCATCTTTGATTATCCTTTTTCACAGACGCACACAGGCTGCCTTTCAGTCCTCTTTGTCAGCCCGTGCTTTGAAGAGAGACTGTCCTTTTGTCTTCTGCACGAGGTCTGACGGCCATTTTGATCCCTGGATTATTAAAGGTATATTCTACCCAGGTATTCTTTAATCAAAAATCAATCTTCGGAACTGTAGGAAATTTCAAAATTATTGTGAAATCCTACAGCCTTCTTGTATTCTTTCTGACCCCACCTAATACCATACTATCTCTTACTCTAGTGCTATGTGTATCTCGTACTCTTCTGTGCACCTTGTTTCTCCTTTCTAATGCTACATCCTGGTGCCCATCCCCCTGCCAAATTTGTTTAAACCCTCCCCAACAGCATGAGCAAACCTCCCCATGAGGACATTGGTCCCAGCTCTGTTGAGGGGCAACCTGTCCAGTCTGTACAGGTCCCACCTCCCGCAGAACCAGTCTCAATGCCCCAGGAATCTAAAGCCCTCCCTCCTGCACCATCTCTCCAGCTACGCATTCATCTGCTCTATCCTCCTATTTCTATACTCACTAGCTCGTGGCACCGGGAGTAATCCGGAGATTACTACCTTTGAGACCCTGCTTGTTAATCTCTTTCCTAGCTCCCTAAAATATGCTTGCTGGACCTCATCCCTCTTTCTATCTATGTCATTGACACCAATACAGACAACGACCTCTGGCTGTTCACCCTCCCCCCTCAGAATGTTCTGCAGCTGTTCAGTGACATCCTTGACCCTGGCACCAGGGAGGCAACATACCATCCTGGAATCATGTCTGTGGCCACAAAATGTCTGTCTGTTCCCCTATCGAATCTCCTACCACTATTGCTTTCCCAATTTTCCATCTCCCCTGCTGTACAGCTGAGCCACCCATGGTGCCGTGGACAGTGCTGAATACTGGTTAGTGAGTAAGATGCACTCAGGGGATGAAGGGATAATTACAGTCCTAGCCCTTTTCAGCTATCCCAGATCAGGCGTATTCCCCAGAAGTTCACCCTCAACTTAAGTTAGAGATAGCCGAATTCCATAAGACGCTTAAATGGGTCTAAAAGTTCAGGCTATCTCTCCCTAAAGGAAAGAAACAACTGAAAATGTTACCGTCCTCCAGATAGTACTTTTAATAAGTTGAACTAGACTGTAACCTTCCGGATAGTATGAGGGTCCAGAATACCCCCCAGAATTCTGCAACTCCTTACAAAAGAGTGTACAGAAATGTGGGTTTGTGAGTTTATACAAATTTACTCTTTGAGACAATTCTAAAAATATATAGTTTTATTTAAGAGCTGACTTTCAGTTAACAGCTGTTGAATCAGTCGCAAAATTAACAATTCAAAACACAATTAGCTTACATTTCTTATTTCTCAGAGATCCTTATTCTCAAATCTTTACTTTGTTACATTTTTACATTTTTTACTTATTTCTAAATCCAGAACATCCACCAAAATCAATTACTTTGACCTCCCGAGACTCATAGTTAAAGACTTACAGAGATGCCTCTGAAGAGTTGAGAAACGCTTTGCCTGTTCAGCGAGTTCTGCCTTTCTGTTAAAAGGTCTTATTTTTATACCCTTTTGGCGGTGGTTTCTTCTTTGATGTTCTCTGCTGATGTCAACTAATTGTCTTTATTGATACCTCTGTTTGAATGCTTTCTATCTTACTATCAATTCAACTATTGCATGCATAATTACTTCTCTACCTTTAGGTGTTCCAAAAACCATCATAAAAACAATGACAGCAATGGTTTCTGTTTGATGTCACTCTTATAAAATGTTTTCATTCAATTCTTAATATTGGCTTTATTGGTTTTTAGCAGACATTGTGGGGGAGAAATTGAGTATAGCCCCGTTTGGGGCGCCAGCCTCGCCAGGGTGCTAAAAGTAGCGCCCCGGAAACATTCGCGCCCCCACACCGGATATTGAGTGGTTGCGCCCCAAAGGGAAGCGCGGCGCTACTGGAGGCGCCCCGCATCCCTCTTGGGGCGCTACGAGTGAATATCGTGGCACTACGTGGCGCTGCGGCACGTCGCACTGCAGTATTGCAGGTCTTCCTCCCCTTCTTAAAGGGGAGGGGCCTTGTGCAGTGCGATCTGGGGCCCAGCTGGGCCCCCGAGGATCGGGAGTGCAGGCAAAAGAGCCCGGCACCGAGGAGAAGTGCCGGGCTCTTGGAGCACAGCCGGCACTCCGCGGGGGAGGGGAGGGTTCAGGAGGCCGGGGACAGGAGCGCAGGCAGGTGCTGGCAGGCGGCCAACAACAAAAATGGCTGCCCCGCACCTCGCCTTTAATCTGCGCCTCCCCGGCCGCAGGTAGGCCCCCCTGAACATAGCGTCTGGTGGTAAATCAGGGGGCGCTGCCAAATATCGCAGCCGGGGTGCTGCGCACACCGATTACATCATCGGCAGCAGCGCAGTGCTAGCGGTTAGTGCCACCACTAACGTCCCGTGGAATTTAGCGGGAGGCATGGGCAGTGCCGCACCCGGGCGCCAGTTGGCTTGCGACCCACTTAGCACCTTCTTAAGGCGCTAATGGGTGGCACAACCTACTGAATTTCTCCCCCTGTGACTCTCCTTACTGCTCCAAGTTCAATACAAACACAATGCAATTGTTTGGTGTCTCTATTGAAGCCATATTTTCAAAACCTTCTTGTTGGTATTATATTTACAATATGTAAATCAAAACCACTTTAACTGTGTGTTTACTTGTTTTCTAGCTATCTCAATTGGTTATGGTTCCTGTCTCCCAAGTTTAACATAAAACTATTTGACCAGCAGGTGTTTCTTTTACTTGATGTCATGCTTTCAAAGGCACATGCCTCTTTTAATGTTTGTGTTTCTGTTTTATGTGTTAGCTCTTAACACTTTAAACTGGGTCTTCTCATTGTGTTACCTCCAAACTCTAGGCCTTTCGGAAGCACCAATGGTTTGCTTCAATCTTTCATTGTTTTAGTATATTTAACTAATTCCCATTTCAAAGCTTGTTTACAACTTTGTTATCAACTGATATTTGTCTCAGAAGCCTGTATTTCTGTTTGCAGCCTGTGTCTCTGAGGCTTTAGATTTTTAAACCCAGTATATCATGCATTAATAATATTAGAAATCTGTTCATGGTATCGTGTATTTCTCTGAATCATGGCTATTCCTTCACAGGGACTTTTGCACTTCCTGTCTGGTCCTCCTCTTCTGTCTGACGGTCACCCATTCCCTCTCTGCCTGCACACTCTTACGCTGCGGGGTGACCACCTCCTGAAATGTGCTATCCACGTTGCTCTCAGCCTCACAGATGCACCGCAGTGACGCCAGCTGCTGCTCAAGCTCTGAAACCTGGAGCTTGAGCTCCTCCAGCTGACGACACTTCCTGCATATTTTTTTTTATTCGTTCCCGGATGTGGGCATCGCTGGCAAAACCAGCATTTATTGCCCATCCCTAACTGCACTCGATAAGGTGGTGATAAGCCGCCGCCTTGAACTGCTGCAGTCCGTGTGGTGAAGGTACTCCCTTAGTGCTCTTAGGGAGGGAGTTCCAGGATTTTGACCCAGTGACCATGTGGTTGTCCAGGACATGTGCATTCCACAGGACTGAGGTGCCCAGCCATGCCTCTACTTAATAGACTATTAACTAACTTAACAGAAAAAAACTCAAGAAAAACAATCACCAGCTACTCACCAATCAGCTCCTTCCCTTGTGCTGACGTCACTTTAGCTTTTTTTTACCTCGCTCCCTGACACTCACGCTCCCTCTGGGCTACAGGGCCTACCTTTATGTGCAGCCACTCCTCTCGCTCTCCCGCAAGCCCGCTTTTGGGCCTATTAACTTAAGAGTCCTTGGGTTATGTGGATCCACTGCTCCTTTTCAGTTAGACGGCTTAACTGCTTTCCTCCACTCCACCAAATTCCTGCTCACACCAAATTAAAGCTAATGCCTACTTTGATTTTTTTTAAAGTACATTGCATTCTGTCAAGTGTTACTATCACTCTTAATCTTGGGTTTTTTAAATTACGCAGTGCAAAATAAATGATTAACAGGTATATCGCTATTAAAATAGTGGACAAAAGAATTGCACGTGAATGTGTTAAACATTCGTACAGTTTAATTTTAAGACCCAGGTGATTTCAAACCTTTTTGTGTTTTTTGCATCATTAAATGTTCAGGAATTCCCCCATCCCATTTCCCTTAATCTAAAATGCAAACAGTCATCCATCATTGCACTCAGTTGTAATTTGTTTAGATAACTAATGAAGGTCTGATATTGTTCCCTGTATCATTAGCATATAATTCAAGGTTGGATCTCAGCGTGTTTGAGTCGAATTACTCGAAATAATAGTTTTATAAAGATGTGAAACTTTTCGTTTGATTAGAGTCTCATAGCCACTACGGCACAGAAGGCCAATTGGCCCAGCGGTCCTGTGTTAGCTATTGAACTAGCGCTTCCTCTGCCCTTTCCCCGCATCCTTTTATATTCTTTGCTTTCAAACACTTATCCAATTCCCCATTTAATGCTGTTTCTGCCTCAATAGTCACCGGTGCGAAAACGCTCCCTGTTCTAATATCCACTCGGTGTGAAAACATTTCTTCTCATTTCCCCATGTAAGATTTGGATCACAGGTCACACACAGATTAACCAAAGGGTCTTCAGAGTTGTAAGGCTTTTTATTAGAGAGCTACAGTTTAAGCATAATCAGATGCTACTTCATGCGATTGAAATAGATACAGTAGACATACAACCCGTGACAGATAAGAACGATCTACGGACCCGCGACGGAACGAGATGACCGAACGGACGTTGGATGGACGGTGGACGGACGGACATCGATGAATTTTGTCGGACGTCTCTGTCTGCAACAACGGTCACTTCTGTTGGGTCTCTCCTTGAGCTGTCTGAGGTGTTAGGCCATCAGCCAGCACCTCCGGGGTCCAGCCTGGTCAGAGTGTTAAGCCAAAGCTAGCATTTCACCCACTCCGAGGAAGCCTTTCCTCCCAACAGCTAACTCCTCTCTCTCTCTCTCTCTGCCCAGTTTTTATGGCCCAGAAATTCAGGTCGGGGGCTTCCCGCGGGTGCAAGCCCCTGACCTGCGCTTACCTACCACGCCGGCCATTGAGCTGTGGGCCCGCGTGGGATTCCGATCCTGGGCCTCCTCCAACTGCCGGCGCGCAGTGCTTGCGTATCCCAGGGGCGCAGTTAGTTCGATGCGTCCCCTGGGATCACATGGGCCATGGAGAGCCAATGGTAGCAGGGAATGCTTCATTCATAAGTTTGACAGGAAGGGCTGTCAAACTTATAAATACTATAAGCCCCAAAACATCACTAAATCTTCAAATAAATTTTTAAAAACATCACATTTTTTAAATAAACTATAAATTACATGAAATAACTATTTTAAACAATGACTTAAATTTTTGAAAAAAGTAATTTTATTTTCTAACGGGGCTAAAAATAAATTTACCTTTCTTTAAAGTATTTAAAAATAATAAACCTGTGGAAAAAATGTTTTAATTTTAATTAATTCACCACTTACCTTGTAAAAAGCAGGCCTTGCGACTGCTTTTTATATGTCTATCTTCTGGAGACTTACCCTCCCGAGGAAACCTGCAAAAAAAACGTATGTTCGATGCGCACGCGCAGCCTCTCCTACGCACGCATTCCACCTCTTAACCCCTTCTTTCAGGGGAACGGAAGTGCCGGTTTCCCGCGCATGCGCAGTGCATGCAGGAAACCGGCACTTGCATTGGGCCTACGGGTGAGTACACAGCACCTACTCACCCGTGGAGACCCAAAGTTCTGGATACTTATTTCGGTGGGCTGGGATCACAGATGTCTATCATTTTTCATCCACCTCATGACTTTTATTACCAGGTACTTCCTGACCATCTTATTCTTCGAGCTGGAGTTCAGTTATTTCTTATCCTTTTGTGTCAGATGTTTTATTATGGTTAAGGGTGTTTTGCTTATTTGGCTGACTGGTTCCCCGTCTCCCTTATCAGACTTGCTATGCATGTTTGGGAGGCCTGCTTGTGCTGACCTAAGGCCTCCCTCTGTTCTTATCTGATGTGATTGGAATTCTTTCTGGGCAGTAAGTTAGTGGGTTCGCAGATCTATTTCCTACGGAATCATTAAGTACCTTATAACTTGCAACTTTCTTTAGGATTACATATTTCTTACACCCGTGACAATCCCAAGTCCATGGGGGGGGGGGGGAGGCGGGGGGGGTAAATTTCCTCAGGGCTTTTCCCACTCTGCCAAACTTCCATCGATGTTATGGCGGGAGAGAGGGAGACGCCCCGAGGAAATTCGCGGCGTGTGCCTCCTGGTCACGGATTTGCCAATCGGTGCAAACAACCTTCCACTCGCAATAGATATAATCATTTTGAAGATCCCCTTTTACCTTCTCTGTTCCAGTGAAAAGGACTGCCACTTTTGTAAAGATTTTCTCGTAACAATGCCCCCTCATTCCTGGTATCATTCTAATGAAGCTCCACTGTTGTCTTTCCATGGCTGTAATATCCTTCTGATAATGAGGGCCCTAGGACTCCACACAGAGGCCGCGATTTTACCAGCGCTCAGAGGGCGGGTTCGGAGGCAGGTCCGCTGTCAAAATTGAAATGATTGACCGCGGGTTGGGAACCCACTCCGAACCCGCCTCCATGTAAGTTTCCAAAGTGCCGGGTCTGAGAATTCAGAACAGACCCGACACCAAGCGGTGGGGGAGGCATTAAAGATAGTTAAAATGCTTGTTAAACGCGTGTTAACTACTATATTGCCAGCCGATTTCTATTTTCCCAATTTTTTTATGGGGTTCACGTCGTTCAGAGATCACGTCAGGTAAGTAAGTCGGGTTCTCTGTGTCTCCCCATTGCTGTGAATAGGTGACAGCTGCGAAAGTGGTATGAAAGCTTCCATTTCACAGCTGTTCACTTTCCAATGTCAGAAACATAGAAGATAGGAGCAGGAGTAGGCCATTCGGCCCCTCGAGCCTGCTCCGCCATTCAATGAGATCATGGCTGATCATCCAAACTCAGTACCCTGTCCCTGCTTTCTCCCCATACCCCTTGATCCCTTTAGCCTTAAGAAATATATCTAACTCCTTCTTGAATATATTTAATGAATTGGCCTCAACTGCCTTCTGTGATAGAGAATTCCACAGGTTCACCACTCTCTGGGTGAAGAAATCCCTCCTCATCTCTGTCCTAAATGGCTTACCCCTTATCCTTAGACTGTGACCCCTGGTTCTAGACTCCCCCGCCATCGGGAACATCCTTCCTGCATCTAGTCTGTCCAGTCCTGTTAGAATTTTATAAGTTTCAATGAGATCCCCTCTCATTCTTCTAAACTCCAGCGAGTACAAGCCCAGTCGACCCAATCTCTCTTCATACATCATTCCTGCCATCCCCGGCATTAGTCTGGTGAATCTCCGCTGCACTCCCTCCATGGCAAGAACATCCTTCCTCAGATAAGGCGACCAAAATTGCACACAATACTCAAGGTGTGGTCTCACCAAGGCCCTGTACAACTGTAGCAAGACATCCTTGCTCCTGTACTCGAATCCTCTCGCTATGAAGGCCAACATACCATTTGCCTTCTTAACCGCCTGCTGCACCTGCATGCTTACCTTCAGCGACTGGTGCACAAGGACACTCAGGTCTCGTTGCACTTCCCCTTCTCCCAATCTATTGCCGTTCAGATAATAATCTGTCTTCCTGTTTTTGGCACCAAAGTGGATAACCTCGCATTTATCCACATTATACTGCATCTGCCATGCTTCTGCCCAATCACCCAACCTGTCCAAATCATTCTCGAGTTTCTCGGCATCCTCCTCACAGCACACATGCCCACCCAGCTTTGTGTCATCTTCAAACTTGGAGATATTACATCTAGTTCCCTCGTCTAGATCATTAATATATATTGTGAATAGCTGGGGTCCTAGGACCGATCCCTGCGGTACCCCACTAGTCACTGCCTGCCACTCGGAAAAAGACCCGTTTATTCCAACTCTTTGCTTCCTGTTTGCCAACCAGTTCTCTATCCAAGTCAGTACCTTACCCCCAATCCTATGTGCTTTAACTTTGCACGCCAATCTCTTATGCGGGACCTTATCGAAAGCCTTCTGAAAGTCCAAATACACCACATCAACTGGTTCTCCCTTATCTATTCTACCAGTTACATCCTCAAAAAATTCCAGTAGATTAGTCAAGCATGATTTACCTTTTGTAAATCCATGTTGACTTTGTCCGATCCTGTCACTGTTTTCCAAGTGCTCTGCTATTACATCTTTTATAATGGACTCTAGCATTTTCCCCAGTACTGATGTCAGGCTTACATAATTCCCTCATAATTCCCTGTTTTCTGTCTACTACCTTTTTTAAATAGTGGGGTTACATTAGCTACCCTCCAATCCATGGGAACTATTCCAGAGTCTATAGAATTTTGGAAGATGACCAGCAATGCTGAAGCTTGAGCCTTCAGGACTTGGAAGACACTTTTGAGCTTCATGCAGTTTGGAAGTGTTTGGAGTAAACTTTCTATCCACTGTCACCTCCTTGGAGCAAGCTCTCTCACCATTGACAGATCGCTTCTGTCATCTCAACTTCAGCATCGATTCCAACAACATCAGTGCCCTTGAAAAAATCTCACCTTGGTCCTCTGAGCCCCAACACCAGCAGCACCAGGCACTCCAGCAGCACCAACAGCAACACCAACCTTCTCCGCAATCATCTGATGCTGCACAGGACACAGGGCATTAGCCCCTAACAACATTGTTGCCCGGGAGGCCAGCGATGGCATCACCATGGCCAGATTTACTTCAGTTGACGCTGTACAACCTGGCTGCCACATGATGACAACACATTAACAGAAACTTCACATGATCATTGGCTAAGCCTCTCAAGTGCCTACCCTTGTTTGTTGTTAGTTGGTATGATTGGACTAGGATGAGGGTGAGTGTGAAGGGTGGCTAGTGAGATGGGAAAGTGATAATGT
The DNA here is from genome assembly GCF_052327205.1 of Somniosus microcephalus. NCBI lineage: Eukaryota > Metazoa > Chordata > Chondrichthyes > Squaliformes > Somniosidae > Somniosus > Somniosus microcephalus. The sequence goes on along the minus strand of NC_140996.1, from coordinate 63,762,639 downwards.
AGATAGAGAGGGATGGGTGGAGTTGCAAGGTAAGTTGGTGTGAGTAAGGATGTGCAGGAGTAGGGTAGGGAAGGCAGAGTGATGTGGATGTGATGAGAGGCACAGCAGGATGTGGTTGTGTGGGGCTTGGCAGTAACATTTCTTGATCTGCTCAGATCATTGAAAGGTTTGCGCCACTGCAGCCTGGTCCTCCTGATGACACCCCTGCTTGTGTCCTCCTGTGCAACGTGCAACCAGGCTGCGTTGGTCTCCTGGGGAGGTCTATTCCGCCCATTGGAAGGGAAGAGAACCTCCCTGCGTGCTGCGACTCCCTCCATAAGCATATGGAGGGAGTCATGGGAAAGCCTGGGTGCAGCCGTGCACCTCTGTGCAGTGATTGTCAGTGTTTGCAGTACCTCAATGCTGTAGAATACTGACAACACAACTATCAAGATCAATTTGGACATGGCCACTTTAAGGAAACCGGCTGATGACGTGTCATCAAATGACATCATCAGACCCGCTTCCTATTAATTGGCTGGGAACCTCACAGGGCGGGCTTAACAAACCCCATCAACGTAAAATCGCTTGAAGAGTGCAGGCTGCAGTAGGCAGCGGGCTGGGACCGCGACACCGGCCGCCCCGGACCCGCCTCGGTACAGTGCCTAAACCAATATGGCGTCAGACGTATTTTCAACACTGCTTGGACGTAGAAGGTTGGCCCCCGAAATGGGACATTTTTGCAGCAAACGGGCACAAAGAGGTCCAATTTGATCCCCGTAATCAAATCTCACCTTCATCCAACTAATTTCCGGTTCCTCCTCAAGAACAAGAGAAACAATAAAAATGTGCCATGCTGTCCCTATTTAGTGGGCTCACTTAAATTTTTCTGGTCAGCTTTTCACTTCTGACCAGCTCTGGGCTTGTGGGATCTTGCTGTCCCCAAAAGTGACTGTCACATTTGCCTACTGTAAGAAATCACACAACAGGTTATAGTCCAACAGCTTTATTTGAAATCACAAGCTTTCGGAGCGCTGCTCCTTCGTCAGGTGCAGTAATTCAATCAAAGTAATTCACTGCACTTTGAGCACTTTATGAAGAGATCCGATAGGGTGCTCTGTACAACAACAACAACAACTTGTATTTATATAGTGCCTTTAACGTAGTAAAATGTCCCAAGGTGCTTCATAGGAGTATTTTAAGACAAAAAATTTGACACCGATCCACATAAGGAGAAATTAGGGCAGATGACCAAAAGCTTGGTCAAAGAGATAGGATTTAAGGAGCATCTTAAAGGAGGAAAGAGAGGTAGAGAAGCGGAGAGGTATAGGCAGGGAATTCCAGAGCTAAGGGCCTAGGCAACAGAAGGCACGGCCACCAAAGATTGAGCGATTATAATCAGGGATGCTCAAGAGGGTAGAATTAGAGGAGCACAGATATCTCTGGGGGTTGTGGGGCTGGAGGAGATTACAGAGATAGGGATAGGACACAGGCAGCCGAGTTTTGGGTCACCTCAAGTTTACATAGGGTAGAACGTGGGAGGCCAGCCAGGAGTGCATTGGAATAGTCAAGTCTAGAGGTAACAAAGGCATGGATGAGGGTTTCAGCAGCGGATGAGCTGAGGCAGGGGCGATGTTACGGAGGTGGAAGTAGGCGGTCTTAGTTAAGCCACGGATATGTGGTCGGAAGCTCATTTTGGGGTCAAATATGACACCAAGGTTGCGAACAGTGTGGTTCAGCCTCAGGCAGATGTTAGGGAGAGGGATGGAGTCAGTGGCTAGGGAACAGAGTGTGTGGCGGGGACTGAAAACAATGTCTTCGGTCTTCCCAATATTTAATTGGGGAAAATTTCTGCTCATCCAGAACTGGATGTCAGACAAACAATCTGACAATTTAGAGACAGTGGAGGTGTCGAGAGAAGTGGTGGTGAGGCAGAGCTGGGTGTCATCAGCGTACATATGGAAATTAACATTGTGTTTTTGGATAATGTCGCCAAGGGGCAGCATGTAGATGAGAAATAGAAGGGGGCCAAGGATAGATCCTTGGGGGATACCAGAGGTAATGATGTGGGAGTCATAGAGTCATAACGGCACAGAAGGAGGCCATTCGGCCCAATGAGTCCATGCCGGCTCTCTAGAGCAATCCAGTCAGTCCCATTCCCCCGCTCTACCCCCGTAGCCCTGCAAGTTTATTTCCCTCAAGTGCTTATCCAGTCTCCCCTTGAAAACATTGAGTGTCTCCGCTTCCACCACTTCCGTCGGCAGCGAGTTCCAGGTCCTCACCACTCGCTACATAAAAAAGTTTTTCCTCACACCCCCCCGTATCTCTTGCTCAAACCCTTAAATCTGTATCCCCTAGTCCTTGTACCATCAACTAGTTGGAACAGCCTTTCCCCGTCTAGCCTATCCAAACCCGTCACAATCTTGTACACCTCTATCAAATCACCCCTCAGCCTCCTTTGCTCTAATGAAAACAAATCCAGCTTCTCCAACCTGTCCTTGTAGTTAAGATCCCCCATCCCCAGAACCATTCTGGTAAATCTCTTCTGCACCCTCTCAAGGGCCTTCACATCCTTCCTAAGGTGTAGTGACCAGAACTGGATGCAATACTCCAGTTGTGGCCCAACTAGTGCTTTATAAAGGTTCAGCATAACTTCTCTACTTTTGTACTCAATACCTCTATTTATGAAGCCCATGATCCCATATGCTTTGTGTGATATCCGAGTAGTAAGGTCAGAAACTGAGAGAAGCGAGATATAAGGAACAAAACCCAACTGTTTATTGCACGGTGTAGCAGGGAGACATTGCTCTTACAGGCTGGAAGCAAAGCACACAATTTCTTACTGCATGATGGCAAGATGGAGGATTCACCTCTGAGTCATACCCATAATGCAATGCCACATTACCTTAATAACTGGTGCACCAGGACATTGAGTACATGACCCATTACCTTAAATACTGGTGAATATGAAACCTTACTCTTTGGCTCCATCTGGTGGATAACTTAAACATTACATCCCAGATTACTATATCCCTCCCCTCTTAAGTTGAACATCAATTTCTTAACAACATTCTTAAAAAGTCCCATAAGGAAACTCCTTTAACGATAGTCCATACTGAACGAATCTAGCAGGTCGTTATCAATCTCTCTGGCGGCTTGTGAGTCCTTGGTGAATGTCGTACAGTCAAGTCCCTGCTTGGTTGTGGTAGAGCCACCTGCTGCTCCTGAGCAGTACTCAGAGTATCTGACTCTGCTACGATGGTTTCGTCTTGATGAAGGGGCCCAGGTGGAACTGGCTCTGTTCATGGTGGTGGTACCACCGATGCATTTGGATAACTGGGGGCCAACTTGTCCTCCGATATCTCCTCTGGAACCTCCATTTCAATATCCCCTTGTCTGGTCAGTATCTGATCTACATGTCTGTGTGCTACCTGACCAGTTCCCACCATGACCGTATATGATACTGGACCGGTCATTGAGTCTATGATGCCAGGAATCGATTTTGGACCATAACCGAAATTCCTGGTAAGGACCGCATCTCCTTCTCCAAAACTGCGGCTCTTTGTCCTTCTGTCATGGTTCTCCTTTTGTTTGATTTGTCGGTTTTCCACCTTCCTTTTTAGATCTGGGTGAACCAGGTCAAGAGTGGAGCATAGTCGACGTCCTAACAACAGCTCAGCAGGAGAGAGTCCTGTGGTAGATTGAGGTGTTATTCTGTAGCTGAACAGAACTCGTGACACCTTGGCTGCCAAACTCCCTTCCGTACTTTTTTTCATCATCTCTTTAAATGTTTGTACGGCTCTCTCCGCAAGTCCATTTGAAGACGGATGATATGGAGCTGAGGTCACGTGCACTATGCCATTGTTTCTCATGAACTCTTTTGTTTCTGTACTCACAAAACACGTGGCATTGTCACTTACTACGATCTCTGGTAGCCCTTGATTACTAAAACTCCTACGCAGGCAGTCTATAGTAACAGTAGATGAAGCAGAATTTACAGGATACACATCCATCCATTTGGAATGTGCATCAGTGATTATGAGGAACATCTTTCCCATGAATGGACCCGCATAATCTACATGTAATCTTCTCCATGGTTTATCCGGCCACTCCCAGGGGTGGAGAGGAGCCACTGCTGGTGCCTTCCTGTGTACTTGACAAGTGCTGCATGTCTTGACTAGATTTTCTATCTCCTCATCTAGCTTTGGCCACCACAAGTAACTCCTTGCCAAGGCTTTCATATGCGAAACTCCAGGATGACACTGATGTAGTTGCCCTAGGATAGACTGTCGTGCTGGCTGTGGAATAATCACTTGTGCTCCCCACAACACGCAACCATCCTGCACACTCAACTCTGTCTTCCTGACACTGTAAGGTATGAAATCAGTCCCTTCCAGATGCTGTGGCCAACCCCTCATCACATATTCTCGGACTCTAGACAGTACTGGATCTTTACTGGTCCATGTCCTTACTTGTTCTGCGGTCACAATTGCCGTGTCCGTGTCCTCCAACATCAAAACTCTGTCCTCTGGAGCTGCACGGGTAGGTGTACCTGGCAGTGGAAGATGGCTAAGGCATCTGCGTTCCCATGGTACTTGCCTGCCTTGTAAACAATGACATACTCATACGCCCTCAACGTCACTGCCCACCTCTGGATCTGGGGTGACACCATCTGTGGTACTGCTTTCATTTCATTAAAAAGAGATAGAAGAGGTTTATGATCGGTGCATATGGTGAATTTCCTGCCATATATGTACTTGTGAAACCTCTGTAACCCAAACAGTACTGCTAACCCCTCTTTATCTAACTGGGAATAGTTTTTTTCTGCCGGTGTCAGAGTTCAAGACATAAACCCTATTGGTCTTTCTGTTCCATCTTCCAAGCTGTGTGAAAGAACCGCCCCCACCTCGTAAGGTGAAGCATCACAAGAGAGAATGATGTCTTTCTCTGCATTGTAGTGAAACATCACATCCGAGGACAGCATCAGTTTCTTGGACTGTTCAAATGAAACCCTCTGTTCCTCTTCCCACTGCCACTGTGTCTCCTTGCGCAGAAGTTTGTGAAGAGGTGCTAACACTGTTGCCATGTTTGGTAAAAACCTGTTATAATAGTTTAGCAGTCCCAGGTAAGCTCAGTCACATTGGTAGGAGCTGGGGCCTCCTGCAGTGCTTGTACCTTCTCCTTGATTGGATGGAGCCCGGTGGCGTCCACTCTGTGTCCCAGGAACACGGCCTCATTCCCCAGGAAAGTGTACTTACTCCTTTTGAGCCATAACCCAGCCTTATCCTCTCAGAGTGCTCAGATGCTCCTGGTCGGTTCTTCCCATCACCAGAATGTCATCCAGATAGATCGAAACGTGGGATCCCTTGCAGTACACCCTCGATTGTCCTTTGGAAAATAGCTGGACTAGATGAGACACCGAATGGTAAGCGGTTATAGGTAAACAAACCCTTGTGTGTATTTATGGTTACATACTTCTTGGATTCCTCATCTAGTGTAATCTGCAAGTATGCATGACTCATATCCAGCTTCGTGAATTTCTTCCCTCCAGCCAGGTTCGCAAAGAGATCCTCTGTTTTGGGAATAGGATACTGTTCTAGTTTAGATACCCTATTTACTGTCAATTTATAATCTCCACAGAGTCTTACCGAATTGTTCGGTTTTAAAACAGGTACAATGGGAGCTGCCCATTCTGAACATTTCATGGGTTCCAGAATTTTCTCTCTCAAAAGACGGTCAAGCTCAGCCTCTACCTTCGGTTTCATGGCATAAGGCACAGGTCGTTGTTTAAAAAACCTTGGCAGTGCCTCCTTGTCTACATAAATCTTAGCTGGGGGGCCATTAAATGTGCCAAGTTCTTCCTTGAACACGTTCTCATGTTCAATCAACACTTCTTGCAAAGACAACTGTTTGCCTCCCTCTATTTGATTTATTGCTCCCCAATCTAATTGAAGTTCTTTTATCCAGCCCCGACCTAACAAGTTTGGTCCACAACCCGATACTACAACTACAGGTAGCTGTTCCATGGTGTCCCTGTGTTGCACAGTTACAGTAGCTGTACCCAATGTCGCCACTCGTTCACCGGTATATATTTTAAGCTGCATAGAGCTAGACTTTAACTCTGGAACTTTTGCACGGTTCCACAATTTTGAGTACTCCTCCCTGTTCATTATGGTTACGCCGCATCCTGTATCCACTTCTAAGTTGACCTTAGAGTCATTTACCGTCAGTTGCAAAGTGATAGGATCCACTTTTGGAATGTTCTCTACCATACTATGCATTATGAACATGTCATCTTCTTGCTCAGCTTCTCCGCTGATGTGATGTGCTCCCTGTTTTTTCACTTCTCTTCCTAGGTTTTGCTTTCCTCCCCTTTTGGTTTGTATTCCTCCACAGTTGCTTTTGCCCTGCATGCACGTTTTATATGTCCTTTTTTCCCACACTTGTGGCACTTTTCCTCCAGAAACCTGCATTCCCTCACCAGGTGATTGCCATTGCATCTATAACATGCCTTTACATGCTCACATTGTGGTTTCTGACACATATTTAACTTGTGCACAGCAACCTGACTTGCAACTTGCTTTGTAGTAGCCCAGCCGGAACCTTGTATTTCTTTTACATCTCGGTTCGCTGTCTCTATGGCTTGAGCAAGTTCCAACACTTTTTCATACATAAGCCCAGTCTCGGACAATAATCTCCTCTGCATTCGATCATCCATTATCCCGCAAACTAGCCTATCTCTCAGCATGTCTTTCAGGTTGTTCCCGTAATTGCAATCGTGTGCCAATTTTCTCAACACCGCTACATAATCCAATACAGTCTCTCCCGGTTTTCTGTTCCGTGAATTAAATTTGAAACGCTGTACAATCTCACTCGGTCTGGGATTGAAATGTTCCCTCAGCAAGGCCACTAAGTTAGCAAATATTCTGTCTCCAGGCTTTTCAGGACTGCATAAGTTTCTCATTAAACTATACGTCTGACTTCCCACGGAAGTGAGCAAAATAGCTCTCCTTTTTCCGACATCATCTATATCATTTGCTTCAAAGAAATGCATCAGCACCTCGCAGTACTCATCCCAGGTCTGTGTCTGAACATCAAAAGCAGAGATCTTTCCTACCGTAGCAGCCATGATCCTCTATTCAGTGATCTTTTTTTTTTCCGTCACGATGTGATCTGTTGATCCTCGTCGCCAATATGTGATATCCGAGTAGTAAGGTCAGAAACTGAGAGAAGCAAGATATAAGGAACAAAACCCAACTGTTTATTACATGGTGTAGCAGAGAGACATAGCTCTTACAGGCTGGAAGCAAAGCACACAATTTCTTACTGCACGATGGCAAGATGGAGGATTCACCTCTGAGTCATACCCATAATGCAATGCCACATTACCTTAATAACTGGTGTACCAGGGCATTGAGTACATGACCCATTACCTTAAATACTGGTGAATGTGAAACCTTACTCTTTGGCTCCATCTGGTGGATAACTTAAACATTACATCCCAGATTACTATACTTTGCTAACCACTTTCTCAATATGTCCCGCCACCTTCAGGGGCCTGTGCACATTAACTCCCAGGTCCCTCTGTCCCTGCACACTCTTTAAAACTGTGCCATTAAGTATATATTGCCTCTTCCTGTTCCTTCTGCCAAAATGCATCATCTCACACTTCTCTGTATTAAATTCCATCCAACACTTGTCTGCCCATTCTGCTAGGCTTTCTATGTCCTTTTTCAGTCGATTGGTTTCATCCTCACTGTTTGCCACACCCCCAAGTTTGGTGTCATCGGCAAATTTAGAAATTCTACTCTTTATTCTAATATCCAGGTCATTTATATATATCAAAAAAAGCAGTGGCCCCAGCACTGACCATTGGGGAATACCACTGTCTACCATCCCCCAGTCTGAAAAACAGCCATTTACCACAACTCGCTGTTTTCTGTCCTTCAGCCAATTCCTTATCCAAGCTACCACTGACCCACCTATTCCATGAGCCTCAGTTTTGTTAGTCAGCCTTCTATGTGATACTTTGTCAAACGCCTTCCTAAAATCCATGTAGACAACATCCATTGCATTCCCTTCATCGATCCTCCCCGTTACTTCATCAAAAAATTCAATTACATTAGTGTGGGAGCGGGAAGAGAAGCCATTGCAGGTGATTCCCTGGCTACGATTAGATAGATAAGAATGGAACCAGGCGAGTGCAGTCCCACCCAGCTGGATGACGGTGGAGAGGCATTGGAGAAGGATGGAGTGATCAACCGTATCAAAGGCTGCAGACAAGTCAAGAAGGACGAGGATGTAGACTCAAGTCTGCCTTTACTACACCTGTGCATTGTCTAGAGTTCTGACCCATTAAATACTCCTTGCTTTTTGGATTGTACTTGTTAGTTTGAACACACCTGTCTTCTTCACTGTTTCAACCCAAGTTATAACTGGCACCATTTATTTTGATTAATTACAGAGCTTAATTATTTCAGTATTAACCTAATATTTCATGCAATGTACCAGAAGTGCTGCACAACGCATGGGCTTAGCTTTTAATTGAGCCCACCTGGCACCTAAGAAGCATCTATTTGAAAGTAGTGTTGTAGAACTCTTGATGCACAGCCGCCTTGTGACTTTCCATCTATGAATATATTAATTGTCCTGTGCCACACACACATACACACACACACACACACTGAGAGCGTGCTGAGTGTTATTCCAGTTCCCATATTTACATCCATTGACAAGCCTAGTAATTCACCAAGGCAGTCTCCGTTACGGGCTGATTCCTCCTCGCCTGGTTTTCCTCTCTGCCCTACATCCAGGCAATTATTTAACATCCAAGCATGAAAATGTTCCCTTCCGAGTTAGCGAAATACCAGATAGTGTGGCGGGTAGCGGAGTAGCGAGGAGGTAACGCTCTGGTTGCTCTGTACAACTGTATCGTAAATGTGCTCAGAGAGACCCTGGACGAAAAATTCATATACTTACCGCCACCTGTTAGCGCCAGCGATTCTCGAAGAAATGGCGGCCGCCGCTCTTGCGCCAGCAGGAGGCGGTCCCCGTGGTATCCACCATATTTGTGGGCCCCTTTGCGCTGTTGGTAACTGGCAGCACCCTGTAAAAAAGAAAATGGTGGCGTGATGACGTCAGTCAGCGTGCAACGTCGACTTAACGTCACCTATGTGAACTTCGACCCCAGCGCTCGATTCAGCGCTGGGTCCTAAGCACACCAAGTTAACCTGTCATGCAAGCAGGCTGACAGACGCTGACAGGGGTGATATCTGCAGCTGTTAAAGGAACACACATTAATCAGGTAAGTTTAAATGGAAGGGTTTGGCCTTGGTTTTTTGGATTTTATTGAAGTGGTGGCTTGCTGCAATATATGGGAAAAGTTTTTTAAGTGTTTTGGGAGTGCTGCTGGGCGTTTGCAAGGGCTCAGATGGTAAGCGAACACCTTTGAGAAGGCAGAACATGTTGCAAATACTCAGCAGGTCACGCTACATCCGTTGAGTTCATGTCTCAGGTCGACATGCTGCCTGACCAACTGAGTATTTGCAGCATTTCATGCTGTCACTTCACAATTACAGCGTCCGCTTGCAGAGGGAAGAGGAAGATGCAGAAGAGCAAGATGCAGAAGAGGAGGAAGCCGAAGAGGAGGATGCATCCCAGACAGCCCCTTTGTGGCCGGGTTGCCCGGGATGGAATTATCTGCCTGCAGTCCCACTGGCTGGGCAGGCTGCCTCTTCTTGTTGACCCATTGGCTGGGCTGGCTGCATTTCTTGAGTGTGTGAAATGAGGAAGGCACAAGGGAGAGCGGGAAAGCAAGAGGTGCCTGCCAGAAGGAAGATAACGTACGGGGATACCCGTATCTTGTATCCTTTCAGCCCCGCCACTGGCCAAGGGCTCAGTCATGCCCCTGCCAGGAATGGCCTGTACCGTCTCCTCCAAGTGGGTGAGGTGATGCTAGGAATGGGAGATGTGCTTCGTTATCGGTGCAGATTGTTGGTAGGTGAGTTATTGGGGGTCCTGCATTGAGCAGTGTGTGAGGCTCGTGGTGCAGTTGGTAGGAGACGGCTTTTGAAGATTCATTCACTGACCTTGACCAGTCGTCTGAGGTCATGAACCTTATTTCTGGAGCCAGGTGGTGGGGGCGAAACTGATGGTCTTGATAATATACTCCCACATCATTCTTTCTGGAGGGCCTCCTGGCCCCTGTGGGTAGAGGACCTCTCTTGCAGTGTTGACCCCCTGCACAAAGCTGGAGTACTGCGTGCGAGACCCTCGGTGCCCCTTCCCTGGCTTGCTGAGCCATTTGTGTTAGTTTTGAGGCAGTTTTCCCATTTGTTCAGTTTAGGACGGTAATTCAGCTTTAACAGCTGAATAATCACATTTGCAACTTCTTGAATATTTGTAAAAAAAAAGACAGAAAGGGCTGAAAAATGTATTGAATCATTGCGTTTTATTTTGTCTTGCTTCAATGTGCATGGCCCTTTAAATGTCAGAGCTCCTCACTGCCCACAAAGCATTGCGAGCTTCACAGCCTCGCACACAGATGCTCGGGGAAGCAGCAACGCCGCACCAGGACTACAAATTGGTCCTGGATCCCTCGTGCAACGTCACCAGGACCGCGTTGCGCCTAAGGCTAGCGCTGCACCACCTACCTCCATGCCCCCCACACCAATTTAGGTCGGCTAGTGCTGCGGCCATTTCGTGCGGCTGTTAACGGCAGTTGGCGGTGACACCGACTGCTTTGCTGGCGATCACTAATTCCGCCCCCCGCCCCCGGTTAAGGATGCCATTTATACACTGGATTAGCACTCCCGATCCAGAGATTTACATGCTGGCAGCACAAATCGGGAAAGTCGTGTTGGGAACACTGACTGCAGCCAAAACCTCGGTGTGTGCTCCCATCGCAGGAAGCTCCATACCAGGAGAGCAAGTCCAGAATAGTGACCAAAGAAATGGGTCTTCCTTATTGACGCTTCCTCCAGTGACATTTTTCTAACTTTTAAAATCTCCCTCTTCATGTCTCACTATCTCTGGCTCTCTCCCATCTCTCTCTGTGTATCTGTCCCTCTCTCACCCTTTGTATCTCGCTCCCTCACTCTCTCTCTCTCTCTATCCCCACCTATCTTTGTCTTTCTCTCTGTCTCTGCCTCATATTGTCTCGTTATTTTGCTCCGTCTCTCACTGTATCTCTGTCTTCCTCATCCGATCTCACGCCGTCTCTCCATCTCTCTCCCTTTGTCTACCTTGCTCCCTGTCTAGACCTCTGTCACCTAGTCTCTCTCACTGTATCTCTCTCTCTATCTCTATCTTGCTGTCTATCTTGCTCCCTGTCTCTCTCTCAATCACTCTGTCAATCTTGCTCCCTGTCTCTTACTCTCTGTCTCTCAGTGTCTCTCTGTCTGCCTCTATCTCTCCCTTTCTATCCCTCTGTCAACTTGCTCCCTATCTCTGTCTCTTCCCCTCGTTTCTCTCTGTTTCTCTCTGTTTCACTCCCTGTTTATCTCGCTCCCTATCTCTCACTCGCTGCCTCTCAGTGTCTCTTTGGCTGACTCTCTCTCTGGTTTGTCTTACCATGTCCATGCTTACTTTACAGGTTAATCTGCTGGCATTTGGAGTCATTATTTACAAAGTATTCCGGCACACTTCCATGTTGAAACCAGAAGTGAGCTGCTATGAAAATATAAGGTAGGTTTGAAACCAGCAATCCTTCAATTGAGGCTCAGATCTAAATGTTATGCTGAAATTTTGCACATATTCAAGTTTTAGGGGTTATCTTATTGTTAGCAAACTTCTTCCCTGTCATGCCGCCGCCATTTCTTTTATTGCTATTATGAAATATTGAATCTTCTTAAGGGATCTGGATATACTTATGTTAGCAGTATGGGCAGTATATTATTAAGGTAAATATTTGAACAGGCCCTATGGCACAATGGATAGGGTGGCCACATATTGCAATGGATAGGGCAATCCCATGGTTCAATGGATAGTCCTATGGTGCCATGGATAGTGGACTTCCATGGTGCAATTGATAGGGGAGTCCCATGGTCCAATGGTTAGTGGACTCCCATGGTGCAATGGAGAGGGGACTCCCATCGTAAAATGGATAGTGGACTCCCATGGTCCAATGGTTAGTGGCCTCCCATGGTGCATTGGATAGGGGACTGCCATAATGAAGTGGATAGGGGACTCCCATGGTACAAAGGATAGGGGGGTCCCATGGTGCAATTGGTAGGGGAGTCCCATCGTGCAATGAATAGGATAATCCCATGGTGTAATGGATAGGGGACTCCCATGGTGCAATGGATAGAGGACTCCCATGGTGCAATGGATAGGGGAGTCCCATGGTGCAATGGATAGGAGAGTCCCATGGTGCAATGGATAGGGGACTCCCATGGTGCCAAGGATAGGGGAGCCCCATGGTGCAATAGATAAGGGACACCCATGGTGCAATAGATAGGGGTCTCCCATGTTGCAATATATAGGGGACTCCCATGGTGCAATGGATAAGGGACTCCCATGGTGCAATGGACTTGGGAGTCCCATGGTACAATGGATAGAGCATTTCCACAGTGCAATGGATAGGGGACTCCCATGGTGTAATCGATAGGTGACTCCCATGGTACAATGGATAGGGGACTCCCATGGTGCAGTGGATAGGGGAGTCCCATGGTACAATGGATAGGTGACTCCCATGGTACAATGGATAGGTGACTCCCATGGTGCAATGGATAGGGGACTCCCATGGTGCAATGGATAGGGGAATCCCATAGTACAATGGATATTGGAGTCCCATGGTGCAATGGTAGGGGAGTCCCATGGTACAATGGATAGGTGACTCCCATTGTGCAATGGATAGGGGACTCCCATGGTGCAATGGATAGGTGACTCCCATGGTACTATGGATAGGGGACTCCCATGGTGTAATCGATAGGTGGCTCCCATGGTACAATGGATAGGGGACTCCCATGGTGCAATGGATAGAGGAGTCCCATGGTACAATGGATAGGTGACTCCCATGGTACAATGGATAGGTGACTCCCATGGTGCAATGGATAGGGGACTCCCATGGTGCAATGGATAGGGGAATCCCATAGTACAATGGATATTGGAGTCCCATGGTGCAATGGTAGGGGAGTCCCATGGTACAATGGATAGGTGACTCCCATGGTGCAATGGTAGGGGAGTCCCATGGTACAATGGTAGGGGAGTCCCATGGTACAATGGATAGGTGACTCCCATGGTGCAATGGTAGGGGAGTCCCATGGTGCAATGGATAGGTGACTCCCATGGTGCAATGGTAGGGGAGTCCCATGGTACAATGGATAGGTGACTCCCATGGTGCAATAGATAGGATACTCCCATGGTGCAATGGACATGGGTCTCCCATGGTGCAATGGATAGGATAATCCCATGGTGCAATGGATAGGGGACTTCCATGGTGCAATAGATAGGGGTGTCCCATGGTGCAATGGATAGTATAATCCCATGGTGCAATGGATAGGGGACTCCCTTGGTGCAATGGATAGCAGACTCCCATGGTGCAATGGATAGTGGACTCCCATGGTGCAATGGATAGGGGACTCCCTTGGTGCAATGGATTGGATAATCCCATGGTGCAATGGATTGGATAATCCCATGGTGCAATGGATAGCAGACACCCATGGTGCAATGGATAGGATAATCCCATGGTGCAATGGATAGGGGTGTTCCCTGGTGCAATGGATAGGGGAGTCCCATCGTGCAATGGATAGGGGAATCCCATGAAGCAAGGGGTAGCAGACTCCCATGGTGCAATGGATAGGATAATCCCATGGTTCAATGGATAGGGGAACCCATGGTGCAAGGGATAGCAGACTCCCATGGTGCAATGGATAGGATAATCCCATTGTGCAATGGATAGGGGAGCCCCATTGTGCAATGGATAGGGGAGTCCCATGGTGCAATTGATAGGGAACTCCCATGGTACAATGGATAGGGGAATCCCCTGGTGTAATGGATAGGGGGCTCCCATGGTGCAATGGATAGGGAATTCCCATGGTGCAATGGATAGGGGACTCGCATGGTACAATGGATAGACGACTCCCATGGTGCAATGGATAGGGGATTCCCATGGTACAATGGATAGTGAAGTCCAATGGTGCAATGGATAGGGGACCCCCGTGGTGCAATGGATAGGGGACTCCCATGGTGCAATAGATAGGGGACTGCCATGGTGCAATGGATGGGCAACTCCCATGGTGCAATGGATATGGTGACCAAGGGGCAATGGATAGCTTGGTTCCAGTGTCCGATGGATGGAATGGCTCAATGTGTATAAGAACATAAGAAGTAGGAGCAGGAGTAGGCCACACGGCCCCTCGGGCCTGCTCCGCCATTCAATAGGATCATGGCTGATCCGAACCTAGACTCACGTCCACTTCCCTGCCCACTCCCCGTAACCCCTAATTCCCTTATCAGCTAGGAAGCTGTCTATCTCCGTTTTAAATTTATTTAATGTCGCAGCTTCCACAGCTCTCTGGGGTAGCAAATTCCATAGATTTACTACCCTCTGAGTGAAGAAGTTTCTCCTCATCTCAGTTTTGAAACGGCAGCCCCTTATTCTAAGATTATGCCCCCTAGTTCTAGTCTCACCCATCAGTGGAAACATCCTCCCCGCATCCACCCGATCAAGCCCCCGCACAATCTTATATGTTTCGATAAGATCGCCTCTCATTCTTCTGAATTCCAATGAGTAGAGTCTCAACCTACTCAACCTTTCCTCATAAGTCAACCCCCTCATCTCCAGAATCAACCGAGTGAACCTTCTCTGAACCGCCTCGAGAGCAAGTATATCTTTTCTTAAATATGGAAACCAAAACTGTACGCAGTATTCCAGGTGTGGCCTCACCAGTACCCTGTATAACTGAAGCAAGACTTCCCTGCTTTTATACTCCATCCCCCTTGCAATAAAAGCCAAGATTCCATTGGCCTTCCTGATCACCTGCTGTACCTGCATACTAACCTTCTGTGTTTCATGCACCAGGACCCCCAGATCCCTTTGTACTGTAGCACTTTGCAGTTTCTCTCCATTTAGATAATAACTTGCTCTTTGATTTTTTCTGCCAAAGTGCATAACCTCACACTTTCCAACATTATATTCCATCTGCCAAATTTCTGCCCACTCACTTAGCCTGTTTATGTCCTTTTGCAGGTTTTTTATGCCCTCCTCACTCACTGCTTTCCCTCCCATCTTTGTATCGTCGGCAAACTTGGATATGTTGCACTTGGTCCGCTCCTCCAAATCGTTTATATAGATTGTAAAGAGTTGGGGTCTCAGCACTGACCCCTGCGGAACACCACTGGTTACTGATTGCCAACCTGAGAATGAACCATTAATCCCAACTCTTTGTTTTCTGTTAGATAGCCAATCTTCCACCCATACCAGTATATTACCCCCAATCCCATGATTTTTTATCTTGTGCAGTAATTTTTTGTGTGGCACCTTGTCAAATGCCTTTTGGAAGTCCAAATGCACCACATCCACTGGTTCCCCTTTATCCACCCTGTTTGTTACGTCCTCAAAGAATTCGAGCAAATTTGTCAAACATGACTTCCCCTTCATAAAACCATGCTGACTCTGTCCGATTAAATTATGCTTATCCAAATGTCCTGTTACTGCTTCCTTAATAATGGACTCCAACATTTTACCAACCACAGATGTTAGGCTAACTGGTCTATAGTTTCCAGCCTTTTTTCTACTTCCCTTTTTAAATAAGGGCGTTACATTAGCAGTTTTCCAATCTGCTGGGACCTTTCCTGAATCCAGGGAGTTTCAGAAAATTACCACCAATGCATCTGCAATCCCTACCGCTACTTCTCTCAAGACCCTAGGATGTAAGCCATCAGGTCCAGGGGATTTATCCGCCTTAAGTCCCATTATCTTACCGAGTACCATCTCCTTAGTGATTTTAATTGTATTTAGCTCCTCCCCCCCATAGCCCCCTGTTTGTCCAGTGTTGGGATATTTTTAGTGTCCTCTACTGTAAAGACAGATACAAAATATTTGTTCAGCGTTTTTACCATCTCCATGTTCCCCACCACTAATTTCCCGGTAATGGACAGGATGGCTCAGTAACACAATGGATAAAGCAGCTCCACAATGCAATAATAGGTTCGTTCAAGGTGTAATGTAACGGGTTACCCAGTGGAGCAATAGATAGCGTGACCTAAGCACTAATGGTGACCTGAGGTGTAATTGGGTAGGGAGATTCATGCTGTAATAGATAGGCTGACTCAGTAGTCGAGTGAATAGGGTGGTTCAAGATGTAATGAATAGGGGGGCCTCAATGTGAAATGGACAGGGTGCGTCAGTAATCCAGTGGATTGGTTCCTCTGCAGCACAATGCACAGGGAGGTTCCATGGTGCAATGAAGAGGATTGCTCCATAGCACAAAGGACAAAGTGGTTCAATTTGTAACGAACAGCGCAGCTTCATAGTGCAATGGATAGGATGATCCTCAGTAGAATGGGTGGCTCTGTAGCACAATGGACAGGACAGCTGTGTGGTTCACTGATAGAGAGACCCGATAGTAGAATGGACAGGACAGCTGTGTGGTTCAATGATAGAGAGACTCGATAGTAGAATGGACAGGACAGCTGTGTGGTTCAATGATAGAGAGACCCGATAGTAGAATGGACAGGACAGCTGTGTGGTTCAATGATAGAGAGACCCGATAGTAGAATGGACAGGACAGCTGTGTGGTTCAATGATAGAGAGACTCGATAGTAGAATGGACAGGACAGCTGTGTGGTTCAATGATAGAGAGACTCGATAGTAGAATGGACAGGACAGCTGTGTGGTTCAATGATAGAGAGACCCGATAGTAGAATGGACAGGACAGCTGTGTGGTTCACTGATAGAGAGACTCGATAGTAGAATGGACAGGACAGCTGTGTGGTTCAATGATAGAGAGACTCGATAGTAGGATGGACAGGACAGCTGTGTGGTTCACTGATAGAGAGACCCGATAGTAGAATGGACAGGACAGCTGTGTGGTTCAATGATAGAGAGACCCGATAGTAGAATGGACAGGACAGCTGTGTGGTTCAATGATAGAGAGACCCGATAGTAGAATGGACAGGACAGCTGTGTGGTTCAATGATAGAGAGACTCGATAGTAGAATGGACAGGACAGATGTGTGGTTCAATGATAGAGAGACTCGATAGTAGAATGGACAGGACAGCTGTGTGGTTCACTGATAGAGAGACCCGATAGTAGAATGGACAGGACAGCTGTGTGGTTCAATGATAGAGAGACCCGATAGTAGAATGGACAGGACAGCTGTGTGGTTCAATGATAGAGAGACTCGATAGTAGAATGGACAGGACAGCTGTGTGGTTCAATGATAGAGAGACTCGATAGTAGAATGGACAGGACAGCTGTGTGGTTCAATGATAGAGAGACTCGATAGTAGAATGGACAGGACAGCTGTGTGGTTCACTGATAGAGAGACCCGATAGTAGAATGGACAGGACAGATGTGTGGTTCAATGAGAGAGAGACCCGATAGTAGAATGGACAGGACAGATGTGTGGTTCAATGATAGAGAGACCCAATAGTAGAATGGACAGGACAGCTGTGTGGTTCAATGATAGAGAGACCCGATAGTAGAATGGACAGGACAGCTGTGTGGTTCAATGATAGAGAGACTCGATAGCAGAATGGACAGGACAGCTGTGTGGTTCACTGATAGAGAGACTCGATAGTAGAATGGACTGGACAGATGTGTGGTTCAATGATAGAGAGACTCGAAAGTAGAATGGACAGGACAGCTGTGTGGTTCACTGATAGAGAGACTCGATAGTAGAATGGACAGGACAGATGTGTGGTTCAATGATAGAGAGACTCGATAGTAGAATGGACAGGAGAGCTGTGTGGTTCAATGAGAGAGAGACCCGATAGTAGAATGGACAGGACAGCTGTGTGGTTCAATGATAGAGAGACTCGATAGTAGAATGGACAGGACAGCTGTGTGGTTCAATGATAGAGAGACCCGATAGTAGAATGGACAGGACAGATGTGTGGTTCAATGATAGAGAGACCCGATAGTAGAATGGACAGGACAGATGTGTGGTTCAATGATAGAGAGACTCGATAGTAGAATGGACAGGACAGCTGTGTGGTTCAATGATAGAGAGACCCGATAGTAGAATGGACAGGACAGCTGTGTGGTTCAATGATAGAGAGACTCGATAGTAGAATGGACAGGACAGCTGTGTGGTTCAATGATAGAGAGACTCGATAGTAGAATGGACAGGACAGCTGTGTGGTTCAATGATAGAGAGACTCGATAGTAGAATGGACAGGACAGCTGTGTGGTTCACTGATAGAGAGACCCGATAGTAGAATGGACAGGACAGCTGTGTGGTTCACTGACAGAGAGACCCGATAGTAGAATGGACAGGACAGCTGTGTGGTTCAATGATAGAGAGACCCGATAGTAGAATGGACAGGACAGCTGTGTGGTTCACTGATAGAGAGACCCGATAGTAGAATGGACAGGACAGCTGTGTGGTTCAATGATAGAGAGACTCGATAGTAGAATGGACAGGACAGATGTGTGGTTCAATGATAGAGAGACTCGATAGTAGAATGGACAGGAGAGCTGTGTGGTTCACTGATAGAGAGACCCGATAGTAGAATGGACAGGACAGCTGTGTGGTTCAATGATAGAGAGACTCGATAGTAGAATGGACAGGACAGATGTGTGGTTCAATGATAGAGAGACTCGATAGTAGAATGGACAGGACAGCTGTGTGGTTCACTGATAGAGAGACCCGATAGTAGAATGGACAGGACAGCTGTGTGGTTCAATGATAGAGAGACTCGATAGTAGAATGGACAGGACAGATGTGTGGTTCAATGATAGAGAGACTCGATAGTAGAATGGACAGGACAGATGTGTGGTTCAATGATAGAGAGACTCGATAGTAGAATGGACAGGACAGCTGTGTGGTTCACTGATAGAGAGACCCGATAGTAGAATGGACAGGACAGCTGTGTGGTTCACTGATAGAGAGACTCGATAGTAGAATGGACAGGACAGCTGTGTGGTTCAATGATAGAGAGACTCGATAGTAGAATGGACAGGACAGCTGTGTGGTTCAATGATAGAGAGACTCGATAGTAGAATGGACAGGAAAGCTGTGTGGTTCAATGATAGAGAGACCCGATAGTAGAATGGACAGGACAGCTGTGTGGTTCACTGATAGAGAGACTCGATAGTAGAATGGACAGGACAGCTGTGTGGTTCAATGATAGAGAGACCCGATAGTAGAATGGACAGGACAGCTGTGTGGTTCAATGATAGAGAGACTCGATAGTAGAATGGACAGGACAGCTGTGTGGTTCAATGATAGAGAGACTCGATAGTAGAATGGACAGGACAGCTGTGTGGTTCACTGATAGAGAGACCCGATAGTAGAATGGACAGGACAGATGTGTGGTTCAATGATAGAGAGACCCGATAGTAGAATGGACAGGACAGATGTGTGGTTCAATGATAGAGAGACCCGATAGTAGAATGGACAGGACAGCTGTGTGGTTCAATGATAGAGAGACTCGATAGTAGAATGGACAGGACAGCTGTGTGGTTCACTGATAGAGAGACTCGATAGTAGAATGGACAGAACAGCTGTGTGGTTCAATGATAGAGAGACTCGATAGTAGAATGGACAGGACAGCTGTGTGGTTCAATGATAGAGAGACTCAATAGTAGAATGGACAGGACAGATGTGTGGTTCAATGATAGAGAGACTCGATAGTAGAATGGACAGGACAGCTGTGTGGTTTACTGATAGAGAGACTCGATAGTAGAATGGACAGGACAGCTGTGTGGTTCAATGATAGAGAGACTCGATAGTAGAATGGACAGGACAGCTGTGTGGTTCACTGATAGAGAGACTCGATAGTAGAATGGACAGGACAGCTGTGTGGTTCAATGATAGAGAGACCCGATAGTAGAATGGACAGGACAGCTGTGTGGTTCAATGCTAGAGAGACCCGATAGTAGAATGGACAGGACAGCTGTGTGGTTCAATGATAGAGAGACCCGATAGTAGAATGGACAGGACAGCTGTGTGGTTCAATGATAGAGAGACCCGATAGTAGAATGGACAGGACAGCTGTGTGGTTCAATGATAGAGAGACTCGATAGTAGAATGGACAGGACAGCTGTGTGGTTCACTGATAGAGAGACTCGATAGAAGAATGGACAGGACAGATGTGTGGTTCAATGATAGAGAGACTCGATAGTAGAATGGACAGGAGAGCTGTGTGGTTCAATGATAGAGAGACCCGATAGTAGAATGGACAGGACAGCTGTGTGGTTCAATGATAGAGAGACTCGATAGTAGAATGGACAGGACAGCTGTGTGGGTCACTGATAGAGAGACTCGATAGTAGAATGGACAGGTCAGCTGTGTGGTTCAATGATAGAGAGACTCGATAGTAGAATGGACAGGACAGCTGTGTGGTTCAATGATAGAGAGACTCGATAGTAGAATGGACAGGACAGCTGTGTGGTTCAATGATAGAGAGACCCGATAGTAGAATGGACAGGACAGATGTGTGGTTCACTGATAGAGAGACTCGATAGTAGAATGGACAGGACAGCTGTGTGGTTCAATGATAGAGAGACTCGATAGTAGAATGGACAGGACAGATGTGTGGTTCAATGATAGAGAGACTCGATAGTAGAATGGACAGGACAGCTGTGTGGTTCAATGATAGAGAGACCCGATAGTAGAATGGACAGGACAGATGTGTGGTTCACTGATAGAGAGACTCGATAGTAGAATGGACAGGACAGCTGTGTGGGTCACTGATAAGGAGACCCGATAGTAGAATGGACAGGACAGCTGTGTGCTTCAATGATAGAGAGACTCGATAGTAGAATGGACAGGACAGCTGTGTGGTTCAATGATAGAGAGACCCGATAGTAGAATGGACAGGACAGCTGTGTGGTTCACTGATAGAGAGACCCGATAGTAGAATGGACAGGACAGCTGTGTGGTTCAATGATAGAGAGACTCGAAAGTAGAATGGACAGGACAGCTGTGTGGTTCACTGATAGAGAGACTCGATAGTAGAATGGACAGGACAGCTGTGTGGTTCAATGATAGAGAGACTCGATAGTAGAATGGACAGGACAGCTGTGTGGTTCAATGATAGAGAGACTCGATAGTAGAATGGACAGGACAGCTGTGTGGTTCAATGATAGAGAGACCCGATAGTAGAATGGACAGGACAGATGTGTGGTTCAATGATAGAGAGACCCGATAGTAGAGAAACTCCGGGGTCGGAGAAACTCGGACAAACACCGGGCCGGGACGGGACTGCACAGCCGAGCCGAGGGGCTGGGACCAGAGCAGAAACAGCCTGAGACCGACGCGAGGAGAGAGAGGAAAACTCCGGGTCCGGAGGAAAAAAGCTATACCTAGATCTACCTAAATTTAGGTAACCTAGAAAAAGAACAACAAACCCGAAGAAAAAAAAAAGGAATAGAAACCAGAGAGAAACGATAAACAACCCGAACCAGGAACCTGTGAGAGAGAGAGAGAGAAACTTTTAAGAGCAGCTATATCAAAGATGAACCCCTGAAAAACTCTCAATTTTGGACCTAAAAGTGGGATAAGGTGGAACACGACACAAAAAAAGAGAAAAAAAGTTATCTACCTGAGACAAAACAAACGACTACAATGAGCAGGGAAATGAAATATCCTGAGCAATGCACAAAAAATAAAGCAAAGGAAAAACACAAGGACATAACACTAAAAAGTAACCCAGAGGTCCTCTACGTTGACTATACCACACACAAAGGGATTAAGACGAAGAACAACCTCATATTCTACACCGACTCCATTCCCTCATGGAAGGAGACTTTACAAAAATACTACGCATACGTCTCCAGCGAAGGTATTGGCAGTGGAGGCAGACTGAAAATATGTAAAGATGGAAATCTAGATAAAGATGACCCCCTGCTAACCATAAGCTACTACAACAAAAAAGGAAAGATCATGATACAGGGGAATGTAGAAAGTCTGGACTCCTTCGAAAAGGAATTCCCCCAGTTGAAAACTAAGGCAGACACAAATAGGACCAATGGACAGGAGGCAAAAGAGAATCGAACAGAGGATGATGAGAGCCAAGCGGAGGAAGAAGAAGAGAGTCCAGCAGAGACACACACCTCCCTGACCATCTCCACCCCCCCCACACCTCTCAACGCAAACAAACTGCTGAAAGAGAGTCTGTCCAAACTAGAACTCGAATTCAACGAATACAGAGAAACACAGACCAAGAACTGGACGGAGGAACTCAAACAGCTGAAAATGGAAAACGAGTCCACCATCCACAATCTGAGAAAGACCGTAGAGGAACAAATAAATAAGATCAAAGAACTCCATACCCAACTAAACAAAATGACGGAGGCCGTAGAAAGGCTCAGCAGGCAACACAAACCTCTTAAGGTCCAAAAAACAACACACACAAGGACACAGAACCCGTCGGATGCCACCCCACACGAGGACACACCGAAAGCCACAAACCCCGCTCCTGCCACACAGCTCACCACAGAAACCCAGCCAACAACCAGCCCTCAGTCGAGTCCTGCCCAGACTACCGCTACCCAGTCCTCACACACAGGGACGCAGAACCCGTCAGATGCCCCCCCACACGAGGACACAACGAAAGCCTCAAACCCCGCTCCTGCCACACAACATATCCCAGAAACCCAGCCAACAACCAGCCATCAGTCGAGTCCTGCCCAGACTACTGCTACCCAGTCTGAAAAACCAGCCCCTCAGGCGGTCCTGCTGACCGACTCCAACGGAAAGTTTCTGGACCCCCAGAGGCTGTTCCCAGGTCATCAAGTCCTGAAAAAATGGTGCAGCAACACAGAACATGCAATGAAGATCCTGAACAAAGAATCCCTTGGAAGCCCCAAATGGCTTGTGATCCACACAGGCACAAACGACCTACGCACCCTACGGGAAGGCACTGCTAGGGCGGTGAGCAGGATGGCGGAAAAGGCCAGCAAGGAATTCCCCGAGGCGCGGATCGTGATCTCCACACTACTGCCCAGAAAGGACACCCCAGCCTATATAATCCACAACACCAACAGGGAGATCGACACGAGATGTTCTGTCTTCCCCAACGTCTACCTGGCCCATCATCCAAACATCAACACAAGGGACCTCTATGACGAAATACATCTACTCAAACAGCGGATGTGGGTCTTTGCAAAAAACCTCATAAACACTGCCAAAAGACGCAGCCCTCCCACCCCCTCTACCATTGGGAGCCGTAACCCAAACAGGACCACCAATGTCCCCCACCCCCCTTTACAAAACCAACAACAGAACCGTGCTTTTATACCTGACCCAAGACCCCCCTCTAGACCACAGACTGTAGACCAAGAACTGAGAAAGATCATGACGATGCTGAACAGCCTGATAGAAAGCCGGAGAAATTATTAATATTGTTATTTATCATTATCATTATTGTTATCTTATCAGTATTATTACTACTATTAGATAGATATATGTGCATGCCTCATGAAATTTATACTAAATCATCATTTAGCATTATAGAAAATAGTGTTTCCACACTCATCCCACAAAATAGGTCCATTTTATTTCGTTTTATTGAACTATATAAATGCGTTCTTTCCACATAAGCTGCTGGAATATCCAGGGCCTCCGCTCCTCAACTTTTGGGATGAAGAGTACAGACCCTGAATTCCTAAAAGCTATAAAAGACATTGATATAATTGTGTTAACAGAAACATGGTGCCAAAAGGACATGCCGACCCACTGTCCCCCAATGTACCATGAAATTATTGTGCCTTCAGTAAAGAACATTAAGACACGCAAGGGCAGAACCTCCGGGGGAATCCTGGTGTGGTATAAAGGAGAACTGAACAAACACATCTCACCGATAAAACAGGGAAAATCACACGTATGGCTAAAATTAGATAAAAATATAGGAATAGCAAAAAACGATGTTTACTTATGTGCGATCTACATACCTCCAATAGAATCGCCATATTTTGAAGAGGAGATATTTGACACTCTCCACATGGAAATCAGCCATTTCCAGGCCCAAGGAAAGGTGCTACTATGTGGGGACCTAAATGCAAGGACAGGATGTGAACCTGACTTCATAGACCCACAGGGCAACAACCATGTGTTTGGCCAGACCCCTCTATATGTCACACCAGCCATCGCAAACCGAAACAACCTCGATTGTGAAATAAATAAAAGCGGTAGGGAGGTAGTGCAACTCTGCCGAGCCTTAGGCCTGTACATAGTTAACGGTAGGTTCAGAGGGGACTCCTTAGGGAGACTCACATATTCCTCAACTCTTGGGTCTAGTGTGGTGGATTATACAATCACTGACCTGGACCCCTGCGATATCAACGCATTCACTGTCAGGCAGCAATCCCCCCTCTCAGACCATAACCAAATAAATGTGTACCTTAAACTTTCTGCCCAAACTACAGACACAAAAAAGGAACCCAGTAAGCTACATAAAATAAACCAGACATACAGATGGGCCCCAGACAGTGGAGATAAATTCATCACAGCACTAAATTCACCTGATCTCACAAGTAAAATTTCAAAATTTAAAGAAAATCTATATGAGATCACCAGAGATGGGGTAAACATGGCCATAGAGGATATAAATATGATCTTTCATGAGGCAGCTGTAAAAGCCGACCTCGTGAAACAGAAGAGGAAGAGTCACAAAAGACAAAATAAAAATAAGAAATGGTTTGACCACGAATGCAAAAATGCCAGAAAAGACCTGAGAAAAATATCAAACCAAAAGCATCGCCAACCAAACAATCCGGACCTACGTACTAGATACAATGAAACCCTCAAAAGATATAAACACACCATTAGGAACAAAACACAAAACTATACCCACAAAATACTAGAAGAAATTGAAAACTCCACCAACCCAAAACAATTCTGGGAAATGTGGAATAACCTGAGTACAACACAATTGCAAGCATTACCAATCCAAGATGGCGACATCTGGAGAACACATTTTGAAAACCTCTACAAAGACATCCCAATAAACGAAACAAACCCAAGTCAACATCAGGTCACAGAAAAACTCCACACATTAGAAGCAACAATCAAAGACAACCAAAACCCTCTAGACTCCCCAATCACATGGAAAGAAATGGCCACAAAAACAAAATCTCTCCACCTAAAGAAAGCCTGTGGCCCAGACAACATCAAAAATGAAATGCTCAAGTTCAGCAATATGGAGATGCAGGGTGCGGTACTCAAATTATTCAACATCATATTACGTTCAGGCTGTTTTCCCGATATCTGGTGCCAAGGACTAATCTCCCCCATATATAAAAGCGGAAACAAATCAGACCCAAATAACTACCGCGGCATCTGTGTCAACAGTTGTCTAGGGAAGTTATTCTGCAGTATTCTAAATAGTAGATTACTTGATTTTCTTAACAAACATAATATCCTCAGAAAAAACCAAATAGGCTTTCTTCCAAAACACCGCACCGCCGACCATATCTATACCCTTCACACCCTCATTGAAAAACATATACACCAAACAAAAAATGGGAAAATATTCGCCTGTTTCATCGACTTCAAGAAAGCCTTTGACTCTATATGGCACGAAGGGCTCTATTATAAACTTCTTCAATGTGGAATAGGGGGCAAAGTCTATGACCTTATTAAATCAATGTATCTGAAAAACAAATGCGGGGTCAAAATTGGAGACAAACGCACCGATTTCTTCACCCAGAGAAGAGGCGTCCGGCAGGGCTGCAATTTGAGCCCGACCCTGTTCAACATATACATAAATGAATTAGCAGACATGCTGGAGCAAAGCGAGTCACCAGGTCTCCGTCTCCTGGATGGAGAAGTGAAATCCCTGTTCTATGCGGACGACCTGGTTCTGCTGTCTCCCACAGAACAGGGATTACAGCAACAACTAGACCTACTCGACAAATACTGCCAAAATTGGGCTCTAACAGTAAATCTAAAGAAAACCAACATCATGATTTTTCAAAAAAGGCCCAGATGTCAGGAAAACAAATACCAGTTTACCCTCAGTGATATCACTATAGGACACACTATGAGCTACACCTACCTTGGTCTAACTATTACAGCATCAGGGAGCTTCAGCATAGCAGTGAATGCACTAAAAGAAAAAGCCCGAAGAGCCCTATATGCAATAAAAAGAAAATTCTACAACATCCAAATCCCAATCAAAATCTGGCTCAAAATATTTGACAGCATAATCCTGCCCATTGCACTGTACGGTAGTGAAGTATGGGGCCCGCTAAATCACCAAAGCTACACTAAATGGGAAAAACATACAATAGAAGCCCTACATGCAGAATTCTGCCGAAGCATCCTTCGCACCCAAAGAAAAACGCCAACAAATGCATGCAGAGCCGAACTAGGCAGATACCCACTGATAATAAACATCCAAAAACGAGCACTAAACTTCCTAAATCACCTCAAATCTAGCTCCCCAGACACCCTTCATTTCAAAGCCTTTCAGACCCAAGAGCTAAACCCAGAAAAGAGTCCCCTGAGTCAGCTGCTACGGAAACTAAGTACTCAGCCGGACCCTGACCAGCCCCAGACCAACACAGCCGTCCAAACACCAATCCGAGTGAACCAAATCATTAAAAAATGCAAAGAAACCTACCTGGAACATTGGAACAAAATAACCGAAAGCCAAAGCAGATTAGAATGTTACCGGGCCCTAAAAAGAGAATATAAACTGGCAGACTACCTCACGACCATCAGAGACACAAAACAGAGACAGACCCTCACCAGGTACAGACTAAGCGACCACCAACTGGAAATTGAAAAAGGCAGATACAAGAAATCCTGGCAGCCTAGAGAGAATAGAATATGCGATCAATGTCTGGCTGGCGAGGTTGAAACAGAAATGCATTTCTCTCACTCACTCCCAATCTCTCTCTCTCTCTCACACTCCCAGTCTCTCTCTCTCTCTCTCACTCCCAATCTCTCTCTCTCTCCCAATCTCTCTCTCTCTCACACTCCCAATCTCTCTCTCTCACACTCCCAATCTCTCTCTCTCTGCTTCCCTCTCTCTCTCTGTCTTTCTCTCCTTCCCTCTATTTCTCCCTCCTTCCCTCTCTCTCCTTCCCTCTCTCTCCTTCCCTCTCTCTCTCTTTCCTTCCATCTCTCTCTCTCTCTCCTTCCCCCTCTCTCTCTCCTTCCCCCTCTCTCTCTCTCTCTCTCTCTCCTTCCCTCTTTCTCTCTCCTTCCCTCTCTCTCTCTCTCCTTCCCTCTCTCTCTCTCTCTCCTTCCCTCTCTCTCTCTCTCTCTTTCCCTCTCTCTCATTCCCTCTCTCTCTCTCTCCTTCCCCCTCTCTCTTCCCCCCAGTCGCTCTCTCTCTCTCTTCCAACAACAACATGCCCTCGAAAAAGCCTCAGCACCGCCGGGCACCCCCAGCTAGTATACTTATAAAACACCTTGGGATTTTCCTTTATTTTGCCTGCCAGTGTTTTTTCATGCCCCCTCTTCGCTCTCCTAATTTCTTTTTAACTTCCCCCCCTGCACTTTCTATACTCCTCTAGATCTTCCATTGTTTTTAGTCCTTTGTATCTGCCAAAAGCCTCCATTTTTTTCCTAATCCATTCTTGTATATCCCTTGACATCCAGGGTTACCTGGGCTTGTTGGTCCCACCCTTGACCTTTACGGGAACATGTTGGCATTGTACTCTCTCAATTTCCTTTCTGAAAGACTCCCACTGCTCTGATGTGGATTTTCCTACAAGTAGCTGATCCCAGTCCACTTTGGCCATATCCTGCTCTATCATATTAAAATCAAGCTTCCCCCAATTTCGAACTTTTATTTCCAGTCCATCTTTGTCCTTTTCCATGACTACCTTAAATCTCACCGAATTATGGTCATTGTCACCAAAATGGTCTCCTACTGACACTTCTACCACTTGCCCGGCTACATTCCCTAGAATTAGGTCCAGTACCACCCCGTCTCTTGAAGGACTTTCTACATGCTGGCTCAAAAAGCTCTCCTGGATGCACTTTAAGAATTCTGCACCCACTAAGCCTTTCACACTCTGATTATCCCAGTTAATATTGGGGAAGTTGAAATCTCCTACTATTATTACCCTATTATTTCTATACTTCGATGAGATTTGCCTGCATATCTGTTCCTCTATCGCCCCCTGCAGCCATTCAGTGACATCCTTGACTCTGGCACCAGGGAGGCAATATACCATCCTGGAGTGACATCTGTGGCCACAGAAACATCTATCTGTTCCCCTTACGATAGAATCCCCTATCACTATTGCTCTCCCACTCCTTTCCCTCCCCTACTGTGCAGCTGAGCCACTCATAGTGCCACGGACTTGGCTCTTGCTGCATTCCCCTGAGAAACCATCTCCCCCAGCAGTATCCTAAATGGAAAATCTGTTGGAGAGGGAGATGGACCCAGGGGACTCCTGCACTACCTTCCTAGTTCTTTTACTCTGTCTGGCGGTCACCCATTCCCTGTCTGCCTGTGCACTCTTTGTCTGCAGTGTGACCACCTCGTTAAACATGCTATCCATGAAGGTCTCAGCTTGCGGATGCTCCACAGTGACTCCAGCTGCAGCTCCTGCTACAAAACGCGGATTTCGAGTAGCTGCAGCTGGAGACACTTCCTGCACCTGTGTTCGCCCTTGACACCAAAAGTGTCCCTGACTTCCCACATAACACAGGAGCACTCCATGCTGCCGAGCTGCCCTGCCATGTCCTACCCTTAATTTACTCCCTTTACTTCCCTTAAATTAAAGAGTATTAAATATACTAGTTATGTTCATTAATAACTAGTCGTTTTTATTAAGAACAGCTAGCTTTTGCTAGACACTTTATTGAGCACATGTAGACTAGGTACAGTATCTGTAGAGGCCTCCATCTTGACTGCTGCCTTGTGGGTGGCCTAGTGCATCCTGGGTAGCCCACTCTTATATGCATACAGCACCACCTAGTGTACCATTCCAGAATGACAGGTTACTGATCATTACACCCCCCTTTCTTTGAGGTTAAACAAAATCAGAATCAATATCAATCAATAACAACATAAACATCTTCAACAGTCAATACATTTTCAATGTAGTTTTCTTTGTACTCAAAGATTAAGTCTATCAGGCTTTTTTACTTCACGTGTGGATCTTCTCAGCACAGGTAAGTCTGATGTGTTTTCATGAGAGCCTGTATGTGTATTTGTGTTAGATTGTTCTGGTGGTGAGTGACAAGATTCAGTTGCGGCATTGTCAGCGATTTGCTTTTCAATAGTCTATTGTGTTTTTAGCAGGGAACGGCGGTTCCGCCTGAGAATCTGTCCTTCCTCAGTTCTAACAGTGTACGACCTTGGTCCTACTTCCTCAAGAACTGTAGCTTTCCTGTTCCATGCATCTGGATCCTCAATCCTGACAACATCATCCCTTGTCAATGGTTTCAGAGTTTTGGATGACTTGTCATGGTATGATTTCTGTTTCAGCTTTAACAGTTGAAGTCTCTGTCTCAGTTCCTTACTCTGCTTTTCTTTTGCACAGCAGGGTAGCGTGGTACGCAACTTGCGACCCATTAGGAGTTCAGCAGGTGAAGAACCAGAGTCTAAAGGTGAGGCTCGGTAGCTCAGCAGGGCGAGATAAGGATCAGACTTGCTTTCTGTCGCTTTCTTCAGTAGCTGCTTGTGAACTTGAACACCTTTCTCTGCCTTACCATTCGGCTGAGCATAAAAAGGACTGGATGTGATGTGTTGAAAGTCATAATGTGCTGCAAACTGTTGCCACTCCTTACAGTTGAAGCACGAACCATTGTCGCTAACGGCAATCCTGGGAATTCCATGTCTGGTGAAGATGGATTTCACATGCATTATGAAACTGCTTGCTGTGGTGCTTGAGAGCAGCGCCATCTCAGGATAGTTAGAATAGTAGTCAATCACTATTCGATAGTCTTTACCATTTCAATGAAAAAGGTCCATACCAATCTTTTGCCATGGTGCTGTTGGTATGTCAGCTACTATCATTGGTTCCTTTGCTTGTTTGTTTTGGTGTTTCTGACATTTCTCACATTTGCCTATCAGGTTCTCAATGTCCTAATTTATGCCAGGCCAATAAACAGTGTCTCTTGCTCTCCTTTTGCATTTTTCAATTCCGAGGTGTCCCTCATGAATCCTTTTGAGCATGTCTTGACGTAGAGCCTGTGGGATGACTATTCTGTTCTGTTTTAGTAAAGTCCACTTGCGACACTCAATTCTGACCTTATGTGAAAATATTTTGGACAGGAACCTTTTGGCCAACCATGATGAATGTTCTCTATTACTGTTTGTAATACTGTATCTTTTACTGTTTCTTCTGCTATTTGCTTTGATTTTGTGTCTGACACGGGCAGCGCAGCAGTGACCATACTCACATGAACATCCATGTCTTCTTCAGTAGAGCTCACATGACACATTGTGGGTGCTCGGGATAGTGCATCTGCTAACACTATGTATTTGCCTGGTGTGTAGATCAGTTCAAAGTCATATCTTTGCAGCTTCATCATGAGTCGTTGAATCCTTGGAGACATCTCATTCAGGTTCTTTTTTATGATGGCAACCAGTGGGCTGTGGTCTGTCTCAACTGTGAAGGTGGGAAGTCCATATATGTAGCAATGAAACTTTTCTAGTCCAACTGCCAAGCCTAGACATTCCTTTTCAATCTGGGCGTATCGACACTCAGTATCAGTCATAGACCTGGAGGCATAGGCAACAGGCTTCCAATCTTCACCCTCTGCTTGTAGCAAGACCGCGCCTAGGCCATCCTTTGATGCATCCGTTGACACTTTGATTCTTTTTGTTGGGTCAAAGAAGGTGAGTACAGGTGTGGTTGTCAGCACTGTTTTGAGGTTCATCCACTCTTGTTCATGTCTTTCTGTCCATGCGAACTCATTTGTTTTATGTAGCAGGTCTCGCAGACAGGTTGTCTTGGCTGACAAGTTAGGAATGAACTTTCCAATGAAGTTTATCATCCCCATGATGCGTAGTATTCCTTTTATGTCAGTGGGTCGGGGCATTTTGAGTATGGCGTTTACTTTTTCCATATCTGGCTCTATTCCTTTACCAGATGGAATATCTCCTAGGAAAGTGACTTCCTGGACGCCAAACTGACACTTGGCTTTGTTGAGCTTCAGTCCATTCCGGCGTATGCTCTGTAGCACTTTAGTCAGTCGCTCATTGTGTTCTTTCAGTGTGGAGCCCCAGATGATTATGTCATCAATATAGACCCGGACTCCTTCCAGACCTTCAATTATGTGTTCCATCGCTCTATGAAAGATTTCAGATGCAGATATTATCCCAAAAGGCATTCTGAGGAAACAATACCTGCCAAATGGTGTGTTGAAGGTACAGTATTTGGTGCTCTCTTCATCCAGTTTTAGTTGCCAAAATCCTTGTGAGGCATCGAGCTTTGTAAGGTATCTGGCACCTGACATTTCACTGGTGATTTCTTCTCGCTTGGGAATCTGGTAGTGTTCACGTTTTATGTTTGCATTTAAGTCCTTTGGATCCATGCATATTCTTAGATCATAGTTCTTTTTCTTTACACATACCATGGAGTTAACCCAGTCTGTTGGCTCTTCGACTTTCCTGATGACTCCTAGTGTGGTCATTCTGTCCAGTTCTTTCTTGAGCCGGTCACGCAGGGGTGCTGGAACTCTTCGTGGATCATGTACCACTGGCTGAGCATCCTCCTTTAGCTGGATCTTGTAAGTGAGTGGTAGAACTCCAAATCCTTTGAACACATCCTGGAAATTATTCACTACAGAATCCACCGAGTCACCTGGTCTGCTTATGGCACAGTTTATACGGTAGACTCTCTTGACCAGTTCTAGGTCCTCACAAGCTTTGTCACCCAGTAGTGAATCAAGCCCTTCAGCCACAACAGAAAACATGAGATGATGCACTTTGTCTTTGACTGTCACTTTAAGTCTGCATACACCTAAGCTATCTATTTTCTGTCCATTATAGTCCTTCAGCAGTACTGACTTTTTCTGTATTTTGGGCTTTTCTTTCATATTGTTAATGTCACTCATACTGATTAAGTTTGCTTTTGCCCCAGTGTCTAGTTTCAATGTAACTAATGCTCCATTTACCTGCAGTGGGATCATCCATTTGTCCTCTTTTACTGCATTAACTTTATGTTCAGCATTGTTAATTCCTGAGGGCTGCACATTTTCTGTATCCTTTTTGATATTGTCACGTGACACCATTCCTACAAAACATGTCTCACTTAAATCAGTGTCCTCAATCACATTAACTCGTTGCCCTTTCTTAGTTTTTACTTTTTTATCATGAATACCAAACACAGTTTGGCCATGAATCATGGATGCTTTCAGCTCAGAGAAATTACATGTCTGTGCTTTCAGTTTCAGATCAGTCACAAAGCTATCAAAAGTCTCATTTTGCTGCTGTGTCCTTGAACAGAACATGTATCTTTCATAGGTTTCATTCTTTTTGGGAGAACAATGTGTATCAAATTTCTTTAGCACATCGTCTAAATTTTCTCTGTTCTCCTCTGGATTAAATACAAATGTATTAAATACCTCTATTGCCTGTGGGCCTGCAACCGTGAGCAGCAATGCTATTTTCCTTGCGTGTGTCTTCGTACCGTACCCGATGGCATCAATGTAGAGTTCGAATTGTTGTTTAAAAGTCTGCCAATTGTAGTCGACATTTCGTGTG
Source organism: Somniosus microcephalus (assembly GCF_052327205.1). Lineage (NCBI taxonomy): Eukaryota > Metazoa > Chordata > Chondrichthyes > Squaliformes > Somniosidae > Somniosus > Somniosus microcephalus. Next base: position 63,729,869 of record NC_140996.1, on the reverse strand, counting down.
AGTTTCAAACGCTCTGGTAGCTTCAAATTCTCCATGTCGCGTTGCACAATTTTCAGCAGATCTTACCAATCCTGGTACCATGTTATGTTCATTAATAACTAGTCGTTTTTATTAAGAACAGCTAGCTTTTGCTAGACACTTTACTGAGCACATGTGGACTAGGTACAGTATCTGTAGAGGCCTCCATCTTGACTACTGCCTTGTGGGTGGCCTAGTGCATCCTGGGTAGCCCACTCTTATATACATACAGCACCACCTAGTGTACCATTCCAGAATGACAGGTTACTGATCATTACACTAGGCACCTTACTTCCCTTTAAACAATACTTACTCTAAACTAGAGACCTTACTTTTACTTCAACGACTGTACTGTAGAAATACTCACCAGCTCCTACTTACCAATCAGCTCCTTCCCTGGTTGTGACATCACTTTAGCGGTTTCGCAATTGTTGTTGTTTGATTGCTCCCGCTCTCGGACTCTTTCCCAACTCACAGCACTCCGGTGTCGGGCCTCCTCTGCAGCGCTCTTTTATGGCCGCTCCGCCTTCTTTCAGGTCCCGCTGCCACTCCCACACAGGTCCGCCTCCTCGTCCCACTGCTCTGAGCCTTTACCAACTTCAGAGCTGTCTGCTCAGTTGGGTTGTCACTGTGCTCCTGTAAGTCACATCCTTCTCTGCCCTATTTGGCATCCACTTTTAGTATAGTTTGCATGCAGCAAAACTGTCTAAACTTTAGACCTTGGCCCCAGTAAGCTGCTTTACCTCCTTATGGTTCACCTGTGTTTTTTAAAAAATCTTGGAGATTAGGTCAAAATACAGCATTTCAAGTGAGGTACATTTCAGCCTAAATGTTTCCTGTCTGCATGACTATTTATCTCATCCAGGTTTTTTTTTGCAAAGTAGGGTAGCTTAAGTATGATTGCCTTGTACACACACTCAATCTTAAATATTCTAATGGCACAACTAGCACATGAACAAAGTAGGCAATTATATATTTTCTCTCTTTACCATGAAGAACCATAAATGAGAATCGCTAAAAGTCCAGTATGAAGGAAGTGTATAGATCCTGGTGCAGCTGCACCCTGCAGAAAAGGATGAGAATGTTCCGTTTTTCCACTTCTAGTTAATTTTCTTTTCCCAATTTGAAAAATCTAGTGGGACATATTCAGAATCCAGTAACAAATCAAAGAAGCATTCATCAACATTACGTTTGGACCAAAAGTGACTACATCTATCTATATATATAAATAAAACAGTATGGGGGAGAAATTGGGTGAGTAGCGCCACCTGGTAGCGCCTAAAGAGGCAGTCAGTGGCTGTAGCGCCACTGGCCGCGCCTCCTGCAATATTCAGCAGGGACGCTAATGGTGGCGTTAGCCTTTTGCGCTGCGCCGCCACCGATGACATCATCGGTGTGCGCAGCACCCCATTCGCGCCCCGATCGCGATATTTGGTAGCGAACGCAACTGTAGCGCCGTTCGCTACCCGCGCCCGGTTCACGGGGCCTCGCTGCGCCGGCAGAGGTGCAAGTTAAGCTGGAGGTGCGGGGCGGCCGCCTGCCAGCACCTCCGTCCCCGGCCTCCTGGCAACCGCCCCCCCCCCCCGCGGCATTGCTGGCTGTTTCCCGAGAGCCCGGCACTTCTCCTTGGTGCCGGGCTCTTATGCCGGCACTCGCAATCGGGGCTCGTGCTGTTGCAGGCCCCTCCCCTTAACAGTGGGAGGAAGGCCTGCAGTACCGCAGCGTGCCATGCCGCAGCGTGTGGCGCTGCGGCACGTAGCACTGTGAAATTCACTTTCAGCGCCCTAAGAGGGGCACGGAGCACCTGGAGCCACGGCCCATCTCCCTCTAGGGGCACTTCAACTGAATTTGCGGCGATCGCTAATGCGGCGATCGTGGCGCAAATTCCAGCGCCCAGGCGAACTTTGCGCCGCTTGGGCACCTCAGGCCAATTTCTAGGCCTATGTCTCTCTGTCTGTCACTCTGTCTCTCTGTCTGTCTCTGTCTGTTTGTCCGGCTATAGAATCAAAAGTTATAGAGCGTACCTACACATATGTTATATCAAAAGAAAGCTTATCATTAGGAGACTCTCGTAGGCGTATTTACTTTTTCGTCACACAAAAATTGTTTGGACAATATACAAAGGTTCAAAAATCCTACCTGGCATTAGCGTTGACTGACGTGCTGCTTCACCAATCCTACAGTTCACTCACCTGATGGTTGACCAATCAGTGCGTCACGGGCGGGTCCTAATCCTCCAGTCTCCCTAAACTTCGCCGCCATTTTTTCCATCCCCACAGGGACAGCAGCACCAAAACAAACCCCCACATTCGGCTCCCGATTCCGCTCCCGCCCTGCCGGAGTGGCAGGTAAGTTGGGCTCACTCGGGCCGTGCCTCGCAACCGCTCGGCCCGACACACACAGCGGTCGGGGGAGCGGCAGCAGTTGGCCGTCAGCCGCGCAATCTGCAGGGGAGCTCAGCTCGGGTCCGTCTCAGCCCAACAGCCCGGCCGCGCCTCAACCGGTAGGCCCCGCACGGCCACTATCACAACGGCACCGGGCCTCAGGCGCTAGGCGGGGAGGGAGGGGAGGGAGGGAGAGGACAGCACAGGGAGACGAGGAGAGGGACAGAGAAGGGGCACAGACAGGGGCACGGAGACCGCGCGGCCCAAAATTGCCCTGGCAACGCCAGGCTCCCCTGCTAGTGCTTAATATAAACCATAGTACAAATCACAAAATTTGCCATTATTTAGCACCAATTCCCTGCTTCTTTTCATTGCAATGGAACAAATAATATTTTATCACAATGAAAGAAGGTGTGGATCAAACAAGTTAAAGAATCAAAATTGTTTTAGGGAATCATTTAATTTAATGAATAACAAATGAATACTCAAAGTTTCAATACTAAAATGTTAAATTAATAAATCTCAAAAAGAATGCTGTTCTGAAGTCTGTACTGTTTTGCTAATAGTTTTATTTGATAGTGTACTTAGAGAGGATTGGTGATGACAATCTCCATTTGTCAGTCATTAAATTTAATAGCTTAGAAGAAAATTAAGCTAGTACCATAGTGAAAACTTACTTTTGTTCTATAATCATGGGATCATAGAATTCTGCAGTAATTCGATTTGCATACCATGAGAAAGCAATTACAGATGACAACCCTGTAGAGAATAGATTTGCATTAGTCCAAGCTGAATAATGAATTATAGAACTGTAAATTCCTTATACAAGAAGTTAAATTTATGTCATAGGTAGCCCATTCATATAATAGCTTGAAGTGAACATAGATTAAACTGATAAAGGTAGTGAAATATTGGCCCGGTTTTTGCGGTCAACGGCGCAAGAATGTGCCCACAGACTTTCTGTGGGCTTTTACACTGCGATTTGCAATAATTAGAAAGCTGAAACAGTGCAATCCCTGACCCCAGGGGGAATTCGATCCCGTGGGGGAGTTTCTATGGGGGTGCTGATGGTGGGGGAGCTTGGGGGCCAGGAGAAAGCAATCCTGCTCCTTGCAGCCCATATGGAGTGCTCCCTGAGGTTGTTCACACCTTGCTGCAGCTGTCGGGAATCCTGAGGCCCGGGAAACCTGGCCAGCCACAGTTAAAACTACACAGCAGGTTAAATCCGAGGCTTCCAGTCTCTTTATCATATTTAAAGTGCCAACCACCTCCTGGGAGCTGGTTGGCTGCCATTGTCCTGCTTGAGTAAAAGTCAAACCTCGGCGGGTTGGAGCCGGTTCCAGACATGCTTCCAATTTTTCCTCATTTAACCCCACCCGCACCCACTCTCACCGGCTCACCTATGTTAAAATTCCCCCACAGAGTCTAAACCAGGAAGTGTAAGTTAGAACATTTAATTCAATGGGAAAATCATGTACAGAAAGCGAAATAGAGGGAAAGAAAGATGGGATTAAGAGAGAGATAAAAGAGACAGAAAGAAAAAGTAAAAAATAAATTTACATTTTTTATATTTTTTAAATCTCCAACAATAATAAAAATCTGAAGAAATCATACTCTACACCAGTCAAAGTAAATTTTCAATGCCAGAGAGGTTATTTGCAGCAATTAAGACTTACCACGCCGTTAAAAATTCACTTACACTTGAATGGACAAGCCCTAATTTTCCAGCGTGTTTAGTGAGTATTTCGTGGGTAAGTACCCCAACTTCATGCCTTTCCACGTATGTAAATGCAGTCTCTTGGTGTGATACTGTTAGAGCAAAGCTTGTGGAGGAGCAGGGTAACTCGGACAGCAACATCCTGATTTCCGCGTTTAACTGCGCATGTGCAAATGCCGGAAGTTGCTGTCCAATAATAAACCATTATTCTTACCACAACATCCGGGCCAATATTACAGATTACCTATGAGCAGTTACAGATTTTTGTCTTTGTCTTCTGGGTGTAAATTGATAGAAGGGAATCGGGCTGGGCTCCATTACAGGTGTGCAATCCTACCTGCCCCATTTTCTTCACTGTGCACTGCACATGCAATGCTTTACATCTAGGCAGCAAAGATAAAAATCTACCCATTGTACAAGAACTAAAGTAGAAAACCAACAGGGAACCTAAATTTCATGCAGACCCCATGTTTGCAATCAACTTGGTTTGCTGTGAAGCAATCAAAGTAAAAATATTTTAATTTCTAATTGTAATAGTTTAGAAAGTAATTGTTTGTGATCTAAGGTAAGTGGAAATCTTGGAGTGTTTAATATTATATTAAATGTAATGGTGCTCTCAGCTGTTGTCAAGGAGACTGCTGTCATGTTTAATAACACCTGGCGTGCAAGTTAAAGACAAAATGGAGATTGGCTAACAGTCAATGCACCATAATGGATGTTGGGATTTGGTTGTCCAGGAAACAACCATACGACCTGGAGAGCCTTGCTGATAGAGGACATACTCGCAAAACTTTATAGCATGATGCCATGCATTGTCATTTGTAAACAGTTATGAATAAGATATATATATAAGAGGTACTATAGTCGTTATGTTACTGGACTAGTAATCCCTAACACAGACCTTCCCTTTTGTTGTTTCACCCCTCCCCACTTCCCCTGCCTCTGCACTTGCTTAAACCTGTTGTATCTGTAACTTTTTTCAGTTCTGACGAAAGGTCATCGACCTGAAACATTAACTCTGTTTCTCCCTCCACAGATGCTGCCTGACCAGCTGAGTATTTCCAGCATTTTCTGTTTTTATTTCAGATTTCCAGCATCCACAGTTCTTTGCTTTTGTATTAGTAATCCAGGGGCCTGGACTAATAATCCAGCGAATGTGAGTTCAAATTCCACCATAGCAGTTTGAGAATTTGTATTCAGTTTTAAAAAGTTTGGAAATAAACAGCTGCTATCAATAAAAGTGACCATGAAACTTTTGGATTGTCATCGAAATCCAACTCGCCTTGCTCCTCCTTATCTCTGTCACCTCCACCAGCCGTTCGACCCTCCAAGATCTCTGTGGTGCACCAATTCTGGCCTCTAGCGCAATTCCAATTTTAGTCGCTCCACCATTGGCTGCTGTGCCTTCAGCTGCCTGGGCCCTAGGCCCTGGCTTTCTCTCCTTAAGCCTCTCCGCTTCTCTACCTCTCTTTCCTCCTTTAAGAGGTTCCTTAAAACCTACCTCTTTGACCAAGCTTTTGGTCACCTGTCCTAATTTCTCCTTATGTGGCTCAATGTCAAATTTTGTTTGAAAGCACAGCTGTGAAGCAGCTTGGAACATTTTACTACATTAAAGGTGTAGTGTATGTACCCGTCTACCTTTAAGGGAACTATTGAATGCAACCGTTCACCTTTAAGAGAACTACTTTAGGTGTGGCACTATTTGTTTGGCTTCTGTATACTGTAATACCGATAGTGACCACACCAGTATATAAGTGTTGTGGCAGGATTGCTGGGGCAGATTCGCCCGGACCTTCGAATAGTAAAGACCTGTTTGTTTGTTACTTCTGAAGTCTGTGTATTTATTAACTGCACAACCCACAGGCTTTACAGTGGCGACGAGTCCGATCGTACCCTGCGGCAAGACTACCAAAGCAATGAAGAGCGTCGAAGAGAGGCAACCGCCCTCGTCGTGCTGCTGAAAGAAAACACGAGGCTGCAGCAGGAGGAAGGAGGAAGACTTTAGCAATAAAAGCTTCCATCTGCAACAGGCACTGACTACCCTTCTACCACGGTGCGGAGTGAGCCGATCAGCTGGAAACAAGGCGGCCACGGAGACTGTGAGTAGGGGAAGGTGCAGAGAATATCCGGAGGATAAGGGCTGTGCACTCGACCACGGTCGAGGGGGAACCGAGCCGGTCAGAAAGTCGGGTCCAACGGCGTCGTGAGACAGTCGGACCTCGATCGGCGGGAAAACCGGGCAGCGACCGCAGCCACGAAGCGCTGAGACTGTGAGTAGGCGCGGGAAGAGAAACCCAGCCGCAGCCGGGGAGGGAAACACCGGTCTGCGAGAGGGCTGGGAGGCGAACAGGAACCGTGCGGGTGGGAGAGAGAGACAGAGCCGAGCAAGGGGAGAGAGACTGCGCGAGAGCCAGTCCAGCGGCTGAGCTGTCCTCCACCAGCGGGGTACCCAGAGCCGGTAGAACCGAACGTGCGGGAGAGGGAGAGACAGAGCCGAGCAAGGGGAGAGAGACTGTGCGAGAGCCAGTCCAGCGGCTGAACTGTTCTCCACCAACGGGGTACCCAGGGCCGGTAGCACCGAACGTGTGGGTGAGAGAGCGACAGAGCCGGGTACGGAGAGAGAGACTGCGCGAGAGCCAGTCCAGCGGCTGAACTGTCCTCCGTTAACGGGGTGTACCCAGCGCCGGTAGAGCCGTGCGGGCGGGAGGAAAAGACATAGCCGAGTAAGGGGAGCTGTGCGGAAGCCAGCCAGCGGCTGAACCTGTCCGCTGTGGGGGAAGCGTACCCCTTCCACCGGGAAGAAACGCGGGAAGCCGCCATTAGGCGGAGAAGACGCCAGAAGCGGGAAACCGCCATTGAAGTGGGCGGGGCGAGAAAGGAAGAGCGGGAAACCGCCGATTTCGCGGGAAAACCGCCATCTTAGAAACAAACAAATAAATAAGAATACTTAAAGAAATACTGGTGCTGCTCCCAAGGGAAGAAAGATGCCTAAGCGAGGGAATATTAACGACTTTAATTCTGAAATAGAAGACTGGGCCACGTACGTGGAACGCATAGAGATCTATTGCGAAGCCAACAAAATAGAGGAAGACGACAAGGCGATAACATTGCTAAACTCGATGGGGGCAAAAACATACGGGCTCTTGAAGCATCTAATAGCACCAAATAAACCAGCGGATCAGACATTCGAAGAGATTGTGGCTGTGCTGAAGGACCACTTGAACCCCACACCGTTGATGCTGGCTGAACGATTCAAATTCTACGCAAGAACGCAGAGGAAAGACGAAAGCAATGCGGAATACTTGGTCGAACTGCGTAGGCTAGCGAAATACTGCCAGTTCGGAGGGAATCTGACAGAAGCGCTGCGGGACAAGTTCGTATGCGGATTGTCCAAAGAAGGGACGCAGAAGCGACTACTGGAAGAGAACGACCTCACACTGGACAGGGCTGTCCTTATAGCTGCATCGCACGAAGCCGCAGCGAAAGGAACGGCGGAAATGCAACTAAAGGCGGCGGCACTCGGGGTGGACCAAATTACTTCAAGCACAACAAAATGCTACCGTTGTGGGAAGACAACGCATGATCAGAATCAATGCTGGTTTAAGAACCAAGAGTGTAGGAAATGTGGCAAACTGGGTCACATCGCGAAGGTATGCCGGTCCGGAAAAAAGACCAACAATCAAAGGAAGCCACCCCAAGAAAAGTACAACAAGGTACACAAGGTGGCTGAGAAGAGTTCAGATGAACAGAATTCAGACTCAGACCCAAACAACCAGGAGCTGGGTAGTCTGAGAATCCACAATGTGGGTAAAGAAACGGATCTACAGACCATCTGGGTCATACTAAAAATAGCTGGAGTCCAAGTAAGAATGGAGCTGGACACTGGATCAGCTCTATCAGTCATCAACCGAAGGGACTACCACCGGCTATTCTCTCACATACCTTTAAGAAATACCAAGTTCGTATTACAGACATACACGGGGCATAACGTATACCCCGTGGGGAAAATAAGAGTCAAGGTGAGAGATAGGGGTAAAGAACACCCAAGAATGAACTTGTACGTATTACCTGAGGGAGGACCACCGCTTCTAGGACGGGAGTGGATTAAGAAAATAGACATGGAAGGGCATTACCTAAAAGCCATGATGAGGGAGGACTCGGTGCAAGCTATTAGCTCAGATTCTGAAATGGATGATGATAAGACCAATTCGAATATGGAAGACAAGGCAAAAAGGGACTTGCCGATGATGGGGAAGAAAACGAAGACATGCAGAAGGACTTATGTTACCAAGAAGAATAAAGCTGCAGAGCAGAACTCCAGGTTGACAGAGAATTCTGAGCCTGTTCAAGCAAAGGATTCATCCACGACGGAAGAACACCGAGTTCGGACTCAAACTTATGTCAAAGTACGACAACAATTAGAACAGTTGAGTGACCGTCTCGTACAAGAGATGAAAAATATGGAAAAGTTCTGGGACACCGAATGGGAGAACCTGGAAAGACAACAGAGACAGCTAGCTCAAGCAGAGAGCGACCATAGAGCCATCGTGGCCAAATACCAATCACATTCCCCTGATGCTGTTCAGGAACTAGAATATTTACAGAACGAACCAAAGGAAGAGGAATCTTCAGGAAGCCAGGATTTTATCCCAGTTCTTCTCTACGACTCCTTACAAGCAGAGTGTGAGAAGTTGAAAGAACAGTATGAACAGGCTCAGGCTACAATTCTGGAGGGGGTTAACTCGGCAACCTCCGAAAAGCTAGTTTCAGTAGAAGCATATGAACAACTAAAGGTTGAACATGAGCAAGAAGTCCAAAGGCTGCAGGAAATTCTTGATGAGCTCAAGGCCAAGACAGACTCATCGGTAGAAGTTCCATCCATAGATGAGAAATTAGAGGGGAAAAACATGGCAGAGCACGAAAGACAGGGGCCTAGAAATTCAGTTTGCACAGTTTTGGGGCGCTAAAGTCGGGCGTTCGGTAAATTTAGCGCCCGCCGGAAACTGCAGGCAACCGCGCCGAAATTCAGTGGATTTGGCCAAGAGTTTTGGCGAGCGCTGAAACCGGCGTTGCAATGCTCGGTTCCGGCGCTAAACCGGCGCTGCGGCCTGATAACGCCGATGCCGGGCGCAGCGCAGGTGCGGTCATGTGTTGCTTGACAGCAGACACCCTGACGCCGGCCTGCTCTTAAAGGGGGAAGGGTCAACTTTGACTGCTGCCACGCCCTGCACACTGGAGCCCTGCTGCTAGGCCTCAACAGTGCTGGTGGGACAAAATAGCGCCAGGACAGATGGAGATGGCCCGTGAAAGAGCCCAGCGCTTCTCAGACCATGCACTGAGGGTGCTGATTGATGCTGTCCAGGAGAGAAGACCCATCTTGTGCCCGGACAATGGCAGAAAGGCTCCCAGGAGAGAGTTCAGGAAAGCCTGGAGGAGCATCGCACGCAGGGTCTCCTCAAACTCGGATGTGCCCAGGACTGCGGACCAGTGCCGCAAAAAGTTCAATGACCTCTGTCGGCTGGTGAAGGTGAGTACCCTTTCCACTGTCCTCCTCATCCTTGCATGTGAGCCTCACACTATGGGCAAAGGGACCTCAAAGGCATAATGGGCAGCCCTCCTCACGCAGCAATGCCACTGGCATGATCATCAACAGCACTTTCTGCACTGACCACACTGGCCAGGCTATTCCACCATGGGAGGCAGTACACACAGCAACAGGGCACCACACTGTACTTAGAGTCCGTCCTTTCTCTTGCAGGCCAAGCTGGCAAGAAATGCGCGCAGCCGGGTGGAGACCGGTGGTGGACGGCCCCACTACCAGGCTCTAAGTGCTCTGGAGGAGAGCGTCGCTGGACTCCTGCGTCCCCGGGTGACTGGCCCTGTAGCCATCGGGGATGCGGACCCTGTGCTGGGAGCCACTGGTAAGGAGATGACCGCTTGCAGCTCTCTCATTGCCCTAGTGCTTCCGATCTAAATCCTTTCCCACTGACGGACAAATGCGCATAATGCCACCGCTCAGGCGTCCCTCGCTGACGCCCTGTCCTCACTTTAAAGCTACTCTTGTGCCTTCCTGCTTTCAGCTGCTGAGGAGGAGGTGGTCCCTGAGGCGCCGGGTGCCAGGCCCTTGGAGGAGGAGGATGTCCAGGACGAGGAGGAAGCTGGCCCATCGGGTGAGCCCTCAGCCATGCCAGGGGATGGCAATGAAGGGGGGACGTCTGGCATGCAGGAGAGCCAGGGGGAGGTGTTGCAGGGGAGGGCAGATCCTGCTTGCAGTGGGGTCCAGGCAGGCGGCAGGGGTCGGCCAGCTCGGCCGGCTTCTCCCCAGCTGCAGAGTCCTCTCTCCAGTCCGGAGAGTGGCCTCGGCCAGGAGGTACGCCTCCTGCAAGAGATCTCGGTGGCGTCTGACCGGCGCCACCATGAGTTTATGGGGGTTGTGCAGCAGATGCCGCACGCCATCGAGTCCCTGGCTCAGAGTGTGGCAGCATTCAGGCAATCACAGGCCAGGGGGGTGGAGCAACTGGCCGCAGCGCACGCCAGGGGGGTCGAACTACTCGCGGCACTGCAGGAGGAGAGTCGCCAGAGAGGTGGTTCCTTCGACACACTGTCACAGCAGCTGGAGGCACATACCCGGGCAGTGCGGTCACTGACTTCTGCCACACTCGCTTTGACGCAGAGGCGTCGCACCCGCACCCGCCGCCCTGCTGCAACACAGCGGGCTGGCCTCCAGCACATAGCTGCGCCAGCTGAACTGCCAGGCCGGACGACTGCCACTGTGTCTGCTGAGCCTCGCGCGCCTGGCAGCAGCCAGCTTGCCCCCCTTGGAGCATCCGACACTGCCACTCCCCCAGCCAGGGTGCGAGGAGCTGCTGCTGCCACTGATGCTGGCCAGCCACAGCCGAACCAGTCAGCAGCCGGCCCCTCCCGGGACGTGCGTCGTGTTGGCCGACCCCCAAGGGCATCTGTCGCGACGCATGGGGGCCCTCATGAGCCTTCCCCCAGCCTTGAGGCCGCCACAGGGCCCACGTTGAGGTGGAGCAGCAGGCCGGGCAGGGGCCGGGGAAGGCTCTCTAAGGACTCGCCCTCTCGGCACAGCCGCTAGAGTGTGGTCTCTGCGGCATTGTATATATGGGGGGGATTGTGTTTTGGGGGCTGATTTTTGTGGATGGCCGAAATTGAAGGCATTTTTTGTTTTTATGGGGGTCTTTCTGTTGGCGAGGGGGGCCCTTTTTTTGTTACGGCCAATGTTGAAGGCCATGTGGATGGCCAACTTTTGTTAGTCCTCCCCAGGTTGGGGGAGTGACATATGTTTGTGACTGTTTTTTGGGTGTGTTCTGTGTTTTTGAGTTTCATGTGGGAAGGGGCCTCAGTTTGTTAAATAAAGGTTTTTATTTATTCAGCTTGTCCAGGTGTCATGTTTCAAGTGTTTGCTGCGTTAACCGGCTGACGGCTTCCGGAGCGGCTGCCTTCAGGTGCGCTCATTCCCACAGGCCATTCCCTCACAGCGGGCCTAGAAGTGTCGAGCAATAAGCCCCCGGCGTACGGCCCTTGGGCCTTCTGGCCCCCTCCTGGCCTGCTCCTCCTCCTCCTCCCCCTCCTCCTCCTGATGGTCCTCCTGCTCGTCCTCCTCAGGTGGTGGTGCAATGTCAGGTGGCAGTGCCTGCGTCCGGCGGATAGCCAGGTTGTGCAGCATGCAGCACACGACGACGAACTGGGACACTCTATCCGGCGAATACTGTAGAGAGCCGACGGAGTGATCCAGGCAGCGGAAGCATTGCTTGAGGACGCCTATGGTTTGCTCTATGACGTTCCTTGTTGCTTGATGGCTTTCGTTGTATGAGTCCTCCGCTGGGGTCCTGGGCGCGCGGAGCGGGGTCATGAGCCATGTGCACAAAGGGTAGCCCTTGTCCCCGATAAGCCATCCCCTTGGTGGAGGCTGTGCCTGGAACATGTCAGCCACAGTAGTCTGGCGCAGGATAAAAGCATCGTGGCTGCTTCCTGGGAAGCGGGCATTTACAGCTAGGATGCGCTGCCTGTGGTCACACACCAGCTGCACATTGAGGGAATGGTAGCCCTTGCGGTTGCGGTAAACCTCGGGATTGTCTATAGGTGCCCGCATAGCCACATGCGTGCAGTCAATGGCGCCCTGCACCATGGGGAAGCCCACGATCCTGCCAAATCCCACTGCACGCTGCTGCTGCCTCTGTTGGGTCATGGGGAAGGAGATGAACTGGTGTCTCCTCGCGAACAGTGCATCGGTGACCTGCCGGATGCAGCGATGTGCGGCGAACTGGGAGATGTTCGCGATGTCCCCAGCAGCGGCTTGGAACGAGCCGCTTGCATAAAAGCTGAGAGCCACCGTGACCTTCACTTCCACCGAGAGAGACGTCCTGGACATGAGCTGTGGCTGCAAATCTGCGTGAAGCAGCTGGCAGATCTCTCCAACCACCTCCCTTCTGAAGCGCAGCCTCTTTACACAAAGTGCCGCAGACATGGTGACATAGGACACCTGCTGCCGGTATTGCCTGGGTGCGTAAGGCCTACGTTGGCGATGCCTGATGGCCCTCCTGTGTCTACGCATGGCTGCCCGTCTCTCACAGCGTCTGCGAGCCCTCCGCACATAATGCTGCAACTCAATGTTGGCCCCCCATGCAGCCCCCATAATCAAGGTCGCAACAGTGAAACAGCAAGAGTCAAATGTCAAAGCACTGGCCAGAAGCCAAAAAGACCTCTCCTATCTTGTCCCAAATCTGGAATCTCTGTCCCTTGGTCTCTGTGTAGAAATCCAAAGCAGTGAAGTCATTGCAGCAAAATGGCTGGGCTTTATAGGTCAGTGGAGGTGCCCTTTAATTTGCGCTGCCCGAGGCCCACAGGGCCTCTGCAACGTTCCATTTTACAATTCCTAATAGCGCCACGCCCACATTGGGCGGGCGCCACTCAATTTCCGGTTTGGGGCGCTAAAACAGCGTTGCGCGAGGATATGACGTCATAAGCTGCGCGCGCACCCGAGCGGGCGCTAACACTTTGCGCCGGCGCTAAATCTCAAATGAATTTGGGCGTCGGCGCAGATCGGTCTGCATTCCGGCGCTAAGGCTTTATCGACGGAAATATAGCCCTTTTTTGGCGTTAGCGCCTGGCGCAGCCAACTGAATTTCTAGGCCAGGATGTCCAAGAACTCATAACAACATTGAAGGACACCCAAGACAAATATGAGGCGGCAATGACCGAGGTTCAACAACTTGAAGAACAGATTCAACTGGGAATCCTTTCAGTGGAAGAAAAGGAAACTGTAAGAAACTCAGAGACTGTAAGAATGGTCCCTGAACATGAACTAGAGAGCATCAGGGCGCAACTTTTCCGAGCGCTGAAAGCCAAAGTTCAAGAGGAACAGAAGGTGGAAGTATTGGAGGAAAAGGTGGATGAAATGGAGAAGACTCTGATCCACCGTGTTCCCAGGGAAGAGTTAACGGTCAGCCAACTCCTTCATATGCTGAAGGACAAGACTCTGCAAGGGGGACAATCTGAACACGAGCTTCAATCTTCAGGGGGAACGAGTTCGGAGCTCTCAAAAGTCACGGAGATAGCTGAGGTGGCAACACAAATTGTACAAGGATGCCAAAAGTACGTTGAATCACGTCAAGGTGAACAGAAGAATGTGGAAACCGTTACTTCAGTAGAAGGATTAAATAGCCTGATAACGCAATTCCCGATGGAAGGGAAGGTATTGAACTCACAAATGAGGTCCATCGTGAAGGAATGGCAGATAACCCAGGAAGAGCGGGATGAACATGAATGCATGAAGAAGTCTTTTCAAGAAAGATGTCTAGGGAAGGAACCACCGTCAGCTAACGTCCAGACGGGTGAGGAGGAAGAAGAAGGCTCTCTCGCTGGCCTAACTCAGGACGAACCCGAATATTACCATGACCTGTTGAGTGACACTGAATATTACGAGGATGTGGTCTGCCCAGCTTGTGATGAAAACTCCCGAAGTGCTGAAATCCGGATGAAGCACTTAAGGTCTAAGGAACATAGAGAGTTGGTGGCGCTACAGCTGGCAGCCGAGAAAGGAGCTCCGAGAGTTTCAAAAAGGCAGAAAAGAAAAAGAAGAAGCAGAAGATAATAACTGTCTAAAATATTAGCACTTCTACCATCTCAGGCGGGACACTACAAGAAGAGCTAAATTAGTTGAAAAACTGGAAAATGTCAAGACAGCCAGTTGGTTGTAAAAGTCCGCACTGCTGGTTCAACAGGACGAAAGTTCAAGCTGTTACGTCAAGAAAAAGGCTATGGAGGAGTCACTCTAGTCATGTGAACCGGCTACACCAAAGAGATGTTGTTTGGATCGAGTCAAGATCAGAGACTGACTCTATGAACTGTTTCCGCAGAGACTGAACCTGTGAACTGTTCCCACCAAGATTATATCTGTAAATTGTTTTATATGACATTGACTCCACCGAGATTATATCTGTAATTTGTTTTATAGGAAGTTGAAGTTATGTATGTTTAACGGGGACTCTGTAAGTAATAAGCTAAAAAAGGAGGATTGTAGTGTATGTACCCGTCTACCTTTAAGGGAACTATTGAATGCAACCGTTCACCTTTAAGAGAACTACTTTAGGTGTGGCACTATTTGTTTGGCTTCTGTATACTGTAATACCGATAGTGACCACACCAGTATATAAGTGTTGTGGCAGGATTGCTGGGGCAGATTCGCCCGGACCTTCGAATAGTAAAGACCTGTTTGTTTGTTACTTCTGAAGCCTGTGTATTTATTAACTGCACAACCCACAGACTTTACAAAAGGCACTATATAAATTGAAGTTGTTATTGTGTCATTAATGTCCTTTACTGCAGGAAGGTGGAGTTGAGGTAAACGATCAGCCATGACCTTATTGAATAGTGGATCAGGCTCGAAGGGCTGAATGGCCTACGCCTGCTCCTATTTCTTATTTTCTTAAGTTCTTAGGAAACCTGCCACCCTTACTCTGTCTGGCTTATATGTGACTCCAGTGCCACATCAACACATGTTAACAACCCTCTGAAGTGGCATAACAAGCCATTCAATGTATCAAACCGCTACAAAGAATACTACAGCGGTTCAAGAAGTCCTACCACCACCTTCTCAAAGGCAACTAGGGATTGACAATAAATGCTGGCCTTGCCATCGAAGCCCACATTCTGAGAATGAATTTTTAAAAATGCAGTTTGAGAGTGCATAATGTATGGTTCTGCACAGGATTGTGTATTGATGAATGATTGGCAGCACAGTATGGGCCTTATTTTGTTATAAGCCAAGTGAATAACTTGGTTCCTTCGCCTTTTTAGAATTGCATCCTGAGTAAAACGTGCAGTGAAAACCAGCCGAGGACTGTATAGACCCCTCTTACACACTTGTGATCCTCCTTACCAGAAAGAATGAATAGCATTCCTGCGCAAAAGGTAATTTTTCCTTTAATCCTTTCTGAACCTCCAATTTTTGTGCACTTCATCCCCACCAGTGAAAGTATGCAACCAAAAAATCCCAGACAAACAGCAGCAATCATGAGACCTCTGCAGACCTGAATATAAGCTGGATAAGAAAGAAACCAAACATTAGCAAATTCTGAGCATTCACTAAGATATTAGATTTTTGTTATTTATTGCATTAAAATTAGTATTTACAACAAATTTATGATAACGTGAAACGCTTTTTCTCTTATGTGCAATGACAAATCATATTTTTAATTGAGATACTTGTGTGAAGTGCCAAGACCCACAGTGCATAAGAACATACGAACATAAGAACATAAGAAGTAAGAGCAGGAGTAGGCCATACGGCCCCTCGGGCCTGCTCCGCCATTCAATAGAATCATGGCTGATCCGAATCTAGACTCACATCCACTTCCCTGCCCTCTCCCCATAACCCCTAATTCCTTTATCTGCTAGGAAACTGTCTATCTCCATTTTAAATTTATTTAATGTTGCAGCTTCCACAGCTCTCTGGGGTAGCAAATTCCATAGATTTACTACCCTCTGAGTGAAGAAGTTTCTCCTCATCTCAGTTTTGAAAGGGCAGCCCCTTATTCTAAGATTATGCCCCCTAGTTCTAGTCTCACCCATCAGTGGAAACATCCTCACCGCATCCACCCGATCAAGCCCCCTCCATCTTATATATTTCGATAAGATCGCCTCTCATTCTTCTGAACTCCAATGAGTAGAGTCCCAACCTACTCAACCTGTCAACCCCCTCATCTCCGGAATCAACCGAGTGAACCTTCTCTGAACCGCCTCGAGAGCAAGTATATCTTTTCTTAAATATGGAAACCAAAACTGCATGCAGTATTCCAGGTGAGGCCTCACCAATACCCTGTATAACTGCAGCAAGACTTCCCTGTTTTTATACTCCATCCCCCTTGCAATAAAAGCCAAGATTCCATTGGCCTTCCTGATCACCTGCTGCACCTGCATACTAACTTTTTGTGTTTCATGCACCAGGACCCCCAGGTCCCTTTGTACTGTAGCACTTTGCAGTTTCTCTCCATTCAGATAATAACTTGTTCTTTGATTTTTTCTGCCAAAGCATAACCTCACACTTTCCAACATTATATTGCATCTGCCAAATCTCTGCCCACTCACTTAGCCTGTCTATGTCCTTTAGCAGGTTTTTTATGTCCTCCTCACTCACTGCTTTCCCTCCCATCTTTGTATCGTCGGCAAACTTGGATATGTTGCACTCAGTCCCTTCCTCCAAATCGTAATATAGATTGTAAAGAGTTGGGGTCCCAGCACTGACCCCTGCGGAACACCACTGGTTACTGATTGCCAGCCCGAGAATGAACCATTTATCCCAACTCTTTGTTTTCTGTTAGATAGCCAATCTTCCACCCATGCCAGTATATTACCCCCAATCCTGTGATTTTTTATCTTGATCAGTAATCTTTTGTGTGGAACCTTGTCAAATGCCTTTTGGAAGTCCAAATACACTACATCCACTGGTTCCCCTTTATCCATCCTGTATGTTACGTCCTCAAAGTATTCGAGCAAATTTGTCAAACATGACTTCCCCTTCATAAAACCATGCTGACTCTGTCCTATTAAATTATGTTGATCCAAATGCTGTTACTATTTCCTTAATAATGGACTCCAACATTTTGCCAACCACAGATGTTAGGCTAACTGGTCTATAGTTTCCGGCTTTTTGTCTACTTCCCTTCTTAAATAAGGGTGTTACATTAGCAGTTTTCCAATCTGCCGGGACCTTTCCTGAGTCCAGGGAGTTTTGGAAAATAATCACCAATGCATCCACAATCCCTACCGCCACTTCTCTCAAGACCCTAGGATGTAGGCCATCAGGTCCGGGGGATTTATCCGCCTTAAGTCCCATTATTTTACCGAGTACCATCTCCTTAGTGATTTTAATCGTGTTTAGCTCCTCCCCCCCCCATTGCCCCCTGTTTGTCCAGTGTTGGGATATTTTTAGTGTCCTCTACTGTAAAGACTGATACAAAATATTTGTTCAGCGTCTTTGCCATCTCCATGTTCCCCACCACTAGTTTCCCAGTCCCATCCTCTAAGGGACCAACGTTCACTTTAGCCACCCTTTTTCTTTTTATATAGCTGTAGAAACTCTTGCTATCTGTTTTTATATTTTTTGCTAGTTTACTTTCATAATCTATCTTCCCTTTCTTAATTAATCTTTTAGTTATTGTTTGCTGGCTTTTAAATGCTTCCCAATCTTCTATCCTCCCACTAGATTTGGCTACTTTATATGCCCTTGTTTTCAGTCGTGCAGGTGCCACAGTGGCTGAACACAGTAGGAGAGAAGAATATTAGATCAAGAAATAGTGACTACATAATACCAAACTTGGATTTTAAAAGCCTGTAGATTGTAGGAGTAATGAAAGACTAAGGGAAGGAAAAACTTCCACAGTTTTGAGTTAGAGGGGGATATAAGTCTGGATTATAAATTTACATGCTTTCCTGAATTAGTGCTTTGCTCACAAGAAGAAACCAATGTTGGGGGTATGAATTCTCAGCGCTTCATATCTTGACAGAGAGGTGAATGAGAAGTTGCAAGAGACTAAGGTCATGCAAGGGGGCTAATTTTTGAAGTGCAGACTGGAGCAGGGGACCTTGGCCACCGCGAATAGCGCAGGTAACGGGCTGACATTCAATAGTAATATGAAATATATAAAAGGCAAACGTAAAAGTCTACAGGTGAGTTTTAGATAGAACCTCATGAACACATGAAACATGAACGTACACTATTGGGGGAAAAGAAACTTTCAAATTGGGCATTAACTGCTTTCACAGAGCCATATGCTGGCCTTATTAAAACAATAATGAAACACAAATTTAAATGCAGTACATAGGCCTAAGTAGGCCTTGGAAAGAAGATATGCAGGAAGCAATTATCAATGGGCACTAGGACCAAGAAAACTGGATTGCGGTCTTGATACTCCATTCCGTGCTGGAAGTGTGCCCGCTTTTAGTTGGTGGGTGCCTATTTCATACATGCAAATTAGGATCCTGTGCCTGGTTACGGACCCAAATGCCATTTTCAACAAATTTAGCATGCTATTCGTCAGGTCTACAATAGACACACAAATCATGGGCAGGAACAGTCAGGATGGCAACACTCCCAGCATTATCTAAAGGGATCATCAGCCATTCTCTGGTAAATCACCATTTTCATTTTGACTCCTGGTGCACTGCTTTTGCTATTTTGGCTGTATTGGCTGTTGTAAAGGACATTAAACGAGTATACATGAGCAGGAAGAGCTTCCACTGAACGTGCAGCGGATGTGTAATGACATGTAGCGCATCATGCCGGTCTGTGCCTAGTATCCTGGCAACAGCCAGAATGCCTTCATCCTGTTCCAGTCCTCAATTACCCCCTCTCCCAGACCACGATTCAGAGGCTGCCTACTTGGAGACATGGGCTACCCTTTGCAGATGTGGCTCATGGCACCTGCCAAGAACCCACCCATAGATGCCAAGATGAGATACAATCAAAGTCATGCCTACACCAGAGCCCTGATAGAGAAACTCATTAGCACCCTGAGCAACCCTTCCACTTCAGCATTCATTCCAGGCTGCAATAGGTGATGTTAGCAACGTTAGTCAATCTGCTGTGAATGTCTGTGTCAAGCAGATGGCAAATGCCCTCTTCACCAGCGCCAATGACTTCATCTCCTTCCCTATGGAGGCTACAAAACAGGAAGATGAGAAGAGCAAGGCTCACCTATCCTACCAGCTGCCAGAGCTCTTCAATAGCTAGTCACCAGGAGCTCTTCAGCTAAATCATTCCTGTTCCCCTGCACCATTAGGCATTCCCAACATCAGTCCCAGTCCATCCACTATCCTTAGGACTGCACTCAACCCAAACACCAACACTGGTCTTTCAGTCAAATTACATTGCCTGGTCAACAAATTCTCATCAAACACACTCTGCACACCAAGCATTTTGTAAAAGACTGTAATTGACAATGAGCATCAACACATCCATAAACTGGCAGCACGGTGGCATAGTGGTTAGCACTGTTGCCTCATATTGCCAGGGACCCGGGTTCAAATCCGGCCTCGGGTGACTGTCTGTGTGGAGTTTGCACATTCTCCCCGTGTTTGCGTGGGTTTCCTCCGGGTGCTCCGGTTTCCTCCCACAGTCCAAAGATGTGCGGGTTTAGGTTGATTGGCTATGATAAATTGACCCTTAGTGTTAGGGGGATTAAATACGTGGGGTTACGGGGATAGGGTGGGATATGTGTTGGTGTAGGGATTATGGGGATCGGGTGGGATACGTGTCGGTGCAGGCTCGATGGGCTGAAATGGCCTCTATCTGCACTGTGGGGTTTCTGTGATTCTGTGAAACTAATGATCACCAAGGTGCAAGCCCCTAATGCCTTGCTTTAATGCTCTCCTACCTATTCTGGACCTCCTATGTGGTGTGACTCTAGGGGCTTCAGCGTGGGAGATGGAAAGCTAATGAGCTTCCAATGAGGGCACTTGCGATGGCCGTAGTCAGTGACCTCAAGAAGCTCAGACCTCAGGAGGGCCCAGCAGCATATTGCAGCATCTCAACTACTACTGGACCCAGCTGCCTTTCTGGCACCAGGATGGATATTGGTTGAAGGGTTGGCTGGGAAGAAGTTCAGCCCAGCTGCATTTCTTGGATGGGCATTTGTTGAGGGGTTGACTGGGGGCAGCAGATGTGATGTCATCTTGAGATGTCATTGTGCCACTGCCACTCACATTTGGCTGCGCCTCAGCACTCACAGTGAAGCCCCTATCCATCCTTTGACGCAAACTGTGGAAACCAGTGGAGATGCTGAAGCCCAGAGCCTGAATGGCAGCAGTTTTAGTTTTTATTGAAGCTGTCAGAGCTGTCACCACTGGTTCTGCTATCGAGGGCCCTGCTGCAGCATTCATAGAGGCTCACCACAGGCTGCATTGCCTTAATCCATATACAATAACATCACACACTGTCCAACATGGTACTGAATCTCCTCAACAGGCTGTCCAATGCACTGAACAATTACTGGTGCACACCTATCAGTCTTCTTTTAAAGGCTGGGCCCTGGAAGTCCTCATCCGTGCCTTCTGCTGCAGAGCTAGGATGAGAGTTCGCTCTCTGGAGAGGTATGTCAGGTGTCATCCTTTCCTCTGCCCTTGCTCCTCCTCTCCTGTGCACAGGAATCTCCCAGTTTCAGACCCTAAAACTCATTACCTAAAGTATGCAGAGTGCTGATTACTGCGCGGGTGTTTGCAAGAGTCAGAATGAGTGACGGTGCTTCTTTATGAGGGCTGCCTTCCTTTTCCTCTTCTGCAGCTGGTCCCAGAACTTACAAAGATCTTAGAAAGAGGTGAGATGGACAAGAGTTAGCACATAGCAGCAATGAGAAACTGTAGCAGATGAATGGCTGCTCTATGGGCCACTTGGTTGTCATTCTGAGGGTGTGAGGCGCATAATTCATTCTCAAGTGAAAAGGAGAATAAAATGGTCAAACACCTTCAGGGACACTTCCTTCAGCCTTGTCATTTGCCATACTTTGTGCTCTTCCTCTGCCAATAACAGCTATTGCCAATCCTCCATTGATGTAAGCTCCTGAATTGATAGTTGCTCCCTCCTGTTGAACACCAGCTTGTGCTGCAGGAAGAGTATGACCGTGTTAATATGTGGACTGTTGACACGAGGTATGCCATTGTGAATTCATCTGTAGCAGCTTAGCATACTTTGATTGGTGAATAGAAAAAGGTAGCAGGTGTGTGGAAGAGAGAACAGTAACTGTGAGGGCAGGAGCAGGTGCATTGTGTGCAAGTGGGAGCAGGAGCAGGTAAATTGAAGTGTGCTGCTGTGATTGGAGAGAGATAGAAAGTGCAGGTGGCAGGGCTTGTTAATATTGGGGCTACAGTAGAGTGATGCAGGGTTGTGCAGATTGCAAAAAAGCTGTGATTGGGAATATTACATTAGCAGCTCTGGTCAGGTCATTGAACTTCTTCCTACATTGCTGCCATATCCATGATGCCAGACCCCTGGCATTCACATGCTCTGTTACCTCTGCCCACTGTTGCAGGGCTATCTGATAGGGCATTCTGTGCCTTTCTGTGGAGATCAACACCTCCTTCCTCCTGGTTATCTCTAACACCAAAACCTCTATGGCACTGTCTGAGAAACAGGGGGCTGTAGCAGTAGACATTCTTTTTGCAACAGCATATCTGACATTCACCATAGACTAAAGGAACCTACCCTTTAAGAGATGCAAGCTACCTTTAAATCATGGCAGCCTTGCTAGATTTCTGCCCAACCCCAATGGGCAAGCTGCCAATTACAAGTCGAAGTAGCATTGACAGCTTGCTCTACCTGTGGAAATGAAGCATTACCTTAAAATGGCGTACCTCGTGTCATCGATTTCAGGAGGTCACAGCAGATCCCCCACCCACTTTGAGCCTATTTTTGTTAGAGAGTTCAGATAGAAGTATCCCAACAGCATGCAGTGAGTAATAGAAAGAAAGAACTTGCATTTATATAGTGCCTTACACATACTCAGGATGTCCTAAAGCAGTTCACAACTAATAAATTCTTTGCAAAGTGTAGTCACTATTGATTTGTATGCAAATATGGCAGCTAATTTGCACACAGAAAGTTCTCACAAACAGCAATGAGATAAATGACCAGATAATCTGTTTTGGTGATGCTAGTTGAGGGATAAATGTTGGCCAGGCAAATAGACATATGGGAATATGATGTTGTGGCAATAACAGAGACCTAGCGCAAAAAAGGGCAGGATTGGCTAATAAATATTCCTGGATATAAGGTGTTCTGGAAAGATTGGGAAGGAAAGAAAGGAGGTGGGGTGGCAGTATTGATTAAGGAGAATATTACTATGCTGGAGAGAGAGGATGTCATGGAGGGGTCAAGGACAGAATCTATTTGGTTAGAGTTGAGAAACACTAGAGGTGCCATTACATTACTAGGTGTATTCTATAGGCCACCAACTAGTGGGAAGGATATAGAGGAGCAAACTTGCAGGGAAATTACAGAGAGGTGCAAGAACTATAGAGTGGTGATAATGGGGGACTTCAACTATCCTAATATAGACTGGGATGATAATAGTGTAAAGGGCAGAGAGGAGGAAGAATTTCTGATGATTGTTCAGGAGAACTTTCTTGATCAGTACGTTTCTGGCCCAACGACGAAGGACGCATTGCTGGAGCTTGTTCTGGGGAATGAGGTGGGTCAAGTAGAGCAAGTGTCAGTAGGGAAACATTTAGGGAACAGTGATCACAGTATCATAAGGTTTAGATTAGCTATGGAAAAGGACAGGGATCAATCTCGAGTAAAAATACTGAATTGGAGGAAAGCCAATTTCAGTGGGTTGAGAATGGATCTGGCCCGGGTAAATTGGAATCAAAGATTGGCAGGCAAAACTGTAATCGAACAACGGGCTGCCTTTAAAGAGGAGATGGTTCAGATATAGTCGAGGTACATTCCCACAAGGGGAAAGGTAAGTCAACCAAAATCAAATCAAATCAAATCAACTTTTATTGTCATTGTTAGTGCACAAGTGCAGTACAACGAAATGTAGGCTTGCGGCTCCCAAGAGTGTACATTTGGATTAAGACATTTAAACATTCAACATACATTTGGCTTGTAGTATATTAACATATAAATATAACCATAATAAAGTGCATTGGCAGATGTGCAGGCTTTAGAGTTTATTTGTGGAGTTCAGTAGGATGACAGCCCTGGGAAAGAAGCTGTTCCTAAATCTGGTCGTACGGGTGCGAATGCATCTGTAGCGTCTCCCAGATGGCAGGAGGGCGAACAGGCTGTGGCTGGGGTGGGTAGGGTCTTTGATGATGGACCGTGACCTCCGTAGACAGCGTTTCTGGTATATGTGCTCTATGGTCGGTAGCCGGGTGCCGGTAATGCGTTGGGCAGTTTTGACTACCCGCTGCAGGGCTTTCCGGTCATAGTAGCTACAGCTGTCATACCATACTGTGATACAGTTTGTCAGGATGCTCTCTATAGTGCAGTGGTAAAAGTTAGAGAGGATCAGGGGTGACAGATTACATCCCTTCAGCCTCCTTAGGAAATATAGGCGCTGCTGGGCCTTCTTCACCAGAGAGGAGGTGTTGAGGGACCAGGAGAGGTCTTCCGTGATGTGGACTCGGCCAGAGCTATGGAAAAGGACAGGGAGCAATCTCGAGTAAAAATACTGAATTGGAGGAAGGCCAATTTCAGTGGGCTGAGAATGAATCTGGCCCGGGTAAATTGGAATCAAAGATTGGCAGGCAAAACTGTAATCGAACAACGGGCTGCCTTTAAAGAGGAGATATGTCAGGCTGAGCATACAAGTGAGAACCAGGCTGAATATAGAAAGTTCAGAGGGGAAGTGAAAAAGGAAATAAGAGGGGCAAACAGAAAGTATGAGAATAGATTGGCAGCTGACATAAAAGGGAATCCAAAAGTCTTCTACAGGCATATAAATAGTAAACAGGTGGTTAGAGGAGGGGTGGGGCCGTTAGGGACCAAAATGGAGACCTACGCATGGAGGCAGAGGGCATGGCTGAGGTACTAAATGAGTACTTTGCAGCTGTCTTTACCAAGGAAGAAGATGCTGCCAAAGTCATAGTGAAAGAGGAAGTAGTTGAGATACTGGATGGGATAAAAATTGATAAGGAGGAGGTACTAGAAAGGCTGGCTGTGCTTCAAGTAGATAAGTCACCAGGACCGGATGGGATGCATCCTAGGATGCTGAGGGAAGTAAAGGTAGAAATAGCAGAAGTACTGGCCATAATCTTCCAATCCTCCTCAGATATGGGGCTGGTGCCAGAGGACTGGAGAATTGCAAATGTTACACCCTTGTTCAAAAAAGGGTGTAGGGATAAACCCAGCAACTACAGGCCAGTCAGTTTAAAATCAATAGTAGGGAAGCTTTTAGAAATGATAATCTGGGACAAAATTAACAGTCACTTGGACAAGTATGGATTAATTAAGGAAAGCCAGCACGGATTTTTTAAAGGCAAATCGTGTTTAACTAACTTGATTGAGTTTTATGATGAGGAAACAGAGAGGGTTGATGAGGGCAATGCAGTTGATGTAATATACATGGACTTCCAAAAGCCGTTTGATAAAGTGCCACATAATAAGCTTGTCAGAAAAGTTGAAGCCCATGGAATAAAAGGGACAGTGGCAGCATGGATAAGAAATTAGCTAAGTGACAGGAAACAGAATCACAGAGAATCACAGAAACCCCACAGTGCAGATAGAGGCCATTTCGGCCCATCGAGCCTGCACCGACACATATCCCACCCGATCCCCGTAACCCCTACACCAACACATATCCCACCCTATCCCCGTAACCCCACGTATTTAATCCCCCTAACACTAAGGGTCAATTTATCATAGCCAATCAACCTAACCCACACATCTTTGGACTGTGGGAGGAAACCGGAGCACCCGGAGGAAACCCACGCAAACACGGGGAGAATGTGCAAACTCCACACAGTCACCCGAGGCCAGATTCGAACCCGGGTCCCTGGCGCTGTGAGGCAACAGTGCTAACCACTATGCCACCATGCTGTGAATGGTTGTTGTTTTGGACAGGAGGAAGGTATATAGTGGTGTTCCCCAGAGGTCGGTACTAGGACCATTGCTTTTCTTGATATATATTAATGACTTGAATTTGGGAGTACAGGGCACAATTTCAAAATTTGCAAATGACAAAAAACTTGGACGTTTAGTGAACAGTGAGGAGGATAGTGATAGACTTCAAGAAGACATAGACAGGCTGGTGGCATGGGCGGAAATGTGGCAGATGAAATTTAACACAGAAAAGTGCGAAGTGATACATTTTCGTAAGAAGAATGAGGAGAGGCAATATAAAGAAAGGGTACAATTCTGAAGGCGGGTGCATGAATAGAGAGATCTGGGGGTATATGTGCACAAATCGTTGAAGGTGGCAGGGCGGGTTGAGAAAGCGGCTAAAAAAGCATACAGGATCCTGGACTTCATAAATAGAGGCACTGGGCTGGATTTTGTCAATGGGGAGCTTTTGGAGGCGGGATTCCCACTTGTCGGGTTTTAGTCCCGCCTCCATCGACTTGTGGCCAACCCACGCTATTTTCCCTTGATTGACCTTGTTAAGCTCGCCCAGCGGGATTAGCAGGCCAATTAAGGGAAAGCCAGTTACAGGTGATGTCAGCAAGTGCCGTTTCATCTGTCAAGAGCTCTGTGAAGCTGTCAAACACTGACAATTTGTCTTCTAAGTTGTATCTTTACTCAAGACTCAATTAGAAAGCCTTCCAGACCAGAAAGCAGAAGGCTGCAGCTTTTGACACTTCAGCGGCCATTCTGCTTTCTGTGCTGGTGAGCTGAGGGACTCCCGAGACCTGAAGGGAGGAAGCCTGCAGGAAGAAGTAACGGTAAGTAAAACTTATTAAAACACTTTACACACACCTCACACACTTAACCCTGCACACATGCACCCATTACTCACCTGCACACCGGACATCTCGGCCCCTCCGACCCCCGCAGACCGACGGCCCGCCTCGCTGACCCTGGCGCGGTTTGGAGCCGTCGGGAAGCCCACACTTCAGGGCTCAAAATAGGGATTAGCCAAAAAACTGCCTGTTAACTGGCAGTTAATTGGCATTAATGCCCTTCCCGCCTCGAGGAGGCGGGACCCGGCGCGGGTCGGCTACCCGCCTCCTGGCAAGATGGCATGGAGGCGGGTATGGGGAGGGCTGGGCACCCGCCCCCAAATTCTGCCATTTTCCTGGCAGTCTCACCTCCAAACCCGCCTCCCCAGGGCTGGCAAAATCCAGCCCATAGAGTACAAAAGCAAGGAAGTTAGGATGAGCCTTTATAAAACATTGGTTCGGCCTCAACTGGAGTATTGTTTCCAATTCTGGGCACTGCATTTTAGGAAAGATGTGAAGGCGTTAGAGAGGGTGCAGAAAAGATTTACAAGAATGGTTGCAGGGATGAGGGACTTCAGTTACGTGGATAGACTGGAGACGCTGGGGTTGTTCCCCTTAGAGCAGAGAAGGTTGAGAGGAGATTTGATAGAGGTGTTCAAAATTATAAGGGGTCTGGACAGAGTAGATAGCAGAAACTGTTCCCATTGGCGGAAGGGTCGAGAACCAGAGGGCACAGATTTAAGGTGATTGGCAGAAGAACCAAAGGCACCATGAGGAAAAACTTTTTTACGCAGCGAGTGGTTAGGATCTGGAATGCACTGCCTGAGAGGGTGGTGGGGGCAGATTCAATTGTGGCTTTCAAAAGGGAATTGGATAAGTACATGAAGAAAAAAAACATTGAGGGCTACGGGGAAAGGGCGGGGAGTAAGACGAGCTGAAGTGCTTTTGCAGAGAGCCGGTAGGGGCTCGACAGGCCAAATGGCCTCCTTCTGTGCTGTAACCATTCTATGATTCTATTCCTCTGCTCTTCTTTGAATAGTGCCATGGGATCTTTTATATTCAACTGAAAGGGCCTCAGTTTAACAGTTCATTAAAAAGGCAACATATCTAACAATGCAGCATCCCCTCTGCACTGGACTCAAATGCCAGCCTAGATTATGTGGTCAATTCCTGGAGTGGGGCTTGACCACACAACTTTCTGATACAGAGTTGAAAGTGCTACCACTGTGGCATGCTGACACTTTTAAATAGAATACATGACAGAAACTACAAAGCAGAGGGACAAGGTAACAGAACAGATTAATTCTAAAGGTAAATGTAATGGAGATATGTTAGGGGCTAACAGAAATGGCTGTTGTCTCCATGACAGGGTGGAATCATAACTGTATGGCTCAGACCAACACCAAGCACCAAGTAGAAATAATCCCATTGGAAAGTGTCCTAATGACAATAGCAAAGTTCAGGAGAGGGATGTCAGATAACCAATTCCAGTCACCATTCTCCCTCTGGAAGTCTCTTCCATCAGCCAAAGTCCTTCCCTAAAAGGAGATAAAAGAGAACGATATCAGGAGTAGCAAAGACTAAAGATGATATTAAAAGTAGTGCAAGTACAGGAATCTTTGCAACAAATGTATGAAAAATGGCCTAGAGGGAAATTACATGGATTCTAGTTAAAATGCCTTTAAAGTGACTTATATGTATTCTAACCTTACCTGTGGCATATCGCAGATATTTTATCTCAAGGAATGATGACATCTACACATAAAGGTGTGTAATCCATCTTTACAGTCATTACTGCTTTAGTGCTCCTTTAGGTGTGTCCCAAGAAGTTGTTGCAAAGGCTGTTCCTCAATATTCTCCTCAAGACGAAACTTCAGCTGATTCTTGAAAACTGTATTCTGGCATAGTAAGGAGAAGGACTGGATCAGTATTGCTAAAACCAGAGTGATTCTGTGACAGCTAATGATTGCAAAACATCTTACAGTGCACTTATGTCCCCATGCACCTGATTGAACCCACACTGCACAGTGTCCCAAAATGTACATGGCTTCTGACATTTGGAGTGAAGGTACTGCTCCTGTGTGCACTGGGAATTGTGGTAAGGAAGATGAAGGGATATCAGCTGTGCACTCTGGCTAATGTGTCCCTCTTATCTGGCCATACCTCCATATGAAATATTGCCTACTGCTGCTCAGCCAAGTACTGAAGGATCTTCTCCCTACATGCATTTCAGTGCATGGCTTCTGTGTCCAAGTCTTCCTCAGCTATACCAGATTCATCATGCTAACCAGGCACCTCTTCCTTTGAAATCCCAATTGATTGGTCTTGTTCCTACCTGAAGGATGAAGATGTTGATGAATCATCTGTGAAGATATAAGGAGAATATGGTTTTGCTCAGTTCATGTTGCACTATACATAACATGCCAAAGGGCAACAAAGTGCTATAGCATAGCAACATTTTTCAGCCATTTGAACATCAAAAAAGTATGGAATCAACTGAGGGCAATGGATTTGATACTGGGCCAAGTCAACTATGTATGCATTAAAGGAATTTCATTATACATTATTGCAACAGATATTGTACAATGGGGAATAGATAAAAAATTAGACTGAAATTCTGAAGAGGTGGTTTGATAAACAAATGTAAAACTTACCAGAATCACTGAAGCTAGATGATGGGCCAAGCCCTTGTTCCACCACGTGGACTTATTGGATCCATGTCAATATTCTCCTGAGTGGCCACATTTGGATCTTGCATACCGAACCTTTATTACTGAACTCAATGTTTTGCCTGCCTTCAAGTGTTATTGAAATTTTAAAACTACAGTGCACTAAATGCTTTGATGATTTTCAGTTACAGGAAACTTTGGTTTATCCGGAGGTTATATGTCCGGAATACTCGATCTAACGGCAAAAATCAGGAGCCGTTTTCTATATGTTTTTTAGTTCTCGTTGCTTTTTTTTCCCCCAGTCAAGCACTGCAAGGTCTGTAGCTATAGCAACAGCTTCAGCTACAGACGCTTGCAGCTGCAGCCGACTGTTTTGAAGCTGTTGCTAAGCAACAGGGTTTGTTGATTCACACGGAGCTTCTCAGTTCCGTATGTTTAAACATTAACTCTGGTATGTCCAGCACTTTTGATGTTACGGCACCAGCTCGATCCCGTCAGTGCCAGATATCAGAAAGTTTCCTGTATATGTGGTTGCCTTTATGTGCTTACAGTTAAACCTTTCAATTTGGTAAATTGTACAACTAGCAATAAGATTAGAGAGCAGATTTGTACTTTCGATGGTGGCAGAAAATGGGCGGTAGCAGATCATCCACCTGTTATATACCTTGCCTAATTTTCCTTTCCATTGACTCCATGTATAACGGAGAGCCAATCGTCACCGCCTTTTTTTCACCACCGTTGAAGGTTACAATCAGCACTCTGTACTCAGTTATATTTTCTGTTCTTTGCGGGAAAAGTTTTTTGAATAGATGAAATGGCTCATTTATGACATCATAGAATCATACAACACAGAAGGAGGCCATTCGGCCCATCTTGTCTGTGCTGGCTCTCTGAAAGAGCAATCCAATTAGTTCCACTCCCTTGTTCTTGCCCCATAGCCCTGCAAATTTTTCCTTTTTAAATAGAGATCTAATTCCCTTTTTGAAAGTTACCATTGAATCTGCAGTCACCACCTTTTCAGGGAATGCATTTCAGATCATAGCAACTCACTGAAGAAAAAAAATTCTTCTCACCTCCCCCTGACTGCTTTGCCAATTATTTAAAATTTGTGCCCTCTGGCTATCGATCTTCCTGCCAGTGGAAATAGTTTCTCCCTATTTATTCTATCAAAACCCCTCATAATTTTGAACACCTCGATTAAATCTCCCCTTAACCTTCTCTGCTCCAATGAGAACACTCTCCAGCTTCTCTAATATTTCCAGATAACTGAAACCCCTCATCCCTGGTACCATTCTAGTAAATCTCCTCTGCACCCTCTCCAAGGCCTTGACGCTATTTCTAAAGTGTGGTGCCCACATTGGTTCAAATTTTGCTGTCAAAATAATGGTGCTCGAGGTTATTTAAGCATAAAAGGTACAGCAAATTCAAGTGAGGGACAGATGCACGGTTGAATGCTAATACCCAAAAGTTGCTGTCCGAATTCCGTCGCTCAGCCATTCACTTTGCGAAAATGATATTTCGTTGTCTGCCTTACCATTGAAATGCATTGAATGGCATGAAGTTGCTGTATTTGCGTGGTTTACTTTACTTTTCTGTCTCTTTTTTTTCTCTCTTAATCCAATATTTATTTCCCTCTCTTTATTTCTCTCTCTGTATCTGATTTGGCATTGACTTCACCCACTCTAATATATACTTCCTTCTCCGTTGTTTCTCTGTTTATTTCTTAATCCTTCAATCTGATTGTTTAAGGAGATACACAGTGCTTGCCCTGTTCACTCAGGTCCCAAATGCCCTGTTTCCCTTGCTGCGCCATTACCAGATCACACTTTCAGAAACTTGCCATGCAAAAAATTTAAAAACCTAAATGTGCAAGGGCAAGTCTAACTAAGGATAGATGCCGTTAGATGCCCTGCTACCGCAAAATCTGGGCCAATACTCTAGTTGAGGTCTAACCAATGACTTATAAAGATTGAGCATAACTTCCTTGATTTTATAATATGCCTCTATTTATAAAGCCCAAGGATCCCATATGCTTTTTTAACAGCTTTCTCGACTTGTCCTGGCGTCATCAAGATTTGTGTATGTGAAGCCCCAGGTCGCCCTGTTCCTGCACCCCTTTTAAAATTTCACCAGTCTGTCTATGTTCTCCTGAAGTCTGCTACTATCCTCCTGTTTACTACATTTCCAAGCTTTGCATCATCTGCAAACTTTGAAATGATACCCCTCATACCCAAGTCCATGTCATTAATATATATCAAAAAGAGCAGTGGTCCTAATATCGGCCCCTGGGGCACACCACTGTATACTTCCCTCCAGTCCAAAAAACAACCGTTCACCACTACTCCCTACTTACTATCTCACCGCCAATTTTGTATCCACACTTCCACTGCCCTTTAATTCTTTGATTCAATTTTACTATTATCTGACACTTTATCAAATGCCTTTAAGACAAGTATTTCCAATTACAGTGTTACAAGTGAATTTTGAATGAATGTCTTATTTTTCTGGCAGCAGAATTTCAATGCTGACTGCTATGGCAAAGATTGGTAGACAGATTTTCTATTGTTTAAAACTGGCCTAAAAGCTGTTTGCACAATCTTTTAGTCTGTAATCTGGATGATCCTGCCCAATGTTCTACATAGAATTTACAGCACAGAAGCAGACCATTTGGCCCAACTAGTCTGTGCTGGAGTTTATGCTCCTCCCTCCCTTCTTCAAAAAACCCTATCTGCATATCTTTCTATTCCTTTCTCCCTCATTTACTTATCTAGCTTCCCCTTAAAAGGCATCTATGCTCTTCGCCTCAACTACTCCATGCGGTAGCAAGTTCCACATTCTAACCACTCTCTGAGTAAAGAAGTTCCTCCTCAATTTATTATTGAATATATTAGTGAATATGTTATATTTATGGTCCTAGATTTGGACTCTCTCACAAGTGGAAGCGTCTTCTCTATATCTACCCTATCAAATCCCTTCATAATTTTAAAGACCTCCTTTAGGTCACACCTCGGCCTTCTCTTTTCTAGAGAAAAGAGCACCAGCCTGTTCAATCTTTCCTGATATGTATAACCTTTCAGTTCTGGTATCATTCCAGTAAATCTCTTTTGAGCTTTTGCCAGTGCCTCTATATCCTTTTTGTAATCACAGAATCACAGAATCACAGAAACCCCACAGTGCAGATAGAGGCCATTTCGGCCCATCGAGCCTGCACCGACACATATCCCACCCGATCCCCGTAACCCCTACACCAACACATATCCCACCCTATCCCCGTAACCCCACGTATTTAATCCCCCTAACACTAAGGGTCAATTTATCATAGCCAATCAACCTAACCCGCACATCTTTGGAGCACTAATATGGAGACCAGAACTGTACACAGTACTCCACGCATGATCTAACTAAGGTTCTATACAAGATTATCATAATGTAACTGCTTTTCAATTCTATTCCTCTAGCAGTGAACCCCAGTGCTTTGTTTGCAATTTTTATGCCTTTGTTAACTTGCATTGCTACTTTTAATAATTTGTGAATCTGTACCCCTAGATTCCTTTGCTCCTCTACCACATTTAGATTCTTATTTTCCAAGGAGTATGTGGCCTCTTTATCCCTCCTTCCAAAATACACCTCTGGTCACAAACAAAGCAACACAAGCATCTAATTCCTCAGTGATGAAATGTATTATTCAGTTAGGAGTAGGATGGTACTGAACTATAATATTATGAGGAGTGTAACTTGAGGAGAAAATTAAGATGCGAGTTCAATGGAAATGAAAATCGAGTGTTTCTGTGTCAGGCAGCTGATCCACAGTGCCAGGTTTATGCCTGGATGACAGGTTCAAAATCTAACCCAAAGGGCTGGATTTTCATTGAGGAGTCGAGTAGGAGGTGGGACTACAACTTTCAGGTTGTAGTCCCGCCTCCATCGAGTTGTAGCCAACCCACTCGATTTTGACTTGATTGACCTTGTTGAGCCCACCCAGCGGGCTCAGCAGGCCAATTAAGGGCCACCCGGCAACAGGTGATGTCACGGATTGAAATTTCATCTGTCAAGACCTTTTGACAGATGAAATATCAGCGTTTCACAGCTATTTGAAGCTGTCAAACACTGACAATCTGTACTCTAAGTTAATTCCTTCCTCTCAGGCTGATTTAGAGATCTCCCCGGAACAGAAAGCTGAATGCTGCAATTTTTGACAGCTCGCAGCCATTCTGGTTTCTGTGCCAGTGAGATGAAGGACTCCCGAGACCTGAAGGAAGGAAAGCTGTAAAGGTAAGTAAAGGTTAGTAGAACTTCTTTAAACACTTTACACACACCAAACACACTTACCTTTGCACTCATGCACCCATCACTCACCTGAACACCGGACATCTCGACCCCCCACCTCCTCTAACTTGGCGTGGTTTGGAGCCGTCGGGAATCCCACACTTCAACATTAAAAATAGGGATTAGGCTAAAAACTGCCTGTTAACTACCTGTTATCAGGCAGTTAATTGGCATGAATCCCCTTCCCACCTCGGGGAGGCGGGTCGGGTAGGGGATGGGTTCGGGACCCCCGATTTCGGGATTTTAACCCCCATACGCCTCCAATCCTGCCCAAAGTCTCTTATACACTAGCCCAAAAGCACTGGCAAACAGTCCATTAAAAGAGCTTGTAGTAGTTATATGGCACATTGAAATTGTATCTCAGTGACCGCCACAAGAATACAAAATTAATTCTGGAGATGAGCTATGGCAAGCAAAGTGTGTTACATTTATTGAGATTGACTACTGGGGGAAATAGCAGCTCCTATTCAGAGTAGTCGGGTTGTGTGTTTTTTGAACAAGCAAATTCTTATACATGCACAAAGGAGAAGTAGCTAAAACATCTTGCTGGTCAAATGTCTTTGCTCACACTGACCTTTGGACACTGCAAAGTTATTGTTGTGTATGTAATATGTGTGCTACTTTGAACCTATGGACAGGACTGCACTACTTGTTGGGCGTAGTGATACGCAGTACCACTCCTGGCCATAGGGGTATAAATAGTACTGTGGGTACTGATCCCCCTCAGTTCCCGCCTGTGGGCATGAAGTAAAGACCTATGTATAGTCCCTACCTCCAACCAGTAAAGACCTGTTTGAGTTATACGTTTAAGTCTTTGTGTTAATTGTTCAATACAATACACATACTTAACACTGGCGACGAGTCGGTTCGAACCCTGCGGCAGTTATTCCACAGCGGCTTCGTCCAAAGACAGGACGTTGAAGAGAGGTTCCAATCCTCAACACCCCACTGAAAACTGAAGGGCAGCAGAAATCCTGACAGCTTCCAGCGACTGGAAGCGACAGGCATTAGGACCCTGAAGCCTCCATAACCTCGTGGGTAAGCCAGAGCCCGGGAGGGAGCGAGCAAGAGCCACCGAGCGGGTGAGCCAGAGGCCGGGAGCCGCTTCAAGCGGGAGGCGCTTAGCGGGCCAGCGATCGCACCGGTGATAAGGGCTGAGAACCGTTTCGGGCGGGCGGCGCACCAGCGATCGCACAGGAGATAAGAGCCGCAGTCGGGCTGAAAGTCAGCGACGAGAAGTGCGGGAAAACCGCCATTGAAGTGGGCGGGGAGAGCGAGAAGCGCGGGGAAGCCGCCATTTTTCGCGGGAAAACCGCTGGGGAAGAAGGCAGAAGCGGGAAAACCGCCATTTTGTGGGCGGAGGATGACGGCAAGAGCGGGAAGCCGCCATCTTGGATAACAGTAAAAAAAAAATCTGAGAAATTGCAAATCTGATAAAGTACTACAATGCCTAAACACGGGAATATTAGCAACTTTGATAGTGACATCGAAGATTGGGCCATATATGTTGAACGAGTTAAAAATTATTGTAAGGCCAATAAAATTCGTGAGGCTGATAAAGCACTAACATTATTAAATTTAATGGGTGCGAAGACATACGGGCAATTGAAACACCTGTTATCACCAGATGAACCGGCGGATAAGACGTTCGATGAGATTGTTACTGTCCTGAAAGATCATCTAAACCCCACGCCGCTGATGCTAGCGGAACGATTTAAATTTTACGACAGAAGGCAGCTACAGCATGAAAGCAATGCTGATTATTTGCTGGAATTGCGTAAATTAGCGAAATATTGCCAGTTTGGAACGGGACTGACAGAGGCACTTCGAGACAAATTTGTGTGTGGTTTATTTAAACAGGATACACAAAAGCGACTGCTTGAGGAGAATGAGCTGACGCTTGAGAAGGCGGTCACTATGGCAGCAGCACACGAAGCCGCAGCGAGAGGCACGGCAGTAATGCAGCTACGGTCACCGGAGCTCAGTGCACACAAATTGGGTGTGAGTTCTGGCAAATGTTATCGTTGTGGAAAGACAACGCATGATCAGAACCAGTGTTGGTTTAAAAACCAAGAATGTAGAACTTGTGGTAGGCTTGGACATATAGCTAGAGTATGCAGGTCAGGGAAGAAGACCAGCAACAAGAAGTCACCGCAAGGAAAATACGCAAAGGTACACAAGGTGACCGAACAGGAGTCCGATTCAGACGCTAGCAGTAATGAACTGGCTAGCTTAAGCTGTAATGAACTGGCTAGCTTAAGAGTACTCAACGCTGGTAAGGGTGCAGACCTCCAGACAATTTGGGTCACTCTTCAGATAGAAGGAGTCCAAGTAAAACTGGAATTGGACACTGGATCGGCATTGACGGTCATAAATAAGGAAGATTACGGAAAGTTATTCCAACATATTCCCCTACAGGATACGGGGATTATATTGAAAACATACACGGGGCAAAGAGTGTACCCCATCGGGAAAATAGAGGTTGCAGTGGTCCACAAGGGCGAAGACAGTCAAATAATGGACTTATATGTGATATCTGAAGGAGGCCCTCCACTACTAGGACGGGAGTGGATTAGGAAAATGAATATGGACTGGCATTTCCTACAAACAATAACGAGTGAGAACTCGGTGAAGATAGTCGGCCCAGACTCTGGAACGGATGATGGTAAGCCCAACTCAGGTGCAAAAGACAAAGTTTCAGCACAGAATTCCACTGAGCAACAACAACATAGTTTAACTGTGGATTCTGAGTCTGGCAAGTCTACTGATGTGCCCATTTCTGAGGGACACCGGGCTCGAACTCAACTCCATTTCAAACTACAACAGCAATTAGAGCAAATGCTTCGCCGTTTTGAGCAAGAGTTGAATGCAACGAAAGAGTTCTTTGATATAGAGTTGGAGAATCTGGAAAGACAACAGAAGCAGCTGATGGAGAAAATGGAGCAGGAGCACACAAAACGTCTGATGTCAGAGGAGTTAACGGTCAGCCAACTCCTGCATATGCTGAAGGACAGGACTCTGAAATGGGAAAAACTTGAACATGAACTTCAATATTCAAACGAAAGGGGTTCGGAGCTCTCAAAGGTTATTGGAAGAGCTGAGGTGGCAACACAGACTGAGATGACTGCAACAGAGCAGCCCTTGGATGCCAAAAGTATGCTGACTCACGTC
The DNA here is from genome assembly GCF_052327205.1 of Somniosus microcephalus. Taxonomy (NCBI): domain Eukaryota; kingdom Metazoa; phylum Chordata; class Chondrichthyes; order Squaliformes; family Somniosidae; genus Somniosus; species Somniosus microcephalus. The sequence continues at coordinate 63,693,684 of NC_140996.1, read as the reverse complement.
AACGTAGAACAACAGACTGCTGAAACAGCTGCTCCGGTAGAGGGATTGCATAGTCCGATCAATCAATCTCCAAAGGAAGTTGAAGTATTAAAATCACAAATGAGGTCACTAGTAAACGACTTGCTGAAAGCCCAGAAAAAGCTGGATGCAGAGGTACACATGAAGAAGTCTCTTCAGGAAAGATGTCTGGATTTGGAACAAGAGCTGGCTAACGTCCAGCTGGGTATGGAGGAAATAGACGACCCTCTCACTGGTCTAGCTCAGGACGACACCGAATATTACGATGTCCTGTCCTGCCCAGCTTGTAACTTCGACTCCCAAAGTGCAGAAATCATGGAGGAGCACCAAAAGTCTACGGAACATCAGGAGAAGCTGGCTCTACGACGGAAACAGGAGGAAGAGAAGGAGGAACTGCGCATGCAGCTGGCAGCTGTGGCAGCTGACAATGGAGCCCAGAGAGTCTCCAAGAAGCAGAAAAGGAAAAGGAAAAACAGAAGATGACCCATCTGAACCATTATCACCTCTACCAGATCACACACGTGGTCCCTCCGAACGGAGCCAATTCAGTTCGGAAGTTCAAACTGTTAAATCCATGGAAGGACTATTGAATGAGTCACTCCAGCAACGTGAACCAACTACACCACAGAGATTGAATCTGTGAACTGTTTTCCGCAGAGACTGAATCTGTGATCTGTTTTGACATGAAGTTATCTATGTTATTCTGTTATGTAAACCTGAAGTTATATATGTATATATGTTATTACGTTATGTTAAATGGGGAGATGACTGTAAAGCTAGGAAGGGAGGAATGTTGTGTATGTAATATGTGTGCTACTTTGAACCTATGGACAGGACTGCACTACTTGTTGGGCGTAGTGATACGCAGTACCACTCCTGGCCATAGGGGTATAAATAGTACTGTGGGTACTGATCCCCCTCAGTTCCCGCCTGTGGGCATGAAGTAAAGACCTATGTATAGTCCCTACCTCCAACCAGTAAAGACCTGTTTGAGTTATACGTTTAAGTCTTTGTGTTAATTGTTCAATACAATATACATACTTAACAGTTATAACCTCCCCAAGTACCTACGGGTGCAGTGAGAGCAAATCTGACACTCAAGCAAGTGACAGTTCTGAGCAAGTGCAAACCCATACCCAAATAACAAGAACCTGTACATGTGAAAGCATACAGTTCACAGTGGCAGCAGCTATGAATACAGCTTGCATTGATGCTGATCCATCAGATATTGTCACAGAATGAAGTAGTCGGTGTAATGTATATACCTTTAAGGGGGGAACTATCTTTTACAGCTCATGTATACTGCAGTACTGGCAGTGACCACACCTGTATATAGCACTGAGTAGTAATCTGTATAGATCAGTTCCAGTGTGAGCCACGTTGAGTAAACACCTGTTGTACCATTCTCCTGCAGTCTGTGTCTTATTATACACAGACACAACATTGGCGACAAGGCAAGTTCGAACCTACCTGCAACTCTGCATCACCTCCCGGGGATTCGTTCCTGGAGATCAGTGGATTGGAGGACAAGGCCAGAGACTCGGGCGTCGACCACGGGCAACCGCCCAGTCATCCAGCAGAGACTCGAGAATTGCGGGGGAGGCTGTCGAGAGCCAGGCTTGGCTTTCCAGTCGAGGTGGTCCAGCGAAACGGGCTGGCAACAGGTAGTGCGCAGACCCGTCCCGGACAGCGGCGGGCTAGAGCCTGACCGAGCAGCACAGCAAAGGTCCGAGCAGCGTCGACGGGGAAAGAGAGAGAGGGCAGATCGCACAGGGCGCAGCCGGTGTTCAGGGGCCGAACAGCGTCAAAGAGAGGGAGAGAGAGACGCGCAGAAACCCGCAAGGCGCCGCCATTGCCACGAAGACTGCCGAGAGCGGCGTTGGCAGCAGCGCAGGAGAAGCGCACGAAACCTACAGGGCGCCGCCATTGCCACGAGAACCGCCGGGAGCGGTGTTGGCAGCAGCGGGGGAGGAAGGAAAGCGCGGGAGATGCCATTTTAAGCCATTGGGAGATGCCATTTTAAACCACACCCAAAATGCCGAAGAGTGGCAGTATCACCGCATTTGACAATGAAGTCGAAGATTGGACTACATATGTCGAACGAATAGAGGTATACTGCAAGGCAAATGAGGTGTCAGATGACAAGAAAGCGTTGGTATTGTTAAATTTAATGGGTGCAAAGACGTATGGTTTATTACAAAATCTAGTAACCCCAACGAAGCCAATGGAAAAGAGTTTTGAAGACATAGTAACGATACTACAGGAACATTTAAACCCCACACCACTGCTGATAGCAGAAAGATTCAAGTTTCACAAATGGAACCAGCATAAGGATGAAAGCAATGCTGATTATTTAACAGAACAGCGCAAACTATCTAAACACTGCCAGTTTGGAGCGGGACTGGCAGATACCTTCAGGGATAAGTTTGTGTGTGGGCTTCAAAGTGAAGGAACCCAGAAACAGCTTTTATCTGAAAAGGACCTTACGCTGGAAAAGGCTTTCAGCATTGCGGTATCATATAAAGCAGCAGCACGGGGCGCTGCAGAGTTACAACAGAGACTGCAAGAATATGGCACAAACGAAATGTGATATGGAACAGAGAAGTGCTATCGCTGCGGCAGAACAACACATGACCAGAATGATTGCTGGTTCAAAGAAAAAGTGTGCAGACAGTGTGGAAAAGTAGGACACATAGCACGAGTCTGCAGGTCGGGAAAGAAAACCAGCAATAAGAAACCTACCAAAGAAAAGTACAAGAAGGTACATAAGATGATGGAGAATAGTTCAGACGAACAAAAGAGTGATAACGACTCCGAAAGCAGGGAACTGAGTTGTCTGGAACTACATAATGTGATCACAACGGAGGATCACCGAACCATTTGGGTCACTCTCAAGATAGCAGGAGTCCAGGTAAAGATGGAATTGGACACAGGATCAGCCCTAACAGTCATAAACCGATGGGACTATGAGCGGCTATTCTCACACATACCCTTGAGAGACACAGAAATTATTTTGAAGACGTACACGGGACAAAAAGTCTACCCCAAAGGAAAAATAAGGGTGACCGTTATATATAACGGTAAGGAAACACCAAAACTAGACCTGTATGTTTTGCAAGATGGAGGACCACCATTACTGGGACATGAATGGATCCGGAAAATACAACTGGATTGGCATTCCATACAGGCATTGACTGTGGCTGACAAAAAGGATGACGACGTCACACCTGGGCGACTGTCAAAGATCCTAACTGACGCAAAAGAAGTGTTCCAGCAAGGACTCGGAACACTAAAAGGCATGACAGCGATGATTAAAATTGAAGAAAACGCAAGCCCAAAAATTTTTAAGGCCAGACCGGTACCTTATGCGATCCGCCCAGCCGTCGAAGCAGAGCTGGAGAGTCTGGAACGTTCAGGTGTACTGTCCAAGGTAGACTGGAGCGAGTGGGCTACACCCATCATCCCTGTGATGAAAAAGTCATTGAGCAGCAAACCTGGGGAACCAAGGAAGGTTCGCATCTGTGGGGACTTTAAGGTTATTTGGACAACATCCTGGTCACGGGCGAAAATGACAGTGATCACCTTGCCAACCTGGAGCAGGTGCTCACTAGATTGCAGGAATATGGGCTCCGAGCTAACTGCCCCAAATGCGAGTTTTTTACAAAACAGATCTCGTATTGTGGCCACGTTATCGATAAAGAGGGGTTACATAAGTCCCCAGAGAAGATTGAGGCAGTAGTCAAGGCTCCAGCACCGGAAAATGTGTCACAACTGAGGTTGTTCCTCGGGCTGGTAAACTACTACCATAAGTTCTTGCCAAATTTGTCTACAATACTACACCTACTGAACACCCTACTGCAAACTGGGGTGCCATGGAAGTGGAGTGGCGAATGTAGACGAGCTTTCCAGAAGAGCAAAACACTAATCACATCGAAAGAGGTATTGGCCCATTACAACCCGACATTACCAATTCGGTTGGCATGTGATGCGTCACCCTACGGCATTGGAGCGGTGCTCTCGCACAAATTCTCGGACGGCTCAGAGAAGCCAATAGCCTTTGCGTCACGATCACTAACCTCAGCCGAGCGTAACTATGCCCAGATTGACAGGGAGGCCCTCAGCCTAGTGTGGGGAGTGAAAAAGTTCAATCACTATCTGCACGGGCAGAAATTCACCTTGCTGACTGATCACCAGCCTCTTGTCTCCATTTTTAATCCGAAGAAGGGCGTTCCGGTGATGACTGTGCAACGACTACAAAGATGGCCACTTTTTCTAGGGGCGCACCACTATGAGATTGAATATAAGGGCACGAAACAGCATGGAAATGCTGATGGGCTATCACGCCTGCCACTGCCTACTGCGGAGGAAGCACCAGCAGTGGATCCTGTCGAAATATTCCATTCGACTATAGTTGAATACCTACCGGTAACTAACGCTTGTATCGAAAAGGAAACCCGAAATGACCTGACACTGTCTCGGGTATATGATTTGACGGTGAAGGGATGGCCAGCACATGGCGACTCACTGTTGCCAGCATTCTCGACAAGGAGAGAACAGCTGTCAGTGTGCCGGGGGACCTTGATGTGTGGATCCCGAGTGGTAATTCCACCCAAGTTAAGGGATAGAGTGCTCAATGAGCTTCATGAGGGTCATCTGGGAGGGGTAAAAATGAAAAGCCTAGCCAGGGCTTATGTGTGGTGGCCGGGAATCGATAAACAAATCGAGGACCTGACCAAGAGCTGCTCAGGATGCCAGAAAGTCCAAAATGCACCACCACAGGCCCCTCTACACCCATGGGAGCGGCCCTCATCTCCATGGCAATGGGTGCATATTGATTTTGCTGGTCCATTCACGGACTCAATGTTTTTAATAGCCGTGGATGCGCACTCGAAATGGCCTGAGGTGATCAAAATGTCCTCCACCACCACGGAGAAAACTATTGCAGTCCTATGGACCATTTTTGCCAGGAATGGCTTGCCAGAACAGATTTGCTCCGACAATGGACCAGAGTTTGTGTCCGAAGTGTTCCGGAGGTTCTTGAAAAAGAATGGAGTAAGGCATTACACATCCGCCCCGTATCATCCAGCCACAAATGGATTGGCTGAGAGGTTCGTACAAACCTTTAAGAAGGCAATAAAGGCTATGTACAATGACAACATTCCGTTGCAGCACAAGGTGGACAATTTCCTGTTTGCCTACCGGAATGTGACACATGCAGTCACCAACCAGGCCCCAGCCATGATGTTCTTTAACCGAAGGTTAAGATCTCACCTGGATTTGCTCAGACCAAATGTACGAAGAGATGTTGAGAGTAAGCAATTCCAGCACATCCATGAGAAGCCAACAAGGAGCTTCAATGTAGGGCAACCAGTCTTGGCCCGCGACTACCGAACAGAAAAATGGCAGCCAGGAACGATATGCACACGGCAGGGCCCACTAATGTACACAGTGGATGTTGGGGAGAGCATCGTGAGATGCCATGCTGACCAGATCCTAGAGTCACAGGAACAAGTCAACTCCATGCCTCGCCCATACGTACCTGGTGATGAACCCGACATACAGGTCGCATCTACCCCAGAAACAGTAGCATTGGAAGCTGATGAACCAACCGACGACAGGGGGCCAGAATCGCCTCCGCACCAAGAGCAAGACACTCGGGAAAGGCGCTATCCAGAAAGGATCAGGAAGCCTTCCCAAAGACTGAATATATAAATAAACTATTTTCAGCTAATGCTGCATGTTAAAAGTGTTAATTGCAATTAGATTGATATTTAATTGTTAAATGAGTGTTATGGTACTGTTAATCTAAAAGGGGAGGCATTGTAATGTAATGTAATTGTAACCTTTAAGGGGGGAACTATCTTTTACAGCTCATGTATACTGCAGTACCGGCAGTGACCACACCTGTATATAGCACTGAGTAGTAATCTGTACAGATCAGTTCCAGTGTGAGCCACATTGAGTAAACACCTGTTGTACCGTTCTCCTGCAGTCTGTGTCTTATTATACACAGACACAACAGTCGGCCTTTTCCATGATTTGCAACTGGGCCACTTCCATTTCCCCATCACTCGTTTTACACCCACTAGTGATCACTTAACAGTAGACACCATCAGTTATTTTTACTTGGATATGCATGCATCACTGCAGGGCACCACAATAGACAACCACACTAAACAAGTAGCATACGTATGTACAGAGATTAATTAAGGAAATTAAGTTTAGTCACTTTAAACCACATTTTGCTTTAAGTATAAATACAATTCAACAAAAGATCACATAAGCTAACATTGTTTTGCAATCTGTACACAACTATAAATTAGTTGTGCCCAAAGCCACAGCTTCTTGAAAGAAAGGGGCAATCAATTATTTTTGCAACTCTCTGCCTGCCAGCTCTTGGTCCTTGCCCATGGCTTTCAGTGACTGTTCATCCAAATGCATGTTGAGGTCTTTGTTGATCACAATGCTACAGAATGTGCAGCATACAACAATTATATTATAGACCGTCTCTGGTCCATATTGGTCTAGGCATTGAAACTGTTGCCTCGGAATACCAATAGTGTGCCCTATTAATGTTCTTCTATGCACATATGCATACAATATCTATTATGTGATCCTATATTAAGATTGTGGTAGTGGTGTCACCAACTGTGGTTGTGATGCTCAGCCCATATACCCAAGGAACCATTCGGCCACCCTCCTTTCACTTTCAAAAGGGGATTTTCTTCAGAATATAAGAATTATGGGCAGGATTTTCATTGAGCTGTGGAGGCGGGATTGGAGGTGTGTGGGGGGTTAAAAATCTCAAAAACCGGTGTGCGGGACACCCCCCGCCTGGTTCCCAACTCCGAGCAATTTAAACTCAGGCATGTCTGATGATCCCGACTCCGTCCCGCATCCAACAGGCGGGACTGGTCTTTAAGGCCCTTAACAAGCACTAAATGGCCTCTATTATCCTATTTTAAAAGGCCCTTGCGATTTTACCCTTTTCCCACGTAAAACACGCCTGGTGGGAAACACGACGGTGAAACCTGGCGGGAGCACTATTGGATTGCTGACTATCAACTGCAGGTCAACCATTAAAGAGGAGATTTGATCAGCCATCATTTGCAGGTGGCAGGATGTAGTAGTCTCAGGTCTGGAGCAACTTTTAGAAGGCTTAACCACACCTCAGGAAGGTTGGAGACTGACACCCATCTCCAGTGTGGCCTCCTGGGAAACTCCTCTCGCCACTTTCCCTCAGCGCTTCCTCAACTGAGGCTTATACCAGACGTATGGGAGCCATTTATTTCCTTCCCATCTGGGCATTAGAGGAGCTTGAGCACCAGCCGCGGCACCAGCAGAACCAGGAACAACAGCAGCACCAGCAACAGCAGCAGCAGGAGCACCAGGCTGCTGCTCACCCACCTGAGGCTGCACAGGCCAGAAGGGGCCAGCGCCCGAAAGCCCGTCAGCGCAGGAGATACCCCCAAACAGGATCTACAGACACAGAGTCAGCTATCTCTACATGACTGAGCAGCAGTGCCAAAGGCATCTCCGACTTTCACGAGAGGTAGTGAGTGATAGCTGCGCAATGCTACAGCAAGACCTGCAGGCCAGAGGACCAGGTGGACAAGCATTACCAGTGGCCGTCAAAGTCACCACCGCACTCAACTTTTTTGCCTCAGGCTCATTCCAGGGATCAGCAGCAGACATCAGCGGCATCTCCCAGGCGGCCGCACACACTTGCATCACGCAGGTAACCAATGCCCTTTTTGCCCTCGCGCACAATCACATCCATTTCACCAAGGATCGAGCAAGTGTTACGGCGCGAGCGGTTGGATTAGCTCATCTGGCAGGCTTTCCAAGGATGCAGGGCGTCGTTGACTGCACACATGTGGCCCTTAAGGCACCCCATCGCAATCCAGGAATTTTTGTCAACCGCAAGGGCTCCATTCCCTTAACGTTCAGCTGGTGTGTGACCACAAGAAGGAAATTTTGCATGTTTGTGCCAAGTACCCTAGCAGTTGCCATGGCTCCTTCATACTGTGCCAGTCTAGCGTGCCTCCGCTATTCAGTCCGCCAGACCAACTTAACGGATGGCTACTTGGAGACAAGGGCTATCCCCTAAGGACGTGACTAATGACGCCGTTGAGGAGACATCCAACGAAGCTGAGGAGAGCTACAACTCCAGCCATATGTCCACCAGAGCCATTATCGAGCAAACCATCGGTGGCCTGAAGATGCGCTTCAGATGCCTGGATAAATCAGGTGGAGCCCTGCAGTACTCAGCAGCCAGGGTCTCCAGAATCGTCGTGGTTTGCTGTGCACTTCACAACATGGCACAGTGTCGTGGCTTGCAGATCCCTGAGGACCAAGTGGCTCCTCACATATCCTCCTCAGATGAGGAGGAGGAGGAGGAGTGCGAAAACGAACATCCTGCAGAGGCCCATCAACCAGCGGCAGCATTACGCAAGAACATTGCTGCCCGGGATGCAAGGAACGCACTCATCCTGGCCAGATTTGCTTAGCCTAGTCAATCAAACACTTTTGCCTCGCAGCTTCTTACCAGAGCATTGACAATGGCCAAGAACCAGAGGATTCCTATCACTCTGACCACCATACCGACAGTTGCAAGTATGCCTAAGCCCTCAATGTGGAAGTTCCAATAGCAAAATGACAGACGATACAACTGCAACATTTGCCATCAGAAATTTTATGTACAATAACGAAGTGATGGCATTTTTACAGTAAACACAAAATTGCACCCAAGTGACTACCCTTGTGACTATTTGTGCAGAATTTTCTTCTTACGCGTGCTCCTACGTGGTGCCTCCCCTGTGGCTTCAGCAGATGTGGAGGCCCCTTGCTCACTTTGCTGCTGTTCCTGTCTCGACACCTTTGGCGGGCGTCCTCTGGGGTTGCGAGCCTGTGAGGGCTCGTCAACAGTCTGCTGCTCAGCGGTTGAGACGCCTATCTCACTTGGGTGTGGACTCCAGTGGGGCTCTGCCCGAGGGCTCTGCAGTGGCATGGAAGTGTGAGCGCTTGGAGAGGAGCCCCCACTTCCTTGAGGTCTGCCACCAACCTCCCTCTCATGGGTCAGGTCCCCCTCAGCGCCTGCAAGTGGCTGGAGAGCACCTTGCTGCACATCAGGGGGGCCATGGGGACCCATATCTGAAATGGCAGTCCTACTCAGAAGGACTTCCATGAAGGTCTGGTTTCTCTGTTCAATAGATGCCCATCGCTCCTCAAGAGATGTCATTCTATTCTGAACAATGACCATGTTTTCCATACCCTGGCAACTAAGCTCCTCCTTGGCCGTAGCCATCCTCTCCTCTACCATAGCCATCCTCGCCTCTACGGTAGCCACCCTTTCCACGGAGGTAGCCATCCTTTCTGTGGTGGTGCGTTCATGCGCCAATGACTCCACAAAAGCTCTGCTCATGTTCCCTATGGACTCCTCCATTCGCTCCACACTCATAGCGACCCTAGAGACAAAACCTGCCAGCGACTCCTGCATCTGTGCCTGGAGTTCCATCACCTCTGATCTCATTGATGGACCCAGAGGCAGAGGGTCGACATGCTGCTGAGCCAAGCTGGCAGAGTCCTGCGCCCTCCAACTAGGACTCTCCACTGCTGTCCCTGTCTCCACAATCTGCTGATGCTCATGTGAGCTGTGATACACCAGGTGACAACACTACTCTATGCCCCGAAGGTCCCACCGAGGCGTGAGTGTCTGCGCTGGTGCTGGGTGCGCAGATTTCTGGTGACGCTGCGCCCTCAGAGGTTGCAGCTTCCTCTGAGGAGTCTGGCTGCTCAGCCTTTTCTTCCTGGCTAGGGGGGACGGATGCTTGTGATGGTCCTGTGGGGGAGTAAAGGAAAGAGTCAGAGATGTGATGCCAAGGCTACATGCACTTTGCTTTTTGTAGATGCTCATAAGTCCATCTGTTAGAGCTTCACAATCATTATCAGTGACTCATGCAATGTCAAAGAGAGAGATGGGAAACTTTAAAGGGACCACGGCCACAGTGAGTTTGACAGCTGTTCTGTCAGTGTTCTACAGCATTGAGGTGCTGCAAACACTGACAAGCACTGCACAAAGGTGGAGACTTGCACCCAGGCTCTCCAATGACTCCATCCATATGCTTATGGAAGGGGTCACAGCATGCAGGGAGGTTCTCTTCCCTGCCAAGGGCGGAAGAGACTTCCCCAGGACACCAATGCAGCCTGGTTGCACATTGCACAGGACGGCAGAAGCAAGGATGTTGTCAGCGGTCCCTGGCTGCAGTGGTGCAAACCTTTCAATGATCTCAGTAGAAGACGAAACGTTACTGCAAAGCCACATGCAAACTCACCCTGCTTTGCCACTCAACACATCTCCATCACTCTGCCTTCCATATCCATCTCCGGCACATCCTTACTCACACCAACTTACCTTGCACCTCCACCCAACCCTCTCTATCTACATTATCATGTCCCCATCTCACTAGCCACCCCTCACACTCACCCTCATCCTACTGCAAGCATACCAACTAACAACATGCAATGGTAGGCACTTGAGAGGTTTAGCCAATGTCCATGTGAGACTGGAAGCAAAGAGTTGAAATAAACGGGTCTTTTTCCGAGTGGCAGGCAGCGACTAGTGGCGTACCGCAGGGATCGGTGCTAGGACCCAAGCTATTCACAATACATATTAATGATCTAGGCGAGGGAACTAGATGTAGTATCTCCAAGTTTGCAGACGACACAAAGCTGGGTGGGCATGTGTGCTGTGAAGAGGATGCAGAGAAACTCCAGTATGATTTGAACAGGTTGGGTGATTGGGCAGATGCATGGCAGATGCTGTATAATGTGGATAAATGCGAGGTTATCCACCTTGGTGGCAAAAACAGGAAGACAGATTATTATCTGAACGGCAAAAGATTGGGAAAAGGGGAAGTGCAACAAGACCTGGGTGTCCTTGTGCATGTAAGCATGCAGGTGCAGCAGGCAGTTAAGAAGGCAAATGGTATGTTGGCGAGAGGATTCGAGTACAGGAGCAAAGATGTCTTGCTGCAGTTGTACAGGGCCTTGGTGAGACCACACCTTGAGTATTGTGTACAGTTTTGGTCGCCTTACCTGAGGAAGGATGTTCTTGCCATGGAGAGAGTGCAGCGAAGATTCACCAGACTCAAACCTGGGATGGCAGGAATGACGTATGAGGAGACATTAGGTCGTTTAGGCTTATATTCGCTAGAGTTTAGAAGAATGAGAGGGGATCTCATTGAAACTTATAAAATTCTAACAGGACTAGACAGACGAGATGCAGGAAGGATGTTCCCGATGGCAGGGGAGTCCAGAACCAGGGGCCACAGTCTAAGGATAAGGGGTAAGCCATTTAGGGCTGAGATGAGGAGGAATTTCTTCACCCAGAGAGTGGTGAACCTGTGGAATTCTCTACCACAGAAGGCAGTTGAGGCCAATTCATTAAATATATTCAAGAAGGAGTTAGATATATTTCTTAAGGCTAAAGGGATCAAGGGATATGGAGAGAAGGAAGGAACGGGGTACTGAATTTGGATGATCAGCCATGATCTCATTAAATGGCCGAACAGGCTCGAGGGGCTGAATGGCCTACTCCTGCTCCTATCTTCTATGTTTCTGTTAATATGCTGTCCTACAATGAAATCTATATTTTCAAGACTGCCCCTTATTGGACAGATCTGTGCGCACCTTGAGAAGCGTCTTACTGAGTTCCAGTGAATGTTAAGACATAACTCCACCCCGACGCCCCCCCCCCCACCACCCCCCGCTATAGTGATGAGTGTGCATGGAATGGCTTGGACATTAAATGATGCTTTACAGTGCTGGTGTGGGATGGTGTCAACCTGGTGCATCATGTGGCAGCCAGTGTTTACAGCATCAAGTGAAGTAAATCTGGCCATGGTCATGCCATCGCTGGCCTCCCGGGCAACAATGTTGTCAGGGGCTGATGCCCTGTGTCCTGCGCAGCATCAGGTGATTGCGGAGAAGGTTGGTATTGTTGTTGGTGATTTTGGTGTTAGGGATGATCGTGGATGGATTCAGAGGACCAAGGTGAGATTTTTACAAGGGCACAGATGTTGCTGGAATAGATGGCAGCTGAAGTTGAGATGACAGAAGCGATCTGTCAATGGTGAGAGAGCTTGCTCCAAGGAGGTGACAGTGGATAGAGAGTTTACTCCAAACACTTCCAAACTGCATACAGCTCAAAAGTGTCTTCCAAGTCGTGAAGACTCAGGATTCAGAGGACAAATGTCTGATTTTTTCAAGAGCACTGTGTTGCTGCAATAGAGGAGATGACAGAAGTGATCTGTCAATGGAGAGAGAGGTTGTTCCAATGAGGTGGCTCTGGACATACAGTTGGCTCTAAATACTTGCAAGCTAAAGAAATCTCTCTATGTCTTACAAATGCAGTAACCAACATTTTCTGTGCTCTGAAACTGACCATCTGCAACATGGCATCCTTTACACCACTTCTGCAGCTGTCAGCTTATCAGATACATCAAAGCAGACTCAACTCATGACAGGGTGAGCTGGCGTGTTCCCCAAGCAGCGGGTAACCCATGGGGGAGAACGTAAAATTGGAAGGAAGCCTCAAAATACCATTAAATTGGCTTTTAACAAGCCATTTAATGATCTCAATTGTCTCCCCCGCTGCTTGGTGTCGGGTCAGTTCTCCACTGACAGACCCGACACCTGGGAGACTCGCGTGGAGGCGGGTTGACAGCGGGTTTCCTACCCGCTGTCAATCTTTGCTATTTTGACAGTGGACCCGCCTGCAAACCCGTCCTCTGAGCGCCGGCAAAATTACGGCTATAGAATCATAGAATGGTTACAGCACAGAAGGAGGTCATTCAGCCCATCGAGCCCAGGCCAGCTCTCTGCAAGAGCACTTCAGCTAGTCCCACTCTCCCGCCCTTTCCGTATAGCCCTGCAAATTTTTTTCCTTCAGGTATGTAGTGTATGTAACCGTTCCACCTTTAAGAGAACCGTTCCACCTTTAAGAGAACTATTTTAAGAGTGGCACTACTTTATCTTGGCTGCTGTATACTGTAATACCGGCGGTGACCACACCGGTATATAAGTGCTGTGTAATGATTTATTGGGCAGTTCCGCCCTGACCTTCGACTAGTAAAGACCTGTTAAAGTTTACTCTTGTGGTCTGTGTAGTAATTCTCAATATAACACACAGACTTAACAGTGGCGACGAGTACGATCTTACCCTGCGGCAGAGATACATCCAAGGCAGTTTAACGGGCATCGAGAAGAGGCATCCGCCCTCATCATTCTGCTGAGAAAAGACTCGGGTCTGCAGACCAAAGGAAGAATTCTGACACGAAGCCTTCCATCAGCAACAGGCAGTGATCATCCCTTCTATCACGGTGGTGGGTAAGCCGATCAGCGCAAGTCGGCCACGTTGACTGTGAAGTAGGGGAGGGAAAAATGGAGGATATAAGGGCGGAGAACTCGACCACGGCCGGGGAAAAGAGCCGGACAGAAGTCGGGGCCAGAGGCGCTGAGACTGGGGCAGCGTAGGGCACGGAAGCTGTGGTGAATGCAAACGCAGCTGGTGTGAGAGACCGGGCTACAAGCGGGCTGGGAGACGCAACAGCGTCGAGAGAGAGCTCGACTGCGACCGGTGAAAAAGGCCGGGCAGCTACCGAGGCCACGAGGCGCAGCGACCGGGACAGCGTAAGGCGCGGGAGACAATAAAAAAAATTTAAAAAAACGCGGAGAACTCAGCCGCAGCCGGGGGGGGGGAAAGGACCGGGCTGCAAGAGGGGCTGGGAGGCACAATTTGAAAACCGCTGGGGAGGGCGAACGCAGCAATACGGCAATCGCCATTACAGCCAGCGGGGGAGAAAGGCAAACGCGGGAAGCCGCCATTTTCATAGGCGGGGGAAGAAGACGAGCGCGGGAAGCCGCCATTTTCGTAGGCGGGGGAAGAAGACGAGCGCGGGAAACCGCCATTTTGAAAAAAAAATAAAAGAAAAATTTCTTTGTGTTTCCCAAGAAGGTTGTGAAGATGCTTAAGCGTGGTAACATCAACGATTTCGATCCCGATGTTGAAGATTGGGCCACATATGTAGAACGCATAGAGATATATTGTAAGGCAAATAAAATATCAAATGAAGATAAAGCACTAACCTTACTAAACTCAATGGGTGCGAAGACATACAGGCTATTGAAGCATCTTCTATCACCAGCTAAACCGGCGGATCAGACTTTCGCTAATATTGTTGCTGTCCTGAAGAATCATTTGAACCCCACACCGCTGATGTTAGCGGAATGATTTAAATTTTATGCGAGAACGCAACTGAAAGAGGAAAGCAACGCGGAGTATTTAATTGAACTGCGTAAGCTAGCGAAATACTGCCAGTTTGGGGAAAGCCTGACAGAGGCACTGAGAGACAAATTCGTGTGTGGATTGTCGAAAGAAGGAACACAAAAGCGGCTGCTTGAAGAGAATGATCTTACGCTTGATAAGGCTGTCTCTATTGCAACATCGCACGAAGCCGCAGCGAGAGGCACTGCGGAAATGCAGCTGAAGGCAACGGTACTCAGCGTAGATCAAATGGCTTCGGGTACAATGAAATGTTATCGTTGTGGGAAGACAACACACGATCAGAACCAATGCTGGTTTAAAAACCAGGAATGTAGAAAATGTGGCAAGCTTGGTCACATAGCTAAAGTATGCCGGTCAGGAAGGAAGACCAGCAACAAAAAGTCACTGCAGGGAAAGTGCAGAATGGTACATAAGGTGGCTGAGAAGAGTTCGGATGAACAGAATTCGGATTCAGACTCCAACAGCAAGGAGCTGGGTAGTCTGAGAATTCACAATGTGAGTAAGGAAGCTGACCGACAAACTATCTGGGCCACACTGCAGATAGCAGGAGTCCACGTGAAGATGGAATTGGACACCGGATCGGCGTTGACGGTCATGAATAAGCCAGATTACAAAAGGTTATTCAAACATATTCCCCTACGGGATACGAAGATAGTATTGCAGACATACACGGGGCAAAGAGTATACCCCATCGGAAAGATAAAAGTCAAGGTGGTACACCAGGGTAAAGAACACCAAGGAATGGACATATATGTACTACCTGAGGGAGGTCCACCACTTCTGGGACGGGAGTGGATCAGGAAAATAAATATGGACTGGCACTCCCTAAAAGCAATAACGGTAGTTTCCGGAAAAAACAAAGATGTCAAACCTGCACGATTGTCCAGAATATTGGATGAGGCCATATGCAGCAGTGACAGTGACAAAGCAGAGAGTGAGAACTCGGTGAAGATAATCAGCTCAGACTCTGGAACTGATGATGGTAAGACCAGCCCATGTGCAAAAGACAAGTCTAAAATGGACTTGCAGACTAATGATGGAAAAATGAAGGAATGCATAAATGCTTCAGAAGAGAACAAAGTATCAGAACAGAATTCCACTGAACAACAACAACATAGTTTGACAGAGAATTCTGAGTCTGTCCAGTCTACAGACATGCACATTTCTGAGGAACACCGGGCTCGAACTCAACTCAATTTCAAACTGCAACAGCAATTAGAACAAATGATTCGCCGTTTTGAGCAAGAGATGAATGCAAAGAAAAAGTTCTTTGACACAGAGTGGGAGAATCTGGAAAGACAGCAGAAGCAGCTGATTGAGAAAATGGAACAGGAACACACAAACCGTCTGCGCGATGAGGCCAAACGAATCAAAGCTGAGCAAGAAAGGGAATATGTCAAATTCATCGATCAGTTGAAAGCTAAGAAGAAAGAGTACCCTTTTGTGAGCAGTGTCAGCAGTAATAAGCCACTCAGGGAATTGGTGGCAGAGGCAAAAACTGAAGATGCTGCAGAGATCAAGTTTGTTGCTGAAAGCGCTACTTCCAGAGCTTTGCTTCGAATTAAAGAATTGCCAGTTAAAATTGTGAAACCCTTAAGAGAGAAGATTGGCATAGAGAAACACCGTGTCATTTTCGAATGCAACGTTTCCAGGCCAAATGCTGCTGTCAAGTGGATTACAAAGACAAAGAGATTCATCCCAGTAATAAATATGAGATTGTGAGTGAAGATGTGTACAGGAAGCTCGTTATTAATAATGTCACTTTTGAAGATGAAGGCAACTACATGTGCGATGCCATAGATGACCAAAGCACAGCAAAGTTATATGTAGAAGAGCAATCAATTGCCATCATTAAACCCATATGTGATGTGGAAGTGACAGAGCCAAGTGACGCCATTCTTGAGTGTGAGCTTTCAGTTGCTGACGTGAAGCCTCCAAAATGGATACTAAATGGTGAAATTCTTCATGCTTCTGAAGATGTGGACATTGAGCATCGTGGCACTATTCATCGTCTCACTCTGAAAAAAACAACTTGTAAGATGACCGGCTTGCTGCAGTTTATCGCAGGGAAATCAAAATCTGAGGCGAGGCTGACTATTAAAGAGCCTCTGTCAAAGGTAGTCAAAGAACTACAGAACATTACAGTGGAAGAGAAGCATTCTGCTACTTTGAGCTGTGAGTTTACATCTACTTCCAAGATGGTCAGATGGTACAAAGACCAGAGCTTAATCAAATCTTCTGACCGATACAAATTTAAACAAAATAAGAATGTGATAGAACTTACCATTACAAATCTCACACCCAAAGACTCTGGTGAATATAGCTGCAAATCAAGTAATGCACAGACCACAGCCACACTCACAGTTGAAGCTCCAAAAATAGAAATAATAAAACATTTGGAGGACGTAGATACTGAGGAGGACAGCAATCTAGTATATTCATGTGAGCTGGCCCATGATGATGAAGATGATGACTCATCTGAACCATTATCACCCCTACCAGGTCACGCACGTGGTCCCTCTGAACTGAGCCAAATCAGTCTGGAAGTAGGAAAACTTCCCAAGGTATTCGAGCCTTTAGAAGTCAACAATGCTGGTTCTGAAGTTACGAAAATTCAAGCTGTTAAGTCCAGTGAAGGACTATTAGATAAGTCACCCCAGCAACGAAAACCTACTACACCACCGAAAACTACTACACCACCGAGGCGCTATCCGGACCGAGTCAGGAGGCGCAGGAGGCGCTGCCTCAGAGACTGAATCTGTGAACTGTTTTTACATGAAGTTGTGTATATATGTTATGATGTTATGTTTAATGGGGAATATATACGGTTAAGCTAAAAAGGGAGGATTGTAGTGTATGTAACCGTTCCACCTTTAAGAGAACCGTTCCACCTTTAAGAGAACTATTTTAAGAGTGGCACTACTTTATCTTGGCTGCTGTATACTGTAATACCGGCGGTGACCACACCGGTATATAAGTGCTGTGTAATGATTTATTGGGCAGTTCCGCCCTGACCTTCGACTAGTAAAGACCTGTTAAAGTTTACTCTTGTGGTCTGTGTAGTAATTCTCAATATAACACACAGACTTAACAAGGTACTTATCCAATTCCCTTTTGAAAACCACGACTGTATCTGCCTCCATCTCCCTCTCAGACTGTGAATTCCAGATCTTAACCATTCATTGCGTAAAAAAGTTTTTCCTCATGTCGCCTTGTGTTCTTCTGCCAACCACCTTAAATCTGTGTCCTCTGGTCCTTGACCCTTCCGCCAATGGGAACAGTTTCTCGCTATCTACTCTGTCTAGACCCTTCATGATTTTGAACACCTCTATCAAATTTCCTCTCAACCTTCCCTGCCCTAAGGAGAACAACCCCAGCTTCTCTAGTCTATCCACATAACTGAAGTCCCTCATCCCTGGAACCATTCTTGTAAATCTTTTCTACACCCTCTCTAAGGCCTTTACATCCTTCCTAAAGTGCAGTGCCCAGAATTGGACACAATACTCCAGTTGAGGCCGAACCAATGTTTTATAAAGGTCCATCATAACTTTCTTGCTTTTGTACTCTAAGCCTCAATTTATGAAGCCCAGGGTCCCGTATGCTTTTTTAACCGCTTTCTCAACCTGCCCTGCCATCTTCAATGATTTGTGTACATATACCCCCAGGTCTCTCTGTTCAAGCACCCCCTTTAAAACTGTACCCTTTAGTTTATATTGCCTCTCCTCGTTCCTCCTACCAAAATGTATCACTTCGCACTTTTCTGCGTTAAATTTCATCTGTCATGTGTCTGCCTATTCCACCAGCCTGTCTATGTCCGCTTGAAGTCTATCACTATCCTCTTCACTATACTTCCAAGTTTTGTGTCATCTGGAAATTTTGAAATTGTGCCCTGTCCATCCACATCTAAGTTATTAATATATATCAGTGGTCCTAGTACCGACCCCTGGGGAACCCCACTGTGTACCTTCCTCTGATAAATAACCATTCACCACTACTGTCTGTTTCCTGTCACTTAGCCAATTTCGTATCCATGCTGCCACTGTCCCTTTTATTCCATGGGCTTCAACTTTGCTGGCAAGCCTATTTTGTGACACTTTATCAAACGCCTTTTGAAGTCCATTCTAGTGGCTCCATGTAAAAAGCAGAAAAAAGTGCTTATCCACAAGAGAGGACTGAATTCAGAACCTGAGGAATATCCATTAAAAAGAATGTGGGAGGAATGAATGTAAGCTTCTCCTTTAGATTCTCCTTTGACCATTAACATGTGAAGCTGGTGAAGGAAATTAAGTAAGTATCTGGCAATACTGTATTAGGGATTCACATGGGTTAAGCTCATTTAGATTTCTTTATGCTCTTTGGAAAGCTATCATTCAATTGAGGCATTCAGATCGCTCCATAAAATGTAAGTTTGAGTGGCGATTGAAAGATTGCTACACATAATTGAAAATTTAGCAAACATGTATTGGTTAGCATTTTCATAATTAATGAGGTTTCTTATGTAACCCAATATATTTCAGACTTTTTCTTAGTGTCTAAGATTTTTTATAAGTACCTGTAGTAGCTTATTTCTGTAATACATTTGTTGAATTATGATAACTCTACAATGTTTTGCACTCATTAATCTTTAAAGTTTTCTACAATCTATGATACTTTAGTTCTGTTGAAAATTGCTTTTAGACTATTAATAATTAATAAACAACAAAAGTATGTAAAATGCACAAACTTCACTCAGCTATTGTTTTGTCTGAAGCAAAGTCCAGATGTCCATTTTCTCAAAATTGATGCTATACTACCAGTCACTATGCCATTAAAATATCCTGCTATCTGCCTAATTACTATAAACCTTATTTCAGTTTGTTGTATATATTGTATCATATCATTTCTGAGAGATGTCTTGTGAATATCAAAAAAAGAAGTAAGTGTTCAGGGTCAGTTAATAGCTAACTTTTTCAGGTATTTTTAATGAGCATTGAATATGAACACCAAGTAATCTGGGGAAGAGACAATTCATTTCTGTCTACAATACTATCTCTACAATGTGTTTAAATCTAGGAAGGGTACAATGAAATTAATATGGTTGGTTTTAGTTCAGTCCTTTATCTACACACATGTAGGGGGAGGAGGAGATGGTGAGCTCCTGTGACCTACCGAGGGAATAGGCTGCTTCCATTAGAAGGTGGAAAGACTGAAAGCTGAACTCTGAATTTGGATAGCAGATGTCAAGCTTGATATATTACCAGTACTGGACTTCTGTAGTTAAATCAGGCCAAATGATGTATTCCAACTTTCCAACTTATTCTTCTTGGGGGGAATGTAGACTTTAAAAGAAATGGATGCATTTGCAGCCATCCTTGAAGAATGAAGCCATTGTTGCTGGCTGAATGCATATTAGGTGTCCCTTGTCGAACCAGAAAGGCACTTTTTGTATGACAGCTGGTGCTTATTACCAGCAATGTTGTCACTATTCAAGGGGGAGGTGCTTCTGTAGAAACTTAGGGGAAGAAATTCCCTACCTTAGCACCACCCGTTAGCACGGTGTTAAGTGAAGAAAGTGGCGGCTGCCGCTCTTCCACCAGCTGGTGGCGGGTCACGCAGCATCTGCCATTTTCGACATCCCAGTAGTGTTGCCGTTCCGAAGTACAGCCCTGAAAAAAAACTGGCAGCATAGTGATGTGCACACCGACTTGACGTCAGCACTGTGAACTTCGACCTTAGCATTGAGTAGGCCTAGCGTGCAAGTAGACGTACAGGCGCTGTCAGCACCTCTTAAAGGGACATACACATCTTTCAGGTAAGTTTGCATTTAAGCTTTTGGACTGGGTTTTTTGATTTTATTGAAGTAGAAGTTTGCTGTAATAGATGTGAAAAGTTTTTTAAGTGTGTAAGGAGTGCTGTTGGAGGCTTGCATGGCCTCAGACGGTAAAGGAAGGCCTCTGAGAAGACAGAAAAAGCTGCAAATACTCAGCAGGTCCGGCAACATCTATAGAACGAGAAAAAGAGTTCATGTCCCCTATTTTCCCCCAGCCATCAGGCGGGATTTCAGGTGGGCGGGGGCTGAAAATCCCAAATTTGGGGGTCCCGATACCATCCCGCCCAAAACCCTGCCCCACGTAAGTTTCAGGGGCGGCGGGTACCCGCCATGCACTGGGACCCTCTGAAACCAGGTGGGAAGGGATTAGTGCCAATTAACTGCCTGTTAACAGGCAGTTTTTAGCCTAATCCCTATTTTGAGGGGTTTCGTGTGGTTTTCCCGACGGCTCCAAACCACGCCAGGTAGAGCAGGCGGGCCGTCGGGTTGAAGGAGTTGGAGGGGTCGCGATGTCGGTGCTCAGGTGAGTGATGGGTGCATGAGTGTAAAGGTAAGTGTGTTTGGTGTGTCTAAAGTGTGTAAAGAACTTTTACTTACCTGTACTTACCTTCACAGCCTTTCTTCCTGTAGCCGCCGGGAGCGCATCACTCAGCCGGAACTGAAAGCTGAATGGCTGTGATCTGTCAAAAGTGACAGCCTTCAGCTTTGAGTGCCGGTAAGAATTCTAACTGAGTCTATGCAGAATGACTCATGTCAGAACTCAGACTGTCAGTGTTTGGCAGCTTCAAACAGCTGTAAAACACTGATATTTCATCTGTCAAGGGCTCTTGACAGATGAAATTTCAGTCTGTGACATCACCTGTTGCCGGGTGGCCCTTAATTGGCCTGCTGAGCCCGCTAGGCGGGCTCAACAAGGTCAATCAAGGGAAAATCACGCGGATTGGCCGGACGTCGAAGTAGGCGGGTCAAAAACCCAAAAGAGGAAGTCCCGCCTTCTTCCCGACAGGTTCGGGAAAATCTACCCCCGCGTCTCAGTTCGAGATGCCGCCTGATCAGCTGAGTGTTTCCAGCATTTTATGTTGTCATTTCCGATTTACAGCATCTGCTCGCCATGGGAAGAGAAAGAAACAGAAGAGGAAGAAGCCAAGGAGGAGGAAGCTGATGAGGAGGAAGCAGAAGGAAGGATGCAACCCAGACAGCCTCTTTCTGGCCAGATGTCCGGGATGGAATCATCCACCTGTGGTACCAGTGACCACAACCCCAATTCCGCTTTCAACATTTGTCCCACACCTTACCTTCCCTCAGTTACTGACCATCACAGCGTCCTCTTGGCCACAATGTTGAAATAAAAGCCACCACAAAGCAAACTTTCAAATCCAACATTATACATCTATCCATACAATATGAAATCAAAAAATCAACTCATCATCCTTATGCATTCCCTTAGTGACTGTCTTGTGACCTCAGTAGCTGCAGCATGGCTGGTGGAAGACTGCTGACTTTCAGTAGGGGCACTGCAAATGGCCTTGCTGGATGACTTTAAGGAGCTGGTGGCTGGGAGTGTTAAATCAACCTTGTTCTTCTTCATCTTCGCTCTCCTCTCCATTTTCTTGGCCAACCACTGACTGGGCAGGCTGCATTTCTTAGGTGTGTGAAATGAGGAAGGCACAAGGGTGGAGTTGTGGTGAGGGGAGGGCGGAAGAGCAAGAGGTGTATGGGAGAAGGAGGACAATGTATGAGGATACCAGCCCTGCCAAGAATGGCCTGCACTGTCTCCTCCAAGGGGGTGAGGTGAGGCTAGTAATGGGAGATGTGCCTTTTGATTGGTGCAGATTGTTGGTAGGTAAGTGATTGTGGGTGTGGGGGGCGGGGTGGGGGGGTTGTCTGACATTGAGGAATGTCTGAGGCTAGTGGTGCAGTTGGTAGGAGATGGCTTTTGAAGATGCATTCATGTGATCTGGTCCCACATCGTTCTTTCTGGAGGGCCTCCTGGCCCCTGTGAGTAGAGGACCTCTCCTACAGTGTTGGCCCCTGCACAAACCTGGAGTGCTGCATGCGAGACCCTGGGTGCCCCTTCCCTGGCTTGCTGAGCCATTTGTGTTAGGGCTGAAGTACATATCCCATTTTTTTAGATGTGGAAAACAATTCAGCTTTAAGCACCGAAGACTCCCATTTGGGAATTATTTTTAACGTTTTTTTTTGAACGGCAGTAAAGCCTGAAAATGCATTTTTTCCACTTAATTTTAATTTTTATCGGTTTTGAATGCATTGCCCCTTTAGTTCATAGCCCCTTTAATTCATATCCCTTTTAATTGCCCACAATGGCTTGCAAACTCCACAGCCTCGCTCCCAGAGGCTGTAAGAAGCT
This sequence comes from Somniosus microcephalus, assembly GCF_052327205.1. NCBI lineage: Eukaryota > Metazoa > Chordata > Chondrichthyes > Squaliformes > Somniosidae > Somniosus > Somniosus microcephalus. The sequence continues at coordinate 63,671,142 of NC_140996.1, read as the reverse complement.
GCAACGCCGACTGTGGACAGGAACTTCGGGTCGGAGGCCTCCATTAATGCCACCAGGAGGGCGTTGCATGGTAAGTTTGCGCTGCACGCCACATCACCAACCCCCAGTACGAATTTTTCAATGGTAGCGGTGTGGCCATGTTCAGCAATCGTTAACTCGAGCTGCCGGTGACTCTTTCAGTGGAGCCAAACACTAACTTCAAACAATGGTGTCAAGTCAGCAAATGCTACCAGTGCTCACTTGATTCACTGAAGACAATCTCTCTTCTGCTGGGGTAGAAAGCTGGCTGTGTCTGGGTACTTACTAGAATTGTTCCAGTGCAGTAGTCAATAACTGAATAGTCAGCAGTTGACAAAGGTGACAAATCTACTTCACAGATGCCAAATTGCTTTCTTCAGCTTTTTGGAAGACTTTAGATGGACAGAATTTTATATCAAAATGCTTAGCTGAGAGACTACACCAGTTCATCAACCACTGAGGATTACCTCCGCAACAACAGGAGGAAGTAGACAGAAATGTTCAGATGACGTTAGACCATAGAATTATTGAACTATCAAGTGGAATCAGCCATTGTCTCAGTTAAAAAGAAAGCAGGAATCAATTTGTGAGCAATATCATAGTAAAAGATTTGTATTCACCTTCATAAATGAATGATTTGGGAAATTGCTGACTCCTATTATAGAATATGCCTCTTGGATATGAGCAATGAAGAGGTGATGAGATCGATGTATCGAAGCTGCTGCCATGGCATTGATCAGTTTGCAGTAGTAACATTCAGGCTCTGGAATGCACCATACAATTTTGCAGAACCTCCTGGACTGAGTGTTGAAAAGTCTTTCTTGGTAATCAATATATTTGATATTATAGGTAAGTGAAGCCAGAGATCATGTGTGTGTGTGTTTGTTTCCATTTAATAATTTTGTATTCTTATTTTCCAGATATCCCTATTTTCTAGTTGAGGTTTTGGTTTGTTGGTTGATTGGATAGTTCTGTATCAATACTCCCAGATGCCAAAAGTAACTAAATAATACTCCAGAAAATTCATCTTTCCTCACTCCCTATTTCATTGGGGCCCACTATTGTCCACGGACAACATCTTCCATCTCATGAATATAGGGACCACTGCATCCCAGAGATTATTTGAGTATTTCAGTGTGTACCTTCAACTATCCCTTTCAATCCAGTCTCCAATCAAATACTTAATCAAGCTCCTTTGTGTAGGTGTCAATTGATGCAGTGTGAACTACATTTGCTGTCGTCTATTTCACATCTTCACTGCTCTGTAAGAATCAAAAGGTTTCTTTGAATTCCTAGGCTCACATGAGGTTGCTAATTTTAAGTCTGTGACCTACAACAGTAAGAATAATAACTTGCATTTCTATAGCACCTTTAGCATAGTAAAACACCGCAACGCGCTTCACAGATGTTTTATCAGACAAAAATTGACACCAAGCCACATAAAGAGATATTAGGACAGGTGACCAAAAACTTGGTCAAAGAGGTAGGTTTTAAGGAGTGTCTTAAAGGAGGAGAGAGAGATAGAGAGGCAGAAAAATTTAGGAAGGGAATTCCTGAGCTTAGGGCCTAGGCAGCTGAAGGCATGGTCGCAAATGGTGGGGTGATGAAATCAGGGATGCACAAGAGGCCAGAATTGGAGGAATGCAGAGATCTCTGTATCTCCATAATCTACAGTTCCCTGTTCACAGTCTAAGTCAAATAACCTGCTCATATCTACATTGTCTATGCCTCTCAGCAGTTAAAGACTTGGATTATGACCTCCCCAATTTTTTTTTCAAAAAAACAAATTCAAAACTGCACAGGGGAAATCTTCAACAATCACCTGAAATGGGTGCAAATTGGATTTACTTGGTGGAGTGTGCCTCATTTGCATAGTCAGCATTTCTCATGCTTGTAATTGGCAGCCTGCTCATTGGGAGCATGGGCAATCTGACTGGGCTACCTAGATTTAAAGGCAGCCTGCATCTCTTATATTGGTGGTGCCTTTGGTGAAAGCAGAACTACTGCTGCAAGCAAAATAATGGTTACTTGAGCCACCTATTTCTCGGACAGTGTGGTGGAGGTCTTGGTGGATGAGGTGACCAGGAGGAAAGAGGTGTTGTTTCCTGCAGACGGGCAAAGTGTCCCGCCAGATAGCCCTGCAACAGTGGACAGAGGCAAGAGAGCGCACGAATGCCAGGAGTCTGGCATCATGGACCTGGCAGCAATGTAAGAAGAAAATCAATGACCTGACCAGAGATGCTAATGTAAGATTCTCATTCACATTTTTTTAAATAATCTATGCAGCCCTTCACCACTCTGGTGTAGCCTTCGCACTAACAAACCTTTCCACGTCCATTTTTTTTATCTCTCTAATCAATGAAGCACACTTCAATGTATCTCCTTCTACTTCCACTTGCACACTCTGCACCTGTTACTGTTCTTATCATTACTGGACCATCTTCCAAACACCTGCTACTTCTCTCACCAGGTAATCTATGCTAAGCTACCACATACATCTTCACATCCTTTCAACAGGCCACACACTAACACTCTTCTTGCAGGACAAGCTGGTGCCCAAAAGAAGAGAGATCAAAAGGACCGAGGGAGAGCCACCAGCAATTCAAGAGCTGGCATCAATGATGGAGGTGGCCATTGAAGTAATTGGTGGAGAGAAAGCACAAAGGGTGGCAGATGGCAAGGCCAGAAGAAGTGTCCCTTAGGGTGTTTGAACATTTTCCTCTCCTTTTCTCTTGAGACTGAACTCTGTCCCTCCCACACTCAGAATTTCAATCTGGTGCCCCATAGAGTGGTCACTTGTATGCTGCAGCTTCCCATTGACCCTATGTGCTAACTCTTGTTTATCTGTCCTCTTTCCAGGTCCTTTACAAGTCACAGAACTGTCTGCAGCAGAGGAAAAGTGGGCAGTCCTCATGAAGAAGCACCGTCACTCACTCTGACTCTTGCAAACACTAGCTCAGTAATCGGAATTCCATGTACTTTAGGCAATGAGTTTCAGGGTCTGCACTCAGAAATTCACCACAAACAGGAGAGGAGAAGTGTGGGCAGGACAAAAGGACAGCCTAGAAACCAGTTCTGAGTGCAAGCTCATATCCTAGCATTGCTGTAGAGAGCACAGAGGAGCACTTCCAGGGCCTAGTGTGCACCAGTAATCATTCGGTGCATTGGACAGCCTGCCAGGGAGCCTGTGCACCATGTTGGACAGTTTCTAGGAGTTCACTTTCAGCTTTTTTGTATGCAGAGTTTGTTTAGTGAGCATTTGTTGACCAGGCAATGTGATTTGACAGAAAGACCCGTGTTGGTATTTGAGTTGATTGCCGTCCTAATGATAGCTGGGACTGATGTTGTGGCGGACTGTTGATACCTTCTCCCACCTCCATAATATCGCCCTTCTCCACCACTGCCTCAGCTCATCTGCTGCTGAAACCCTCACCCATGCCTTTGTTACCTCCAAACACGACTATTCCAATGTTCTCCTGACCAGCCTTCCACCTTCCACCCTCCATAAATTTCTGTTGCCCATATCCTAACTTGTACCAATCCCGTTCACCCATCACCCCAGTGCTCGCTGACCTACACTGGCTCCTGGTCTGATAATGCCTCGATTTTAAATTCTCATCCTTGCGTTCAAAATCCATGGCCTTGCCCCATCCTAACTCTGTAACCTCCTCCAGCCCTACAACCTTCCGAGATCTCTGTGCTCCTGTCTTCCCGAGCATCCCTGATTTTCATTGCTTCTCCATTGGTGGCCGTGCCTTCAGACGCCTAGGTGCTAAGCTCTGAAATTCCCTCCCTAAACCTCTCTGCCTCTTTATCTTTCTCCCCCTTTAAGTCACTCCTTAAAACCTACCTCTTTTATGAAGCTTTTGGCCACCTGTCCCAATATCTCTATGTGGCTCAGTATCAACATTTGTTTGATAATCGTTCCTGTGAAGCCCCTTGGGCTGTTTTTACTATGTTAAAGGAGCAATATAAATGCAAATTATTGTTGTTGATGCAGGAGAATATGGATGATTTAGCTGGAGCACTCCTGGATGATCTGCTGTTGAAGAGCTCTTGCAGATGGCAGGATAGGTGGGCCTTGCTCGTCCCATCTTCCTCATTTGCAGCCTCTGTAGGGAAGAAGAGGAACTTGTTGGCTCTGGTGAAGAACAAATCTGTCACCTGCTTGAAACAGGCATTCACAACAGATTGACTAATGCTGCTAATGTCACCTACTGCAGCCTGGAATGACCCTGAGGCATAAAGATTAAAGCCATAGTCACTTTCAGAGCAACAAGCAAGGACGAGTGTGACCTGATGCTGGGCTGCAGTTGGTGCTGCAGCAGGTAACTTAGCTCTGTGACTGCCTCCCTCGAAAAGCTGAATCTCCTCACACACTGTTCCTTGCTAGACTGCAGGCCTCCACATTCTAGTGAGATAAGGGCTCCTGCGAGATTCCTTCCTTCTGCCTTTTCTCCCTGCAGCTGCAGGTCTGTGGACTCATCCTGCTGCTGCTCCTCCTCCTCTTCCCGCCACAATGACATCCTAATGGTCAAACCCAGAATTCTAACCACAGTTTTGCCAAAATCCCTGGTCACAATTGCACTGTAGACTCAGCCAGATCATTTTTTGGAAAGTTTAATGTCAGCTACAACAGCCAACACAACCAAAATAGAAAAAGCAGCGCACGAGCAGTCAAAGGTCTGGAATTTATCACAATGGTGATATTGGCAACAAATGTCATAAATTAGACTGTTATGCTCCCCAATCCTCCAATGGAAAATATGCACCACAATTTGTTGGGAAAGTAAGTAGAATACGTCGACAGCAGTGCTACTCATCAAAGGTACCGGGGCCCGGCACAGAACGGAACAGGGACGCGTTTAGGAGCAATGGCTAAGAACTGATAACATGGGGATGGGTCGCAGTATGTACAGACAGAATGACCCTAATACTAACTCTGAGGCGCGTTCAGAACAGTGGGGTGCGATATCAAGTGGGAAACCCGGAAGAGCTTTTAGTGTGTCGGTCTGTGGCATCTTAACGCAGCCACCTAATTATAATATTACTTCTGGGTTTGCAGGTGTGGTGTGGACCCACATGACATGATCTCAACTCCAGTATTTAAAGGGCCAATCCAAAGATGGAATTTAGAGGAGTTAGGAATTTGAACAAAGAGAGGGTGAAGTTTCATCGTGGATTCACGGTCACGGGATGCGCCTTGATTTAACGAAACATCACTTGATGCACTGCTGCGGTTAGTGCAGAGCTGGAGAGAGATACTCTTCCCCAGCAATGGGCGGAAGAAATCTGCCACTGCAACAAAGAAGACATGGCTGGAGGTAGCTGAGGAGGTCAGCACCAGGAGCATTATGGCATGCTCCTGGATTCAGTGCAGGAAGCACCTTAATGACCTATCCGGGTCAGGAAAGGTGAGTATAGTTACACATTCGCTTACATCCTGTTGTACACATCAACCCCCCGCCGCCTCACTCTGCCTTGTCAAGCCTACTCCATCACATAACTATTCACAACCACTTACCTTGCAAGTGCACCTATTGTTCTCTTTCTATGGACTTCCTCACATCCCCATCTATCCATCCACTACTGTCATTCACCCTAATCTTTATGCAATCTGATGCCTCTCCCTGGTACTTAGCCTCACCAAATGCACTGCATCCATTGGGTGAAAATGTGCCATTACAGTCATTGGACCAGCCACATAAATACTGTGACAACAAGCGAGTGTCTCACCTCCTGACACTCCAAAGCCTTTCCACCATCTACAAGGCACAAGTAAGTAGTGTGATGGAATACTCTCCACTTGCCTGAATGAGTGCAGCTCCAACAATACTCAAGAAGCTCAACACCATCCAAGACAAAGCAGCTCGCTTGATTGGCACCCCATCCACCACCTTAAACATTCACTCCCTCCAGCACTGGCGTACGTGGCTGCAGTGTGTACCTTCTACAAGATGCAATGCAGCAACTCGCCAAGGCTTCTTTGGCAGCACCTCCCAAACCCGCGACCTCTACCACCTAGAAGGACAAGGGCAGCAGATATATGGGAACACCACCACCTCCAAGCTCCCCTCCAAGTCACACACCATTCTGACTTAGAAATATATCGCCGTTCCTTCATCGTCACTGGGTCAAAATCCTGGAACTCCCTCCCTAACAGCACTGTGGGAGTACCTTGACCACACGGACTGCAGCGGTTCAAGAAGGCGGCTCACCGCCACCTTCTCAAAGGCAATTAGGGATGGGCAATAAATTCTGCGATTGCCAGCGACGCCCACATCCCATGAACGAATACATTTTTTTCATAGGTCTGTTCTTTCCCCTGTTGAAAAAGAGAGCACAGGACCCTAGGAAGAGGGAGAGGACCGGAGGTGGTCATCCACAGATCATGCAGGTACTAGCTGCAGTGGAGGAAGCAATGGAGATTAATGGCATTTTGCCATCTCTGACCATTGGAAAAATAAAGATTGGGACCTTGCAGCTACCTGCTAACAGAATTAAATAACAGCAACTCAAATGTCATACAGCATTCACTCATGTTGATTTGATTTTAGCAGTGAGTGAAATATGATCATCTTCATAATGTTAATTTGTAACATTCTTATCTTGCTAGTACTAATTTATATCTTTTTTCTCTGCCAGGGCCTTCACGTGTACAGCAGCAGTCAGTGGACCTCTGGGATGATGAATCCTCAGAGGAGCTGATTCCTTCTGAGGGTGCACCATCACAGGACTCCTGCTTACCATGCACCAGTGCAGATACTCACACTTCGGTGGGTCCAGCTAGGTAGTTAGTCAGGATTTCACCTGATGACTATAGGATTCTCAAAATTCCCACATTTCCCAAGTTATTAATAAGGGACCCTGAAGGACAAGTTATCGATAAGGGAACCCTGAAGGGAATGGCTTTTGGACTTTATGGCAAAACTGCAAGGTTAAAGTGGGACCCTGCAGGCAGAATGTCAAGTTCAAAAGCTTAAAACTTGACATGCCTGGGCCTGTGGGAGACAGCTTTGATTTGTTATTTCAAAACCAGACAAATGGAGGAGACAGAATACGCATCCTTCCCTTTAAACAAATCAACTCAGGAAAAGACTTAATCTTGCACAAACCTAAAGCTCATCAAGACACTGCATAAATAATCGCTTACAGTTCGAAGTAGCTACCAAGCCAGGAAGACACCGATTAGCCTTATGCAACACAAACTCCAATGACATTAAAGGCCATTTAGCAATGAGACAACTGCCCAAAAACCAGTTAAGGTGAATGACTATAATCACCTTAACGAGCCTGCCAAAATCAGACAAAGAACTAACCCTGATTTGGCATGCAGATAACTAACTCAAAAACAGTATAACTGTAGGCCCACTGGTAACCAAGGACACACACACACTGCATCATCATTTGGAAGCCAACAGGAAGACTCACGCAACATCACGGCGAGGGGGCACGGTGGGGCACGCTCAACCGAAGACAGCAAGGCCGCAACCGCAGCCCGACATGAAGACCGACCACGAGCACCGTGGTAACAAAAGGGCTGGGTAAACCATACCTTCAGATCATTACCACTACACAGGTAATGATCTAGGCCACCGCGACCGAGCCGACACCGAAGACCGCCAACCGAACCCCAACCGCAATAAAACTCGACGACCAGACCACCACAAGAACAAAACCCAAAGTTTTCCACTCTACAAGCTAAGGTACCCAACAAAGACTTTACTCTCCCTATTTCTGACTAAGAAAAGTGGGGACTCACCAGACAAATCCACAACCGCGCCCAAACCGCATCAACGGACTCCACCCAACTGAAGAACCTTCGCAGATTCTAAGATTAGTACCACGTGGAGATGGCAGGCCCCAAAGGACACAAAGAGTGGACCCCAAAACCGCAGCCGGCTTTAATTGGCAGGATTCGAATTGTCAAGAAACCCCTATTGGTGAGCATGATCCCTGGCTCTTTTTAGTACAATTTAGTTAGATATTGGGGGTGGGACAAGGGTAGGGTGATTATTAATGTGATTTTCCCTCGTTGTGCCGTGTGTTCCCCATTCTTAATTAAGTGTACTCTTGAATGTTTATAACTACTCCAGTAATCTAAGTGTAATTTTCCAACGTTATAATTTTATTGTGACTCTAATAAAACACAGTTTTCTTGCACCAAACTAGTTGTCTACTCCAATTTTGTATCGCAGCCTGTACCTAAGTCCAGAGTCTCGAACGAAAGGGTGTGGGAGTGATTCAAACCACTCAAAACAGTCAGAGGCAAAGCTGACTCAAAACACCACCCCTTACAGAATGGCGACCATGGCAGGACTCTGGCGACAGGGGTGCAATGCAGTAGACACTGATTCGGAAGAGCCAACTTTAATGGAAGAGAGGATTTCAAGTTATGTTTTCAGTAAGGTGAATATCACTAAGAAGTGGATCACTAATCTGTTAAAGGCTGAGCATCCGGTAGATGCTGCAGCTAAGTGGACAGAAGGGAAGGATCATAAGAAATCCATAGAAAAGGCAGTCTGGCTGATGTGCTTCAAGAAACAGATCCAGCTTTTGGACAGGCTCGTTGAAGCACAGGCAGCCGAGATATGGGAGTCAGCCTTGGAAGCCAAGCAAGGGCTCTAGCAGGGGAAAAGTTACTGGCAGGATTGCAGGCTCTGAACCAGGAAAGGGTGCAGTTACTGGGGGAGCATAAGGCCAGGCAGGAATATTTACAGTGTCAGGTCACCGAGGCCAAGAACAATGAGCTGAGGTTGTGGGAAAAGAATGCCCGCCTAGCAAGACAAGTAAGAAAGCAGGAGGAGAAAGTAAGAGACATACGGGCAGCCTATAAGATAGCAAGCGCACAGGGGTTTGAAGATGCAGATCATGGCCCCTGCCAGGAACAGATAGAGAATCTGAGCCTTGCCCTAAGGAAGGCAAGGGGCATGGTGTGCCTCATAAGCCCGAGTGCAGCCCAGGTCGACTTTACAGGGAACGAGGGGAGAACAGTTCAGACACCACGGGTAGTGTCAAGGGACGACCCGGTTGAGGAGCAGGAGGACCCATGACCACCACCTGTAGCGTCAGGTTTCAGCAAAGTCTGGCAGCAAGGGGGGGTGGAGTTAGGAGTAGAAGCTGAGGAGGAAAAAAACCCCGCTAGAGAGGCTGGGACTGGGGCCGATATGCCCGGCCCGGCAGCAAAGGTTTGGCCCACCTGCTGATGACGGGGAGGAGGGACCCCTCCAAAACCAGTTTGTAGTTCCCCACGGCACCCAATAGCTTAGGGCTATGGTAAGCCATATAACAAAACTCGCAGAGAATGGGGACCCCTCGGTCCACTTCAGGGAAGTGGAACAGGCAGCAAGCATCAACGAGTGCGATGATGCTGAACAGGCCAAAATGCTGCTATTCTCCCTGGAGAGTAAGCTCTTCCAGTCCTTCTCTGACCAGTGTAAGAAGGGACAGTGCGAGTATGGGGAGCTCAGGGAGGAAGTTCTTGAGGCCATGGGGATGAATGAGGGAAGTCCTTTCTCCCGGGTGGAGAAAACAGTGCAGCTCGCAGGGGAAACCCCGCAGGCTTTTGCAGACAGGTTGTGGCCGGTGTATAGGAGTGCCTGTACTGGGGCACCTGACCGGGCTAACCTGGACCGGGATCAGCTGGCCCACTGGCTCCGTTACCTGGTGGCAAACAGCTTGCCACAGGTCAGGGCCAAGGCAGAAATGTGGTTTGACCCAAAGCATCCCCTGACTACCGAACAGACAATTGACCCTAGCTTACCAGAATGGTAAGGGAACCGATGCACACCCACCTAAAGGGAAGGTGCATGAAATGAAACCCGGCCAGGGTAGGAAGAAGTGGAATCAGGAAGGGAATAACCCCTCCAGCAAAAAGCTTAACTGTTAAGGGTGTGGGAAGGATGGACACTGGAGGAAGGAGTGTAGAAATCCTTGGAAGGATAACAAGGGAAAGAATTCCTCAGCCCCAGCCCAAAAGACAGAGACAGGAATCCCTCCCGCCACAGTCGAGTCCTTTTTGGACGCAATGAGGACCCTATTGATCGGTCCAGGGAAGGTAGCAGCCACCACCGGTGCTCTGACCCCATCAGCCCCATCCAACCCACAGCCCTGACTAGAGCCAGCGCAGCCCATTTACCTGTGTTCCCTTAAGTACGACTTATGGAAGAGACCCCTCGTTGAGATGGAGGTAGAAGAGGTGAAAGGGACCTATCTGTGGGACACGGGGGCATCATGCACCGTGATCCATTCAGCTAACCCCACCACCTCACCTCTATCTAACGGGGTCCCATACAGTCTGTCGGGATTCACAGGTAAAGAACAGGCGGGCTCATTTTCCATCCCGCTGTCCATTCATTTAGGAACACTCCGCTCTAAGTGGACCTGTATCCTAATTAAGTGGGAAGTGGAGGGTGGAAAAGGGATCCTGGGAGCCGACTTTATTGTAGGCCACGGGATCCTAGTGGATTTAAGGAATCATTGCCTATGGGGGGCAAATACAGGAAAGGAAGGCAGAGTAGTAGTCATCCCAGGGAAACAGGGGAAGGGGACCCTGTGCACCATGAAGCCTAAAGAGGGTTATAGCCTCAAACTCATGGTCAATAATACCCCAAGGGAGTTCCAGGCATTTGTGCGAGCCCACCTAGCCACATTTGCCACGCACAAGCATGACTGTGGGAGTGTCAATGGGCTCGAGGTCAGTGTAGATGCGAACCCTATGGCCCTACCACAAAAGCAGTATAACTTCCCCAGGGAAGCGGAGCCAGACATGGAAGCAGCCAGGTCCTCCTTAGTGCAACAGGGGGTCCTGAGAGCGATAGCCACCCACGTGAATTCCCCACTATGACCGGTTAGAAAACCGGACAACTCCTGGAGGGCCACAGTGGACTATCGGGTGCTCAACAGTAACATCCCAGCCTGTGCACCCACGGTAGCAGCAGTTGCCGACCTGATAGGAAGTATCCCAGCATCTGCGACCACTTTCATGGTGCTGGATATTTCCAACGGGTTTTGGTCCAGTCCTTTAAGGAGAGAGGATCAGTAGAAGTTTGCCTTTACTTTCAAAGGGCAACAGTACACCTGGAACTGTTTGCCTCAGGGCTTCCACAATAGCCCTAGCATTTTCCATCAATGCATGGCAAACAGTCTAAAGGGCTTCAGCCAGCCCAGGCAGCTGGTACAGTGTGTGGATTGTTGAGTCTGTGTTTCCAAATGTAGTTATGCTGAATAACTGGACACAGACTACAGAAATAATTAAACAGGTCTTTAGTAATTGAGGGTCAGGGCTGAACTGGAATACACTTTGCTCCACAGGGTTTATATACCGGTGTGGTCACCACCGGTACTACAATGTACAGGAGCCATCAAAAAGTAGTCCATCACCTTAACGTATCCTCTTAAGGTGGTACAGGTTAAATACACTACAATTCCTCCCCTTTTAGCTTAACAGTGTACACCCCAATTTAAACATTACATGGATAACATATATACAACTTTCACACAAAACTGTTCAAAGATTCAGGCCTAGAAATTCAGTGCCCTTAGCACCGATTTTGCGGCGCTAGAGGGCCTAGCGCTGCAATTGGCGCCGGTTCCTAAATTGCCTGGGGCCCTTCCGCGGCGGTAGACCGGTAGCGCTGCGCCGGCACCGATGACGTCATCGGTGTGCGCAGCGTCCCGGTTGCCGTGGTAACCCGGCCCCAAGCCGAAATTCAGTTGCGGCCGCCTCGCCAGTGGCAGCCGCAACTAAGACTCCGGCAAACGAGTGTTGCCGGAGTCTGCGCCGGCGCTTTAAGGAGGCGCGGCGGCCGGCCGCTTTCCCGCCGGCCGCCTGCCCGCAGCTCCCTCCCCGGACTTCTTCCCCCACCCCCCCCGGAACAGATGCAAGCCCGGCACTTGTCCGAAGTGCCGGGCTCATTTTTGCAGAGATTTGCGCGGGCCGCGGCCGGGTGCAGGCAGCTCCTCCTTAACGGAAGGAGGAGGCCTGCACTTCCCGAGCCTGCCGCACCGCATCGGGCGCTGCAGCGCCAGAATAGCGCCGCAATGCGGCGCGTAGCGCCAGTTTTCAGGCGCAAACAGCCTTCAGTAGCGCCGGCAGCCGTTTGGGCGCGGCGCTACTGAATTTTTGGCGCGCACAGCGCGACTTAGCACCGGCGCTAAATTTCCGGCGTTAAGCCCCGGCGCAGCGCAACCTCAATTTCTAGGCCTCAGTCTCTGAGGAGGCCTCCTGATCCGGGCCGGATAACGCCTTTCAGGGGTCTCTGGTTCTCGTTGCTGGGGTGACTCATCCATTTGATCTCCTATGGATTGAACATCATCATGTACGTTCGAGTCTGAGGTAGATGCTACAGGCTCAATAACTTCTTCAACTGGTGTCTCTGCCGTAGACATGGGGTCGACCCTTGTTCTCGATTCCACAAGTTGGTCAGCATGACGTCGTATTACGTTCTCTCCAACGTCTACCGTGTACATCAAGGGTCCTTGTCGGGCACGAATTGTTCCGGATTGCCATTACAGCACGGTGGCATAGTGGTTAGCACTGTTGCCTCACAGTGCCAGGGACCCGGGTTCGAATCCGGCCTCGGGCGACTGTCTGTGTGGAGTTTGCACATTCTCCCCGTGTTTGCGTGGGTTTCCTCCGGGTGCTCCGGTTTCCTCCCACAGTCCAAAAATGTGCGGGTTAGGTTGATTGGCTATGATAAATTGACCCTTAGTGTTAGGGGGATTAAATACGTGGGGTTACGAGGATAGGGTGGGATATGTGTTGGTGTTGGTGTAGGGGTTACGGGGATCGGGTGGGATATGTGTCGGTGCAGGCTCGATGGGCCGAAATGGCCTCTATCTGCACTGTGGGGGTTTCTGTGATTTCTGTGATTTCTGTGATCATTCCTATAGTCCCTGGCCAACACTGGTTGTCCTATTTCGAAACTCCGAGTGGCCTTGTTATTTACGTGCTGGAATTGCTTGTTTTTGACTTCCCTACGCACATTGGGTTTTAACAAATCCAACCGGGACCGCAACCTCCTATTATGGAACATTATGGCAAGGGCTTTGATTTGTCACTGCATGCGTGGCGTTTCGATATGCCATCAGGAAATTGTCCACCTTGTGTTGTAGTGGAATATGGTCTTCGCTCATGGCCTTTATCGCCTTTTTGAACGTTTGTACAAATCTCTCGGCCAACCCATTTGTAGCCGGGTGATATGGGGCAGATGTATAGTGTTTCACCCCATTCTTTTTCATGAATTTCTGGAATTCTTCTGACACGAACTGTGGTCTGTTGTCTGAACATATTTGTTCCGGCAACCCATTCCTTGCAAATATGGTTCTTAGAACTGCGATCGTCTTTTCAGAGGTAGTGGTCGACATCTTAATCACTTCTGACCATTTAGAATGTGCGTCTACTGCTATCAAAAACATGGAATCCATGAATGGACCTGCAAAGTCGATATGCACACGTTGCCATGGGGTTGAAGGCCATTCCCACGGATGCAGCGGTGCAATTGGAGGTGCGTTTTGAACTTTTTGGCACCCTGAGCAGCTTTTAGTCAGGTCCTCTATTTGTTTGTCGATACCTGGCCACCACACATAAGCCCTAGCAAGGCTTTTCATCTTGACTCCCCCCAGATGACCTTCATGCAATTCCTTCAGAACTCTCTCCCTTAATTTAGGAGGAATAATCACCCTTGTTCCATACATCAATGTTCCTTGACAGACAGACAGCTGTTCTCGTCTGGCTGAGAATGCTGGTAACAGTGGGTCACCATTTGCTGGCCATCCCTTCACTGTCAAATCGTAGACCCGAGACAGTGTCGGGTCGTTTCGAGTCTCTCTCTCAATACCCGCATTGGTGACTGGTAAGCATTCGATGATGGTCGAGTGAAATATCGCGATAGGGTCAACTGCCGGTGCCTCTTCTGCTGTAGGTAGTGGCAGGCGCGACAGCCCATCAGCATTACCATGTTGCTTTGTACCTTTGAATTCGATATCATATTGATGTGCCCCTAGGAAAAGGGACCATCTCTGAAGCCTCTGCGCCGTCATAACCGGAACACCCTTCTTAGGGTTAAAAATGGAAACCAACGGCTGGTGATCTGTCAGCAGCGTAAACTTTTGGCCTTGCAGGTAATGGTTAAATTTCTTAACTCCCCACACGAGGCTGAGAGCCTCCCTATCTATCTGAGCATAGTTGCGCTCTGCGGAGGTCAATGATCTGGATGTGAACGCGACTGGCCTTTCCAAGCCATTTGGAAACTTATGTGAGAGCACTGCCCCGATACCATATGGAGAAGCATCACAAGCTAAGCGAATAGGCAGTGTTGGGTTAAAGTGAGCCAACACTTCCTTAGAGGTGATCAGTGCCTTGCTTTTTTGAAAAACCCGCTTACAATCATCGCTCCACTTCCATGGTATTCCCATTTGCAAAAGAGTGTTCAGCAGGTGTAACACCGTGGATAAATTTGGAAGAAACTTGTGGTAATAGTTAACCAACCCAAGGAACGACCTCAACTGAGATACATTTTCCGGAGCGGGAGCTTTCACAACAGCTTCGATCTTGTCAGGTGACTTATGGAGCCCCTCCTGGTCAATGACGTGGCCGCAGTACAAGATTCGCTTTTGAAAGAACTCACATTTCTGGCGATTAACTCTGAGCCCATATTCTTTCAATCTGGTGAGCACCTGCTCCAAATTCGCGAGGTGATCCTTATCATCATCTCCTGTAATCAGAATGTCATCCAGGTAGCATTGTGTGCCTGGAATTCCCTGCAATACCTGCTCCATGGCCCTTTGCCAAATCGCTGGAGCCGATGCCACTCCAAAAACCAGTCTATTATACCGATATAAGCCCTTATGTGTGTTGATCGTGAGATACTGGCGTGACGCTTCATCAACTTCCATCTGTAGGTACGCCTGCGCCAGGTCTATCTTGGTGAAGTGTTTCCCGCCAGACAGCGAAGCGAAGATATCTTCAATCCGCGGAAGCAGATATTGCACCGTGTGAAGAACCAGATTAACAGTGATCTTGAAATCGCCACAGATGCGAACCTTCCCAGGTTCCCCCGGCTTGCTGCTCAACGAACGCTTCATGACAGGAACAATGGGTGTGGCCCATTCGCTCCAGTCCACCTTTGACAGTACTCCTGAACATTCTAGCCCTTCCAGCTCTGCTTCCACAGCAGGTCGTATCGCATAAGGTACCGGTCTGGCTTTGAAAAATTTTGGGTTTGCATGTTCTTCAACCTTGATGTTTGCCGTAATTCCTTTCAGTGTTCCCAGTCCCTGTTGGAACACCTCCTTAGCATCGTCCAATATTTTGGACAGTCGTTTAGGTTTGATGTCGTCCTCTTTACAGGAATCTACAGTCAGTGCTTGTATGGAATGCCAGTCCACATTTATTCTCCGGATCCATTCCCGTCCCAGTAGTGGCGGACCTCCATCAGGTAACACATACAAGTCCATTTCCTGACTTTCTTTACCATTGTAGACCACATTTACTTTTATCTTTCCGATGGGGTATACTATTTGCCCCGTGTTTGTTTTCAATACAATCTCCGTATCCCTCAGGGGAATGTGTGAGAATAACCTTTTGTAATCTTGCTTATTCATGACCGTCAATGCCGATCCAGTGTCCAATTCCATCTTCACTTGGACTCCTGCTATCCGAAGCATGACCCAGATAGTTTGGTGGTCTGCTGTGTTACCCACATTATGTATTTTTAGACTACCCAGTTCCTTACTGCTGGAGTCTGAATCCATCTTCTGTTCATCCGAACTGTTCTCTGTCACCTTGTGTACTTTTTTGTACTTCTCCTGCGGCGACTTTTTGCTGCTGGTCTTCTTTCCTGACTGGCATACTCTCGCTATGTGACCAAGTTTGCCACATTGCCTGCATTCTTTATCTTTGAACCAGCACTGGTTCTGGTCATGCGTTGTCCTTCCGCAATGATAGCACTTTACTGCGCCCAATGCCATTTCATTGGTGCTGAATTCCAATGGCCTTTGCTGTATCTCTGCAGTGCCTCGTGCTGCTGCCTCATGCGATGCTGCAATGCTGAAAGCTTTGTCCAGCGTAAGATCCTTTTCCTCTAGCAGTCGCTTCTGGGTTCCTTCCCTTAGGAGCCCACACACAAACTTATCTCTCAGTGCATCTGCTAGTCCTGTACCGAACTGACAGTACTTTGATAACTTGCGCAGTTCGATTAAGAATTCAGCGTTGCTTTCCTCTTTAAGTTGAATTCTTTTGTAGAATTTAAATCGTTCCGCTATCAGCAGCGGCGTGGAGTTTAAATGCTCTTGCAGGATAGTAACAATATCCGCGAAACTCTTTCCTACCGGTTTATCTGGTGTTACAAGGTTCCTTAATAACCCGTACATCTTCGCACCCATCGAGTTTAATAGGGTTAGTGCTTTCTTATCCTCCGGTACCTCATTCGTTGTACAGTAAACTTCGACGCGTTCCACATAAGTGGCCCAATCTTCCACATCGCTATCAAAAGCAGTGATGTTACCTGTTTTTGGCATCCTTGTTGAGTTTCCTTTCCTTCGAATATGATTATTATTTTATTTATTTTTTTTCAAAATGGCGGCTTCCCGCGGTTGGCGGCTTTTCCCATGCTTGTCTTCTTCCCCCGCCGACTCAAAATGGCGATTACCGCGCTGTTGCCGTTCTCGCCTCCCAGCGGTCCTTTATTTTCCCCTACGCTGCTGCTCTTGTTCCCCGCCGCTCCCGCGGTCCTTGTGAACATAAACGCTTTTCTGGCTGCTGCGCATCTCTGCCCCGATTGCAGTCCGGCCCCTGACACCGGCTGCGGTCGTGTTCTCCGCCCTTTTCGTTGTTTCCCTCCCCTTCTCTTACTGACAACTCGGCCGACTTCCCCCCCGTGCCGCTCGATCGGGCTTACCCGCCGCTGTCGTCGAAGGGATGTTCACTGATGTTTGACTTCGTGGCCAGAAACCAACCCGGGTTCCCGATTGCCTCCCGTGCTATGCAGTGCCCAGCAGGATGTTGAGGGTGGATGTCCTTGATCGACGCCCATTTCAGAGGCGAAGCTTCCTTTGATGCAACTGCCGCTAGGTAAGATCAGACTCGTCGCCACTGTTGAGTCTGTGTTTCCAAATGTAGTTATGCTGAATAACTGGACACAGACTACAGAAATAATTAAACAGGTCTTTAGAAATTGAGGGTCAGGGCTGAACTGGAATACACTTTGCTCCACAGGGTTTATATACCGGTGTGGTCACCACCGGTACTACAATGTACAGGAGCCATCAAAAAGTAGTCCATCACCTTAAGGTATCCTCTTAAGGTGGTACAGGTTACATACACTACATGGATGACCTGCTCCTATTCACCGATTCAAGAGAGGAACATGGCCCACTACTGGCCGAACTGCTGGAACTGCTCAGGCAGGAAGGCTTTAAAGTGAACCCAAAGAAAGGGCAGATCAGCCAGCAGGAGGTGAAATTCCTGGGCCTGACAGTACGCGCTGGGGAAAGGGCCATAGATAAAGCTAGAAGGGAAGCAGTACAGGAGTTAGCAGTCTCCAACACAGTCACGGGTGTGAGATATTTTCTAGGGCTAACCGGGTACTGCAGAGACTTTATTGAGGACTATGCAGCCACAGCAGCCCCCCTGCTCCGACTCCTACATAAGGGAGTTGAGTGGGTTTGGGATGAGGGTTGCCAGGCAGCATTTGTCAGGCTCATGAAAGATCTGCAGACCGCACCAGCTCTAGGGGCCATAGATGGGGGGAAAGAGTTCTTCCTGGAGGTGGCAGCCAGCGGGGACAGCCTGAGTGCTGTGCTGCTCCAAGAGCTGCATGGCAGGCTGAGACCGGTGGTCTACTCCTCCAGGATACTCACGGATGTGGAGAAGAGCTACTCCAATTATGAGATGCACCTCTTGGCCACACATTGGGCTGTGAAAAGATCACTGATCTTCACAGGCACCTCTCCCATCACCTTCCTCACCCATCACACGCCCACCCAGATGCTCCTGGACGGGAGAATCAAGGATGGGATGGTGAGCAGTGCCCGCATTGCTCACTGGACCCTGCTTCTCTCACAGATGGACCTGAAAGTAAAAGGGCTCTGCGAGCCGAAGTTCGCAGCTAACTTGGTATATCCTGGAACATAGAAGGGGTTTGGGAAGTAGACATAGGTTTGCGGGCCGGGATACACCCCACAGGCCGCGAAATCTATGTGGATGGCTCTAGCACAGTATCTGCTGGTGAGCGACTCACAGGGTGTGGAGTTTATGACCCAGCAGCAAACGTTGCACTGGCAATTAAGCTCCCCAGCACCATGAGCACCCAACAGGGTGAACTGTCCGCGGAAGTGTACATTGTTACACACCCCAAAATCTTCCCCACCCCATACACGATTTGCTCGGACAGCATGTTCACATGCAATTCATGTACGTAGTACCTGGCCATCTGGTCCCGCCGCGAATACACCTCCACTGACGGGAGACCCCTCACAGTGAAACCCCTGCTGGAGAAAATCTTAGCAGCAGTGGGGGAGGAAGGGGAGGTTTATCTTATGTTCATTAATAAGACATTCTTATTATGAACACAGCTAGCTTTTGCTAGACACTTTTATTGAGCACATGTGGACTAGGTACAGTATCTGTAGAGGCTTCCATCTTGACTGCTGCCTTGTGGGTAGCCTAGTGCCTCATGGGTAATGTAGTCTTAATGTACATACAGCTGGGTAGTGTAGTCTTATACATACAGCTATATACAGCTCTACACAGCTTTACGGCTCCACCAATGTCCACTATAGAATGACATGTTATTGATCATTACAGTTTTCATCCATAAGGTGAAAGCCCATTCCTCCACAGAACCCCGTAGTAAGGGCAACCAACAGGCCGACGTGCTAGCTAAGGAGGGTGCCTGTACAGGCACTTTCTGGGACCCATATGGGTCCAGTCCTATAGCAGCAGTCAGGGGTAGGAATGGGACACAAGGGAGTGCAGGGGTAGCTTTAACCCCGGACCTTAAGACGGCCCAAACCCAAGACCCCGTCCTCAAGGCAGTCCTTGGTGCAGTGGCTGAGGGGAAAAGAGTTACAGCACAGCAGCCCTCTCTGTGAAGGAAGACATGCTGTTTAGGGGAGAACAATGTGTAGTACCCCAGCAGCACAGGAGGGAATTCCTTCAACTGGCCCATGAGGGTCCAGGAGCGGGGCATCCCGGGCCTGAGACCACCTGGCAGCGGGTGGAACAGGCGGGATGGTGGCCAGGACTCAGGGAAGATGTCCGCGAGTTCTGTGCCAGCTGTCTGGTGTGTGCTGCTAACAACCCTGACCCCCACAAAAGGAAGGTACCTATGGGACACATCAGGAGGGTAGAGGGACCATGGCAGTCAATCCAGGTTGACTACATCGGGCCCCTACCCACCGCCCAGGGAGGCTATAAGTACTGCCTAGTCCTGGTAGATGTGTTCACAAAGTGGGTAGAAGCCTTCCCCTGCCGAGCAGCCACAGCTCTGGGTACAGCCAGGATCCTGGTCAGGGAGGTGTTCTCGCGATGGGGGCTACCACAGGATGTGGAGTCCGACCAAGGGAGTCATTTTACCGGGCAGGTCATGCAGAATACCCTTATGGTACTCGGCATTGAGGGGAAATGGCACGTTGCACACAACCCACAGTCCTCAGGGATTGTGGAGAGGATGAACAGGACCTTGAAAGAAAGGCTGAGGAAAGAGACGGTAGACTCAGCTAGAAAGTGGGTCAAGGTCCTACCGCTGATCCTGATGGGGATCCAAGCCAGCCAGTCAAAAAGCATGAGGTATTCCCCACACGAGTTGATGACTGGCAGAGTTATGCGGACCCCCACCCATGTACTGGCCCTGGTGCTCACAGAAGGTCAGCTCAGGGAGGTGAACCGGGACTGTTTCGCCAGGAACCTATTTGAGCACCTTAAGCAGGTCCACAGGCAGGCGGCTGGGAACATGGGAAAGCAGCATCGGAGCAACCGATTGCTGTTAGAACGCCGAACACACCATGAGTGGGAGATAGGGGATCAGGTTATGGTTAGGAATTTTGCTCAGGTAGGAAGTCTAGAACCATATACATGGGGCCCTACAGCATTGTAGACAAGGCCAACCCCATGGTATACGCCATAAAGATGCCTCGGCGCATCAAATGGTTCCATATTAATCAATGCAAATTGTTTAAGCCCGAGAAAAGAGGACAGCCAGTTGGGGCAAGGTCTGAGGATAAAAATCCTCAGTCTGCAGCAGGGAAAAACTCACAGACTGCACAGGCATGTGCAGTGGCTTGTTTTAAGGGAAGGGCCATCCCACCCACTGTTTGGGACACTCCCCCACTCATCTGGGAATTAGACGAGGTTGGACCTGGGGGCGGAGACCCTCAGCCTGCAGCATTAGGCTGCGTAGAGTTACCTGCCCCTAACCCAGGTTTAGGAGAGGTGGGATGTGAGGGCAAGGACCCGCAGCCTGCAGCATCAGGCTGCGTAGAGTTGCCTGCCCCTAGCATAGGTTTAGGAGAGGTAAAGCCTGAGGATAAAAATCCCCAGCCAGCGGTAGTGGAAAGTTCACAGAGCGCACAGGAGGGGGCAGTTGCCCGTGTTAAAGACCCATTAGCCAGAAAACCCCCACCAGCCAAAGTTCCTAGAAGGTCCCCACAAACGCCGCGGCCAAAGGAACCGTGATCACTGGCTCCCCTGTTTAAACAGGCAGCCTCTCAAGTCAGGGATCGGTCTGAGGACAGAGGTTCCCAGCCAGCAGCTGCAGGCTGCGAGGGACCAAAAGTACAGGACAGGGCAGCCACACCGAAGGGAGTAGTGTGCTGCAGCCCGAACAGGGATTAGTCTGGCCGCCCGGAGACGGGCAGCGGATGTACATAGCTCCTGTAATGTAATTTTGGGATTGTTAAGTTTGAGTGTTTTAGTTTAATTTTAAATAAGGTGATTGGTAGTTTAAATATTATTGTTTTAAGAGTGTTTGTATTGAGTCGAGGTCGCAAGACTCGACTATGCTTTACCCGAGCCAGAGAATCTTCTCGGGACCTGGCTATATGCTCTTGTGTCTCCTTGCAGAAGGGATTTTGAAATGAATGGGGGCATACTCCTACTCGCCCTGATAGGAATGAGCACTGGGAGGCGAGGTGACGTGGAGGACTCCCACATTTTTGGATGCTCAGGAGAGGGAGCACCGGTTGTGACTGCTGGGGGCAGCGAACGAGGCGTGGAGGAGCTCGCCATCTATTCCCATGAGGGAAGATGGCCAGGGTGGCTGGGATCCCACTCCACCCGGTACTCCAGCCAGACTGGATTCACCTACGGGGAGGCCTCCCTCCCCTGCCCCAGCATACAGGTTGTGGCCACACGGGTCGGGGTCACTGAGGGGAAATGCGTGTGCTTGACCTGCAGAGGACAGATTCCCCTGGGAAGGTGGTGGTGGCTCAGGAAGCTGAGCAGAGACATGGGGGAATGACTGGGGAACGACACCTACTGGACGATCACGGGGACCCAAGGGGGAGCTAGTGTGTGCTGGGATAAGTGGTGGGAGTCGGAACAGGGAATTTATGTCTGCATGTGGGGGTCGCAAAGGGCCTGCCCCACGGGCATATCCATCATCTTTTCCGCATCATGGCAGGATAAGGGGAAGGGGGTGGAATGGGATTCCCACCTACACACTTGCATAGTCCCACACTCCCCAGCCCGTTAAAACCACTGAACTCGTGGCACGTGCCCGAAAGCCCCTGCCCACGACCCAGACAGCAAGGACATACCTAGAGAGGTGCCCTGCCACCACCAAGGAACCAGGGAATGGGCTGGTACTAGTGCCGACCGAAAAGGTGCTATACCAAGGGGTACATTACGTGGTAGCTTCCGTGATTCTAAACCTTACAGAGGTACACTTACCTGAGTGGTGCCCCATGGAGACAGAACAGCTATACCAGGCCCTGTTAAGAGAAATGTTTAGGAAATTCTACGAGTTCGATTTTGCCGACGTAGACAAAACCGAACTGTACACTACACACACTGAGTACTTTAGCAATGCGGGGAGACAAAGAAGGGGAACCTGGAATGATGTTTTCACTGCATATAATACAGGATCCTCTGTTATAAACAGCCTGGATGACATAGAATTGCAGACACAGATAAACGGTTTAAAAACACAATTACGGAAAATTTTAATGGATGAAAATACAGTAGTAGGCTCAGAGCTACACGAGGACCAAGCTATGATGGTCCATTTAAAGGAGGTCATTGCTGAGCTGGAGAGGCACGCAAAAACTGTAAATGCCCTCATACGAGAGGACAGGAATGCTCCAGATCAGGCTGCACAGAATGAGGTGTGCGTACTGTACGGGGCATGGTTGCTAGGCGAGGGCCGCAGCAACCTGGAGGATTTAAAACAGGGTTTAGTCCCCTCCTGGATCAGCAACAAGCACCTCGCAGCCCTCTACCCATTTGAGAATTCATTAAGCCCATGTCAACTCCAGCTAGCTTCTGAGGCCTACCCTGTCCCAGTGGATTGTGGGTGTTTCAATCACACTATCATGGGGATAGTAGTGAGGATGCCGGTCATGGGTGGGACAGCCCGACCTGCACCGGTATACAGGGTGGAGAACATTGGGATCATTCAAGGGGGTGCACACATCCGTTTCACAGCGGTCCCACCTTATGTCATAAAGTGGGAGCACGCTATGACAGGTACTGATCTCTCAGTGTGCCGGAGCCGGGGAGCACACAGAATACTGTGTCCCCAGCACTTGAACGCCTATTCTAAACCATAATGTGGGTTTAAAGCTGCTGGTGCAAGACCTATAAATTGTACCATGGAGGTAATGGCACAAGACCATGTTCCCCCACAGGTACCATATATAGGAGGTGGGACATATTGTGTCACCACAAGTGCACCCCACTACCAGCTTGGACAGCATAGCTGGTGTCCGGTAAGTGACAGCAGTTTCTGCTTTAAACCCGAGGCAGAAGTTCAAGTGGCCCAGGAACGGATTGTCCCCATTCCTGAACCCTCCACTGTTCACCTCACTGTAACAGAAAATTTCACCAACCTGCAAAAATATGCAGCGCATTTCGGCTAGGAAATCCCCCCTCCACCAGAACATCTTACCAAGTTACTAAAAGCTGTAGAGATATCACAAAAGCATTTCTACACTTTAGAACAGAAAACACACGAGATAGAGGGAAAGATTCAAGGTATCACAGTCCCACCCTGGTGGGACATTTTTGAAAACATAGAGGTCCCTTCATGGGTTAGAATGGCTTCCCACATCCTCGTGGTTTGCCAGCTGGGAATAGTGTTGTACCTGTTGTGCACTCAGTGCAAGGGAAAAGGCAAAACACTGGAGTTCCGAAACAAAAGGACTTGGAAGAAACATTTGGCCTAGAAATTGGGTATAATCCCGCTTGAGGCGCTAGAACTGGCGGTGCGCTAAGTTTATAGCCAGACGAAACTTATTGCTGCCTGACGAGATATTGGGTTGCATTGCCCCCAAAGGGGATTGAGGCGCTAATTCAGCCGTTGCACGGTGCTCCTAAGGCGCAAAAGTTCAGGCGCTACTCAATATCGACGCGGACGGGCGCAGCGCAGGTGATCTCAATTACGGGAAACCACGAGACTTCCAGGCGCTGGCCAGCTCTTAAAGGGGTGGGTCAGTCAGCCTGAGCTTCAACACCCAATGCCCTGTAGGCCTCAGAATCGGCGCTCGCCCTTCTCTGGCGTTAGAAACTTGTTGAGCATGGAGAAGGTTAGACAGAGAGCAGAGCGCTTCAGCACTGAGGCTCTGGACCAGTTGGTGGCTGCAGTTGAGCACCGTCGAGATGTCCTGTATCCGGACAATGGCAAGAGGCCGAATCAGAAGGCTTACCGACGATCTTGGAGGGAGGTTGCTGTGAGGGTCAACTCCAGCAGCATGGCGAACAGGACCCCTGTTCAGTGCAGGAAGAAATTCAACGACCTCACACGGATCGTTAGGGTGAGTGATGGCTTAGCAAACTTCTGATTCCCTCCATCTGCAGCTGACTTCGGGCACCCTGTTGCAATGATGCCCCAATGGCCATCTGCCAGCAAGCACCCATGGCCCTTTCTGGGCACACACATGGACAGATGTCTCAAGGCCTCATGTAAGGGCTCTTTCACTATGGGGGGCATGTGATGATGTCTCAACGCCTCATGTAAGGGCTCTTGCACCATGGGGGGCATGCGATGATCTCTCAAGGCCTCATGTAAGGGCTCTTGCACCATGGGGGGCATGCGATGATCTCTCAAGGCATCATGTTACAGAACTTCCCCTTCTTTCCCCTGCAGTCCAAGCTGGCGACAATCCGAAAGGAGCAGCGTCGAACCGGTGGCGGACCTCCACAAGTGGTCACTCTCACGGATCTGGAGGAGAGAGTGCACCAGATTCTTGGAGGACGTCTGTCTGGTCCTGTGACCACTGCATCTGCCGACCCCATTTCCGACAGCGAGGGTAAGACTCTCACCTTTTTCACCTGTTGCCTTCCACTTGGTCCCCCCGCCAGCATGCATCCTCAGTGTGCAGCCATGTCAGAGCCTTGCCGCAATCTGGCATGCCTTTCAGCAAACCTGTCCTTTTGCTAAAGTCACTCTCCCACCTCCCTACTTTCAGATGAATCAGCACCAACTCTGGCTCAACGCACTGAAGCTGCCAGTGCCAGTGCCACCGGAGGCGAGGAGAATGAGGAAGCCGGACCAGCCGCTGCAGAATCCGGGGAGCGGACACATCTACAGACTGGGGATAGTAGTCCCCTGGAGGGGAGTGGGGGGGGGGCTCTGAGGGTGAACCAGTTGCCGGACCAAGCGGCATGCAGCAACGCAAGGGTGATAGGCAAGTTCGGCCACCGTCTCCCCGGAGGGCAAGGCAGGTAGTGATGACTGCTGCACAGAGTGCAGATGAGGTGCGTCGCCTGGCTGAAATGAGCAAACAGGCCCGGGTCAGACACACGGAGCTGATGGCTGCAGTGGAGAAGCTGCCTGAGTCAATAGATTCATTGGCTAAGAGTATGTTGGACTTCGGGGCAACAATGGAGAGGACTCTCCAGGGCTTTGGGGCAACAATGGACAGGACTCTCCAGGTCTTCGGGGCAACAATGGACAGGTCTATCCAGGGCTTCGGGGCAACAATGGACAGGACTATTCAGGGCTTCAGCCCAACAATGGAGAGGACTGTCCACGGCTTTGAGTCGGCTATGGAAAGGACTGTTCAGGGCTTCGGACAATCCCTGGAAAGGTCTGTCCAGGGCTTGTCCGAGGCAGTGGAGCGGTCGGCACCTGCCTTGTCCGAAGCAATGGGAAGAACTGTCCAGGGCTTCTCTGAAGCACTGGCACCTGGCACACAGGTCCTCACTGTTGCCACGCAGTCACTTGCTGGGCTCCTCCACACCCAGATTGAGGCAACGCGATCTCTCACTGCAGCCACCTTCTCTGCATCACTTACGATCACCCCGGGCCCTTCCAGTCCCATACAAGGCCAGGAATCAGTGGAGCATGCAATTGTGGCGGATGAGCCGAGCCGCTCCCCTCAGATAGCCAGTGTGTCGTCCGACCATGGTGCAGGTGTCCTCTCTCGGCAGGAGACCATTGCACATGCCAGCGCTGGGACATCTGCATTGCAGCTGCCACCACCTGCAGGGCACACTGCTTCCAGCCATGGTCACATCAAGCATCCTGCGTCCGCACCCTCCAAGCCCAGAGGTCGGCCAGGCCGTACCTCAGGGGCTTCTGCGCTTCCACACAGTCAGCAGGCGTCCCCCAGCCTTGAGCCCGCCACTGGGGTCCAATTACGTAGGAGCAGCAGGGAGGGAAGGGGCCGGGCGCGAAAGAGAAGTCGTTCTCCCTCAAGGGGCCAGTTGTAGAGGGAGGTGCTGAGACGTTTCTTTGTCCAAATTCAAGGACACCCTCACCTGTTGTTATATTTGCAGAAGGTTTGTTGAGTTTTGCGGCTTTGCCGAAGAGTTCACAGTTATTTAGTAACTTATGGTTTCTGTTGACATTACGTTGTTTTGCTGTAATGAAAGACTTTTGTGCCAATAAACAGAAGTTTCAATGTGGCATGGTGCACGTGACTACTTTCAGTGATGCTGGCGTTCAGAGGCCGTCAAACATCCAAAGTGCGCATGAGTTAAGACTCTCATCATTCCGCCACAGGGGTCTCGAAACGAGTCCTGATGAGCCTCTGACGTATGGCCCTTCCACTTTCAGCAGCCCTTCCATCTTCCTCTTCCTCCTCCTCCTCCTCCGCCTGCGCTTCCTCCTCCTCCTCCTCCTCCTCCTCCACCTGCTCTTCCTCCTCCTCCTCCTCCTCCTCCTCCTCCTCCTCCGCCTGCTCTTCCTCCTCCTCCTCCTCCTCCTCATCCTCCTCCTCCTCCGCCTGCTCTGCTGGTCGTTGAGGAACAGCTGGAATTGGCTGGGTGCGTCGATTCGCCAAGTTGTGGAGCATGCAACAGACGACGATGATGTGTCCCACTTGCTGCGGCGAGTACTGCAGGGATCCCCCCGAATGTTCCAGACATCGGAAACGCTTTTGGAGAACACCAATAGTGTGCTGTTTACTGTGCCTGGTCGCCTGATGGCTGCTGCTGATCAGCTCTTCTGCTGGGGTGTCGGCCACACGGAGTGTTGTCATCAGCCATGGCCAGAGAGGATAGCCCTTGTCCCCAGTAAGCCAGCCTCGTCTTCGAGCCAGTCCCTCAAAAAGGTTACAAACTGAGGTCAGCCGCAGGATAAAGGCATTGTGGCTGCACCCTGGGAAATGCGTGGTGACTGCCATGATGATTTGGCGGTGGTCACAGACCAGCTGCATGTTGAGGGAGTGGAACCCCTTGCGGTTGCGGAAGTCCTAAGGATGATGGCATGGCGCCCTCAAAGCCACGTGTGTGCTGTCAGTCACCCCCTGCACCATGGGGAAGTCCGCAATAGAAGCGATACCCTGCGCGCGCTCCGCCTGCTTGTGCAGGGTCAGAGGGAAGGTCATGAATTGACGCCTTCGCCTATAAAGGGCATCTGTAACTTGCCGGATGCAACAGTGGACTGCAACCTGAGCGACAGTCGCAATGTCCCCAATGGCTGACTGAAAGGATCCGTTGGCATAAAAATTGAGCCCATCAGTCAGTTTAGCGATCACGGACAGAGAGGTTCTGCGCCGTTCACACGGCTGCAGATCCTGACCAAGCAGGTGGCACAGATTAGTAACAATGTCCCTCCAGAATCGGAGCCTTCCCAAACACTGCTCCTCCGACATGTCAAGGCTTGTCACCTGCTGCCTAAAGACCCTCGCAGCATCCCGTCGGATTGGCCGACCTCCATTGCCCCTCCTCCTTTTGGCCAATCCCAGCCCTCTCTCCCACCGTCTCTCTGCCCCTTCACAGTGTTGGGCGATGAGGCCGTCGCCCTCCAAAGAAGCTCCCATTCCGATGCCAGTTGGTCAAAAAGCTTTTAGGTGTAGTGCTGCAAGTGCTTCAGACAGGTTTGAAGGTCCCAAGTACTCTAAAGCTAAATTCCCAAAACTCCGCTCCACAGTAGCTCGCCAACTCTATCCAGCAACGATCGCAATGAGCAGGCCAAGTGGCTGAAGATTCTGCACTAGAGCTGTCCCCTTTAAATAGCGCCCCCCTACTCCGAGAAGGGCCTGCTAGCCCTCCCTCGAACTGTCACTAATAGCGCTAGGCGTTAAGGCTCCGGGCACCACCCAATATGCGCTCAGGCGCTCCTAGAAGACGTTGCACACTGAAATGACGTCATGATCTGCTTGCGCTCGCGGGCGCGCGCAAACACTTAGCACAGGCGCTAAATGTATAGTCAATATCTGAGTTGTCGCTATCTTCATAGCGACCGCCCCAACATAGGGTTTCGCCCCAATTCTAGGTCTCTTTAGGCGCTCAGCGCCGGCGCTACCAACCGAATTTCTAGGCCATTATGTTAAGATAGAGAGAGAGATAGACCTGTTTGAATCTTTTTATTTTTGTGTTTCTGAATAAAGACTGTTGTTTATGTGTTTTGTTATTTTTAATAAAGACTTCGACGTGTTATTTGTAATAAATATGTATGTGTACCAAGTGGTGCAGGGCTGCTGGACCCCCTCCATGCTTGGATGTGTGTAGATAACTGTATTTTGCCTATGTATACTTATGTACACTACATTTTTAAAGAATGGGGAATGTATGTGTCATGGGATTTTAGATAGGTAATTACAGGGAAGATTGGCTATGGAGGGCCGGGAACTTTGCTCACCTTTGTAAACATATAAAATTCTGACAGGACTGGACAGACTAGGTGCAGGAAGGATGTTCCCGATGGTCGGGGAGTCCAGAACCAGGGGTCACAGTCTAAGGATAAGGGGTGTGCCATTTAGGACAGAAATGAGGAGGAATTTCTTCACCCAGAGAGTGGTGGACCTGTGGAATTCTCTTCCACAGAAGGCAGTAGAGGCCAATTCATTAAATATATTCAAGAAGGAGTTGGATATATTCCTTAAGGCTAAAGGGATCAAGGGGTATGGAGAGAAAGCAGGGACCGGGTACTGAATTTGGATGATCAGCCATGATCACATTGAATGGCGGAGCAGGCTCGAGCGGCCGAATGGCCTACTCCTGCTCCTATCTTCTATGTTTCTATGTAAGTATGATACTTGAAGCGAGTTTCAGTATCAAAGTGGGGAGTGGTAAGATTCTCAAAATTCCCTCATTTCCCAAATTATTAATAAGGGACCCTGAAGGACAAGTTATCGATAAGGGAACCCTGAAGGGAATGGCTTTTGGACTTTATGGCAAAACTGCAAGGTTAAAGTGGGACCCTGCAGGCAGAATGTCAAATTCAAAAGCTTAAAATTTGACATGCCTGGGCCTGTGGGAGACAGCTTTGATTTGTTATTTCAAAACCAGACAAATGGAGGAGACAGAACACACATTCTTCCCTTTAAACAAATCAACTCAGGAAAAGACTTAATCTTGCACAAACCTAAAGTTCATCAAGACTCTGCATAAATAATCGCTTACAGTTCGAACTAGCTACCAAGCCAGGAAGACACCGATTAACCTTATGCATGACAAACACCCGAGACATTAAAGGCCATTTAGCAACGAGACAACCGCCCAAAAACCAGTTAAGGTGAATGACTATAATCACCTTAACGAGCCTGCCAAAAATTGGACAAAGAACTAACCCTGATTTGGCGCGCAGATAACAAACTAAAAAACAGTATAACTGTAGGCCCACCAGTAACCAAGGACACACACACCCTACATCATCATTTGGAAGCCAACAGGAAGACTCACGCAACATCGCGGCGAGGGGGCACGGTGGGGCAGGCTCGACCGAAGACAACAAGGCTGCAACCACAGCCCGACACGAGGACTGACCACAAGCACTGCGGTAACAAAAGGGCCGGGTAAACCATACCTTCAGATCAATACCACTACACAGGTAATGATGTAGGCCACCGCGACTGAGCCAACACCGAAGACCGCCAACCAAACCCCAACTGCGACAAAACTCGACGACCAGACCACCCAACAAAACCCAAAGTTTTCCACTCTACATGCTAAGGTACCCAACAAAGACTTTACTCTCCCTATTTCTAAGTAAGAAAAGTGGGGAATCACCAGACAAATCCACAACCACGCCCAAACCGCATCAGCGGACTCCACCCAACTGAAGAACCTTCGCAGATTCTAAGACCAGTACCACGTGGAGACGGCAGGCCCTAAAGGACACAAAGACCGGACCCCAAAACCGCAACCGGCTTAACTGACAGGATTCGAACTGTCAAGAAACCCCTATTGGTGAGCATGATCCCTGGCTCTTTTTAGTGCAATTTAGTTAGATATTGGGGGTGGGACAAGGGTAGGGGGATTATTAATGTGATTTCCCCTCGTTGTGCTGTGTGTTCCCCATTCTTAATTAAGTGTACTTTTGAATGTCTGTAACTACTCCCGTAATCTAAGTGTAATTTTCCAATGTTATAATTTTATTGTGACTCTAATAAAATGCAGTTTTCTTGCACCAAACCAGTTGTCTACTCCAATTTTGTATCGCAGCCTGTACCTAAGTCCAGAGTCTAGAACCAAAGGGTGTGGTAGCGAAACGAACCGCTCAAAACAGTCAGAGGCAAAGCTGACTCAAAACACCACCCCCTACATGACTCACAGTTCACAAGTGAGCAAGAGCAGGCAGCTGCAGTAGGGAGCGCTGTGGAGAGTCTGCCTCAGATGATGCAGCCCTCTTCAAGCTCTGCTCAGCTGGACACAGGTGTTGTATCCCGGGGGCTCTCAATGAAAAGGATAATCATTGGAAGCCCAGGAAATTAAGGGGAAAGAGATGGTATAGATATGGAATTGGCGCATTGACTGGAAGCAAAGGATGATGATGGTTGAATGTTTTTCAGATTGAGAGGTGGTTTGCAGTGATGTTACCCAAGGGTCAGCTTTGGGTCCATTACTCTTCAATTTTTATAAATGACCTAGATTCGGGTGTAGGGAGCAGCATTATAAAGTTTGCAGACAATACGAAACTTGGCAATGTAGTAGATAGTGATGAGGATAGTTACAGGCTTCAGGATGACATAGATAGGATGGTGGAATGGGCAGAAGCATGGCAAATGGCGTTCAATGTGGAGAAGTGTGAAGTGATGCACTTTGGGAGGACTAACGTGCAAAGACAGTATACAGTGCACGGCACGATTTTGAAAAGTGGAGATGAGCAGAGAGACCTTGTTGTCCATGTACACAATTCCTTATAGGTGGCAGGGCAAGTTAATAAGGTAATAAAAAAGCATATGGGTTACTTGGGTTTATAAATAGAGGCATAGAATATAAAAGGAAAGATATCATGCTGGAACTTTACAAATCACTGTGGGCATTCCTAGAAGAGAAGTGGCATATCACTGGTTAGGCCTCAGCTAGAGTATTGTGGACAATTCTGGGCACCATGCAGGCCTTGACCATGGCTATGCAGACTCTGGATGTCAACATGTCTGGTGCCTTAAATAGGATTACAGAAACCTTAGCCTTGGCATTACAGCGTGCCACTAATCTACACCAAGCTGCTCTCCAGCAGAGTGGTAGGAGTGAAATGTGGCTGGCCCCACTTCTCACCTGGTGCCCCTCTCCCCGCTTAGCCGGTACCCGATATGCTGCCTCCTCTCCTGGTGGCTGAGTCTTCCCCTGCACAGGTGCAGATGGAGCAGTCTTTGACGGGGCCCTCACAGGCTTCAACACCCAGAGGTCGTTGGCCAAGAGCATCTCGACAGTCACAGCATGGATCTGAGCAGCCTGCCTCTACCCTCATGGGAGTGGTAGGAAAAGGAAGAGTAAAGCATTGTAGCTGCACAAGGGTATGTACCTGGGTGGTTGAGAAAATGTTTTGCTGTTAAGTTTCCATTCTTTAGTACATGACATAAAATGTATTACTGTACACCACTTTCTTCTCTTGCCCATTCTTGGTTGCCGGGTGGCAACTCGCCTTTTCAGATGCTTGTTGATGAATGGGAAGGCATGAATTGATGGGGACCAATAGGGGATATGCAATGGGTGGATGGTTGGTTACAGGACTACTTTGTGTCAGTGGGTTTGGTGGGGGGTGGGGGCAATAGTGGCCATTGCAGGTGATTGTTAGATTGGTCGAGTGCTAGTGACTAACAGAACCTTGCAGCTATAAGGGAATTCCGGGCACCCGGGCAGCGGCTGATGCTGCGCTGGGGTCACCATCTTTCTTCTCCTCTTCATTGGATTTGTCCCCAATGATGTGTGCTCAGTGCCTTTTTTTCTCCTGCAGCTCCAATCCTCGCTGCTGCACAATGTTGTGTGCAGGCAAATACTAAAGGATGCCTCCAGATCTTTCCAGGCACCTGAAGTGCATCTTGAGCATGGCGATCAGTTGCTCATTGACACATCTTGTTGTCATATGGTTTTTGTTGTACTGCTCTTGGGCTTCATTGGTTGGGTTTCTCATGGGTGTCGTCAGCCAAGTTTGAAGGGGGTTATCCTTTGCTTCCTAGCAGCCACCCCTTAAGTCTGGTTGCAGGTCCAAAGAGGCCATGGATCCTGGACTGCCGCAGGGTGAATGCATCATGGCAGATCCCCAGGAATCTGGTGCACACCTGCAAAAACTTTATCTTGTTGTTGCACACCAGCTGCATATTGATGCAACGAAAGTCCCTGTGGTTCACGAATACTCCTGGTTGATCTGGAGGTGGGCGGATTGCCACATGTGTGCAGTCAGTGATGCCCTGCATCTGTGGAAGACAAGCCAGAGCCGCAAACCCGAACACCTGTTCATTCTGACTGGTGTCATCACAGGCGAAGTTGACATAATTGTCAACCCTGGCAAACAGTCCATCAGTGGCCTGCCTTATGCATTTCTTTGCAACCGACTGGGAGATCCTGGATATATCTCCGGTAGTGTCCTGGAAGGATCCAGAGGCAAAAAAGTTGAGGGCAGTGGTTACTTTGACAGCCACATGGGCGCCAGGTCCGGCAGGGAGCGGGTCTTCTTCTAGCAGGCTGCAGATGTCTGCCACCACCTGACGCGACAACCTCTGCCCCTCTGCCTCCGGAAGCACTGCTCTTCTGAGAGGTCAAGGAAGCTGAGCCTCTGCCTGTATATCCTGTTACACGGTAATGCCTCCTGCGTGCTCGACCTCTCTGCTTCTCCCCTCTCTGCTGACCACCTGCCGGTCTCTCCACACCTGAATGTTGCTGCTGCTAATCATCATCTTACACCTTGTTTGAGGTCCAATCTAAAGCAGCCATGGCACCAGCCATCTGGATCTTGAGCTTCAATACCTCCAAAGTGCACAAATTAGCCTCTCACCACAAGTACTGTCAACAAACCCTTTCCCAGTAGAAGGTAAGAAAGTAGCTGAGCACTGAATGGCCTAGAAATTGGAGGTGTTAGCGCTGGCTGTTAAGGCTTGTTTTGTTGAAAAAAATAGAGCCCGACTCACTTCCGTCGGCTTCCAGTGGGTCCCACGGCCGCCGCCATTTTTGGCAGCACTGCCATTGCCTGTGCTCGCGGCAAGTATTTAATTAGCAGGAGCGTGTCGTCAATTGGCGTACAACGCCAAATTGACTCATGCTCATCCATTTTGGAGCTCGCCGCTCCTCTTATCGCCCTCTCCAAAGCACATCCATGCATGCAGACGTTGACAGCGCAGAGAGGAGGGAGGAAGCGGCAGTGAGCTAGAACCCATACAATAAACAGCTGCTGAGATATTGGAGTGAAAACTGCTTCCAATGAGATGCATCAAATCTCCCCCCCCCGGTCAGTCAAACAGTATAGGAGGTAAATACTTTTAAAATAAACTGTATTGTACTACTGTTATAATAATCTCAGAAAATATCAAAGTTGCATTTCCTTAAATTTTATACATTGGGATTTTCTAGTTTAGGAACTAATAAAACGATGTGCAACGTTTGGAAGCCTGCGTTCAAAAGGCTTGACAACATATTCTCAACAAGATTTTTTTAATTCTGCTATTGTTAAAAATGTACACTAGTAAATTCCTGACCAATAGTTCATGCCGTGCTTTAAGAGCCACTCACTGTGATACGCAGGCTAGAGCACTGTCACTGCGAGCTGCAAGATGGAGCATCCCCATCCCCCTCTCCCTCCAGCACCATGGTGGAGCACAAACCTCCTGCTGAGGTTAGCTCCAGAAAGAGCACGTTGCACAACAATTCTCCACTCCGCTCATGTTAATCAGCAGGCAGCACCAAAATACCGGTGCTGCCTGCGCTCTTTGTGGGCAGCCGGTTAGCCTGGGCCCGCGCTATTACTGGCAGGTTTCCGGCCTATTCAAAATTTCTAGGCAAGTATTTATTGATCTATTTGCCTGACTTTTAATGAGCTCCATGAATTGCTAATCTCTTCTTGCCTTGGTTTCAATGGTGAGTTTTAGGAAGCCCATGAAACTCGTGCAAGCGCCGTTAAATTTAAATGCAGGTTAACATATTGTTACAATATACTGATATAAATATTCAAATTGCTAACCCGCCTCTCTGGAGGGGGTTACGCACACACAGCCGAACACACCCGAGTTACGCCCAGAAGTCTTTGCATTGGAGCCAGCTTCTGGATGCGCTGACATTTTCAACAAATTTAACCCCTCACCCACACCTAAACCCGTACGCTCCCCAGTGTCCAGGTTGGCTTTAATTTGATTGATGAATTTATACTGAAACAGTATAAATATATAAAATGGCATAAAGAAAGGTTGTCACAGGTTTGTCTCACGAACTGCTTGCGATCCCTAACCATATTTAATTACCGGTTAATAAATATTAATATAAAAATAATATCAGTGGGGGGAAAATCAGTACATGCCTGGTTGTCGAAACAAGTTCCTTGAACGAGTCAGTAAAAATGTTACCCTTAGGCGAGCTGCTGATATGTGACTCTTTGAGCTGAATTTGGATTCTGCCGTTTGAGCATGTGCTGTGTATCTAACTTTCCAGGATGCTTCAGTACCAGTCAGTCAGCTGTAATGGTAGAAGATTTTTCTTTAACTTCTAGCAACTTCTGCACGAAAGTTTTTCAAAATTTTTTTGAAGAAAAGTTAGAGGATACATTTCCAAATATTTATTCAGGTAAAATAAATATTGGGTGTTGCTTGTGTTTTTTTAGACACAGAGACTGTGGCCCAGAAATTCGGTTGGTTGCGCCAGCGGTTAGCGCCTAATGAGCCCGAGATTTGGGGCGTTACCCAATGTTCGGGCGGGCGCAATGAGGATAGCGACAACTCCCATATTGAGTATCCATTTAGCGCCTGTTAGCGTGCGCCCGCGTGCGCAGGCAGATCATGACGTCATTTCAGTGTGCAACACCCTTTTGGCGCCACTGACCGGATATTCGGTGGCGCCCGGAACCTTTCCGCCTGGCGCTATTAGTGACAGTTCGATGGAACGTTCCCAGGCCCTTCTCGGAGTCGGGGAGCGCTATTTAAAGGGGACAGCTCTGGTATAAAAGCTGCAGCCACTTGGCCTGTTCATTCTGATCGTTGCTGGAGAGAGTTGGTGAGCTACTGTTGCACAGGATTTATCGGAATTAGCCTTCGGAGACTTGGGACCTTCAGCCCTGTCCGGAGCAGTTGGAGCGCTAGACATTACAGCGTGTTGCCCGTCTGGCATAGCAATGGGAGCTGCTTTGGAGGGGAACATCCTCATGGCCAGACACTTTGAAGGGGCACAGAGACGGCGGGAGAGAGGGCCGGGATTGGCCAGAAGGAGGAGGGGCAATGGAGGTTGCCCTCAACTTTTACGCCACCGGATCCTTTCAGTCAGCCACTGGGGACATAGCGAATATATCTCAATTTGCAGTGCATTGTTGCATCCGGCAAGTGACAGCTGCCCTCTATAGAAGAAGGCGTCAATTAATCACCTTCACTCTGACCCTGGAGAAGCAGGCAGAGCGCGCGCAGGGCTTCGCTGCTATTGCGGCCTTCCCCATGGTGCAGGGGGCCATTGATTGCACACACGTGGCTTTGCGGGCGCCATTACTGAATCCTGAGGAGTTCCGCAACCGCAAGGGGTTCCACTCCCTCAATGTCCAGCTGGTCTGTGACCACCGCAAGATGATCATGGCAGTCAACGCGCAATTCCCTGGGAGCAGCCACGATGCATTCATCCTGCGGCAGGCCTCAGTTTCTGACCTTTTTGAGGGGCCGGCTCACCCACGAGGCTGGCTTCTTGGCGACAAGGGCTATGCTCTCTGCCTCATGACCCCACTCCGTTTGCCCGCCACCCCGGCAGAAGAGCTTTACAATAGCAGCCATCAGGCGACCAGGAACATTCTCGAGCACACTATTGGTGTGCTCAAACAGCGTTTCCGCTGTCTAGACCATTCGGGGGGAGCCCTGCAGTAAAAGTGGGTCGCATCGTCGTCGTCTGCTGCATGCTCCACAACTTGGCCATTCGACGAACCCAGCCAATGCCAGCTGCCCCTCAAGGTCCAGCAGAGCAGGCGGACGAGGAGGAGGAGGAGGAGGAGGAGGAGGAAGAGCAGGTGGACGAGGAGGAGGAAGAGGAGCACGCGGACGAGGAGGAGGAGGAGGAGGAGGAAGATGGGAGGGCTCCTGAAACTGGAAGGGCCGTCCGTCAGAGGCTCATAAGGACTCGGTTCAAGGACCCTCTGACGGAATGATGGGTCT
Organism: Somniosus microcephalus; assembly: GCF_052327205.1. Lineage (NCBI taxonomy): Eukaryota > Metazoa > Chordata > Chondrichthyes > Squaliformes > Somniosidae > Somniosus > Somniosus microcephalus. Next base: position 63,634,965 of record NC_140996.1, on the reverse strand, counting down.
CATTCGTCCTGCGCACTTCTGATCGTTCAAAGCCTATGAAGGCCACCATGAGTGTAAATAGTTACGAGTACCATTGTAAATAAAAAAAAATCTTTATTTTCAAAAAAGTGCTTCCTTCCAGCATAACAACATCATGTCAACAGAAACCATAACTAACAAAATAACAGTTGACTCTCTGGCAAAGCCGCAAAACTAAACAAACCATCACCAACAATCAGAACAGGTGAGGGCGTCCTTGAATTTGGGGAAAGAAACGTCTCAGCACCTCCCTCTACTGCTGGCCCCTTGATGGAGACCGACTTCTCTTTCGTGGCCGGACCCTTCCCTCCCTGCTGCTCCTCCGTAGTTGAACCCCAGTGGCGGCGTCAAGGATGGGGGATGCCTGGTGACTGTCTGCAAGCGCAGAAGCCCCTGAGGGACGGCCTGGACGACCTCTGGGCTTGGAGGGTGCAGAGGGTGGCTGCTTGATCTGGCCATGGCTGGAAGCAGTGTGCACTGCAGGTGGTGGCAGCTGCACTGCAGACGTCCCAGCGGTGGCATGAGCAATGGTCACCTGCCGAGAGAGGACACCTGCACCATGGTCGGACGACACACTGGCTCTCGGAGGGGACCGGCTCGGCTCTACCGCCACAAGCGACTGCTCCACTGATTCCTGGCCTCGTGTGGGCCCGGGGTGATCCTAGCTGAAGCAGATAGGGTGGCAGCAGTGAGAGTTTGCGTTGCCTCAATCTGGGTCTGGATGAGGCCAGCAAGTGACTGCGTGGCAGCATGAGGACCTGTGTGGCAGGTGCCAGTGCTTCAGAGAAGCCCTGGACAGTTCTCTCCATTGCTTCGGACAAGGCTGGAGCAGTCCGTTCCACTGCCTCGGACAAGCCCTGGACAGACCTTTCCAGGGATTGTCCGAAGCCCTGAACAGTCCTTTCCATAGCGGCCTCGAAGCCCTGGACAGTCCTCTCCATTGCTGCCCCGAAGCCCTGGACAGTCCTCTCCATTGCAGCGCCAAAGTCCAGCACACACTTTGCCAGTGTTTCTATCGACTGAGGCATCCTCCCCACTGCAGCCATAAGCTCAGTGTGCCTGAGCCAGGCCTGCGTGCTCATTTCAGCCAGGCTACGCACCTCCTCTGCACTCTGTGCAGCAGTCATCGCTCCCTGCCTCGCCCTCCGGGGAGCCGGTGCCCGAACTTGCCTACCCCCCTCGCGTTGATGCAGGCCGCTTGTTCCGGCAACTGGCTCCTCATCAGAGCCCCCCCCTCCCCTCCAGGGAGCTACTATCCCCAGTCTGCAGATGTGTTGGCTCCCCTGCGGCTGGAACGGATGGTGCGGCTTCCTCCTGATCCTCGCCTCCGGAGGCACTGGCACTGGCAGCTTCAGGGCCCAGATCCCGAGCTGGTGATGCAGCATCTAAAAGCAGGGAGGTGGAAGAGTGGCTTTCGCAAAAAGACAGGTTGGCAGCAAGGCATGCCAGATTGTGGCAAGGCTCTGACATGGCTCCACAGTGAGAAAGCATGCTGGCGGGGGGACCAAGTGGAAGGAGACAGCTGAAAAAGGTGAGATCCTTACCATCGCTGTCGACAATGGGGTCGGCAGCTGCAGTGGTAACAGGACCACTCAGACGTCCTCCAAGAATCTGGTGCACTCTCTCCTCGAGATCCGTCAGAGTGACCACTTGTGGAGGTCCTCCACTGGTTCGAAGCTGCTCCTTGCGAATCATCGCCAGCTTGGACTGCAGGGGAAAGAAGGGGAAGTTCTGTTACATGACGCCCTGAGTGATCATCGCATGCCCCCCATGGTGCAAGAGCCCTTACATGATGCCCTCAGTGATCATCTCATGCCCCCCATGGTGCAAGAGCCCTTACATGACGCCTTGAGTCAAATGTGCATGTGTGTGCCCAGAAAGGGCCATGGGTGCTTGCTGACACAGGGCCATTGGGGCATCGCGCACCCTGTAGCCATGAAGTCAGGTGCAGATGGAGGGAATCAGAAGTTTGCATAAACACCACTCACCCTCACGACCCGAGTGAGGTCGTTGAATTTCTTCCTGCACTGAACACGGCTCCTGGTCGCCATGCTGCTGGAGTTGCCCCTCTGACAAACATCCCTCCAAGCTCGACGGTAGTCCTTTTGATTCGGCCTTCTGCCATTGTCAGGATAGAGAACATCTCGACGGTGCTCCACTGCGGCCTCCAAGTGCTCCAGAGTCTCAGTGCTGAAGCGCTCTGCTCTCTGTCTCACCTTCTCCATCTTGACCAAGTTTTTTGTGCCAGAGAAGGGCGTGCACCGATTGTGAGGCCTACAGGGCGATGAGTGTGGAAGCTGAGGCTGACTGACTGCGGTGATTATTCTTTATGTTTAGTAAGAAGTATTGTGATAGGTTGTTTCCTGCTTTGGGATATATGCTGTAATCTCATTGGTAGTTGATGTCATGTGATTTGTGGTGGCCATCTTAAATTCAGTTCTTTCCAGCCTTTAGTTGGGACTGGGTGTTGAAGATGTGCTACAGGATTTATAAGTTAATAAAGCCTAGATTAGAAAGGCAAATCTATTCTTTATTTCAATTTATTAACTTTATGTCAGAATGGAGTGATATCTTCAACCAGAACGATTCAATGCTGACCCCAATTCTGCAGGAGTGGATGATAAATGGAAACATTGGTATTGTACATTTAAAAACTTTTTGGGCGTGTTGGATCAAGAGTCTCTAAATAAGCTGAATATGCTGATCAATTACATTGCTCCAGATGTGTATAAGTACATTTTGGACTGTAAAACTTACGAAGTGGCTATTTCTACATTGGAAAAGATTTTTGTTAAACCAAAGAATGAGGTATTTACACGTCACCTTCTATCTGCCCGTAGGCAGCAGGTGGGAGAATCTTTGGATACTTATTTACAAGCACTTCAGTGCCTTAGTGTTAACTGTAATTATAAGGCCGTGACGGCTGAAGAATATAAGGAAGAATCAGTACGGGATGCTTTTATTAATGGATTACTGTCTAGATCAATTCGTCAGCGGTTGTTAGAAAATAAGACTTTGGATCTTAAGAGTGCTTTTGAGCAAGCTTCTACATTGGATGCGGCTCAGAGAAGTTCGGATTCTTATGCTCTTTTTAATCGGCCTGTGACTGTGGTTTCGGCAGTTCCGGATGAAAAGGAATTATGTGGACTTAATAGGAGTGGTTTACTAGATTCTGAAACAGTTTCTACTTCAGCGGCTGTTGCCTCTAGGATTCAGAAGTGTTATTTTTGTGGGAACGTCTGGCACCCTCGTCTGAAGTGTCCTGCTCGGGAGGCTGTGTGTAGTAAATGTGGCAAGAGAGGTCATTACGCACGTGTGTGTAAATCATTAGGTTCAATTACCTCCTCTGTGACTATTCAGCCTTTAGATAGGGCGTTTATTGCATCAATTTCTGCTGCATTTGCTCATGGCCTAAACAAAGCTATAGTTACGGCCCAAGTTAATGGGTTGGAAGTGAAGGCCCTTATAGATACGGGCAGTACTGAGAGTTTTATAAGTCTTCAGTTTGTAAAGGAGAAGCATTTGAAAATTTTGCCTGTTTCCTATCAGGTGTGTATGGCTCAGACGACTCTCACTTCACAAGTAGCTGGTTGTTGCCTTGTGAAATTGATTCTTCTAGGTAATACGTATACTGATATATGCCTATCTGTTTTGCCTAATCTCTGTGCGGATATTTTGATTGGTCATGATGTGCTTCAGTTACACGAGTCTCTCAGTCTTTCATTTGGCGGGACTAAGCCACCTTTATCTATTTGTGGATTAACCTCTTTATCCATTTCTCCATTATCACTTTTTTCCAATTTGATGCCGGATTGTAAGCCAATTGCTACCAAGTCAAGAAGGTATAGCAGCCAGGATAGAGAATTTATTAATTCTGAAGTCCAACGTCTCTTATTGGAAGGAATCATTGAACCTAGTTGTTCGCCTTGGCGGGCACAGGTAGTTGTCATGACTAACGAGAGACATAAGAAACAAATGGTGATAGACTATTCCCAAACTATTAATAGGTATACTCAGTTAGATGCGTACCCTTTGCCTAAGATTGATGAGCTTATCAATAAAGTATCTCAGTATAAGGTTTTTAGCACTATTGACCTAAAGAGTGCTTATCATCAAATTCCTATTGTTAAGAAGGATCAACCATATACGGCCTTTGAGGCTGGTGGAAAGCTGTATCAGTTTTGCCGAATACCATTTGGTGTTACGAATGGTGTTGCTTGTTTTCAACGGGCAATGGATGCTTTTATAAGTGATAACTCTCTCTCTGACACCTTTTCATACTTAGATGACATCACGGTGTGTGGCAAATCAAGGGTGGAGCATGATTCTAATTTAGAAAGATTCCTTCAAGCTGCGGAAAAAGTTGGTTTAACTTTCAATAAAGAGAAGTGTACCTTTTCGACCACTGAAGTAAATCTACTGGGGTACATTATCTCGGGAAACAAGATTAAACCAGACCCAGAACATCTGCAACCATTGATTGATTTACCTTGTCCTACTAATTCTAAGGCTTTGCAACGAGTTGTTGGACTGTTTTCTTACTATTCTAATTGGATTGCAAATTTTTCACAGAAGATCCAGCCTCTTATTCGGGTTACGACATATCCTCTATCATGAGAGGCCAGGGCGTGCTTTGATAATTTTAAAAAGGATATCCTTGGAGCAGTTGTGCATTCTATTGATAAGCAGGTTCCTTTTGTGATTGAGACGGATGCTTCTGATTTTGCAATTGGGGCTACTCTGAACCAAAATGGAAGACCTGTGGCCTTTTTCTCATGTACCTTGAACAATAGTGAAAAAAGGCATTCTTCAATAGAGAAAGAGGCGTATGCAATAGTAGAAGCACTGCGTAAATGGAGGCATTATTTATCGGGGTGACATTTTACGTTGGTAACTGATCAAAAGTCTGTGTCCTTTATGTTTGATGTCAAACATTTTGGAAAGATTAAGAATGATAAAATAATGAGGTGGAGGATTGAGTTGGCATGTTACCATTTTGATATAGTTTATCGTCCGGGGAAGGATAATGTTGCTGCTGATGCGCTGTCGAGGGCTTATTGTTCTGTGATTCACGGAGATACGCTTATTAATCTTCACAATGCCTTATGCCATCCTGGGGTTACGAGGATGATACACTTCGTACGCAGTAAGAATTTGCCCTTTTCAGTTGAAGACGTCAAGCAGATGACTTCATCATGTTCTATCTGTGCTCGGTGTAAACCGAATTTCTTTAAGCCTCAACGAGCTCATCTTATAAAGGCTACTTCTCCTTTTGAACGTTTGAGCGTCGATTTCAAGGGGCCTCTTCCTTCAACTACTCAAAACCGATATATATTTACTGTTGTGGATGAGTTTTCAAGGTTCCCTTTTGCTTTTCCTTGCGCAGATGTATCAGCTGCTACAGTTATCAAATGTCTGACTCAACTTTTTGTCATCTTTGGGATGCCTGCGTATATCCATTCGGATCAGGGAAGTTCTTTTATGTCTTCCCAGTTGAAGGAATACCTTCAGAGTCGGGGAATTTCTACTAGCAGAACTACCCCGTATAATCCCCAGGGTAATGGACAGTGCGAACGATACAATGGGGTGATCTGGAAGGCAGTTATGTTGGCTTTGACATCCCGGAACCTTAAGAATACACAGTGGGAAATGGTACTGCCTGATGCCCTGCATTCCATTAGATCATTGCTTTCAACGGCTACTAATGTGACCCCCCATGAAAGGCTCTTTAACTATCTGCGGAGATCTACTACGGGATATTCGGTACCTTCATGGCTTACTATGCAGGGACCTGTGCTGCTTCGACGCCATGTTAGATTGTCAAAATATGATCCTTTAGTGGAGGAGGTGGAGCTGTTGGAGGCAAATTCCCAATATGCTCATATTCGATTCCAAGATGGGAAAGAAAGTACCGTTTCAATTAAAGACTTGGCTCCTTGTGGTGGCCAGCCCTCTTCTGAGGATATTAACAATAGTCATGATTCAGATAATGTGGATGCTGTTACAGATACTACGAATATTTCCAATCCAACTGCAGATAATTATACTTCTATTAGTCAGCCCTCGATGGATGTTCATGACCGTCCCAGTTTACCTCCTGATGGGATTTCTAATCCGGAAACCGTTGAAAACCGGGATATGGATAGCCTTCCTGCAGAAGATACTTCTGTGTCTCCTGGTGTGGGAGGGCAAGGAATTTCACCAAAGCTGAGAAGGTCGACACGAACAAGATATCCGGTCGACCGATTGAAAATGGACTTTTAAATTGATAGTAATGTTTTAAAATTGTTGAAATATTATATTATATTGTTTTAGTTGAGAGATACTTAATACTTATGTGCAATGTTACTAATTGTTGTTGCTCACTTAGTATTGTGTCATGTTGAATAGTTTTATTTTGTCTGTGCATAGTTTTAGTTGTAAATAATTAATTATAAATTGTAAAGGTTATTTAGGTTGGAGTATATTTTAAAAGGAGGGGTGAATGTGGTGATTATTCTTTATGTTTAGTAAGAAGTATTGTGATTGGTTGTTTGTTTCCTGCCTTGGGATATATGCTGTAATCTCATTGGTAGTTGATGTCATGTGATTTGTGGTGGCCATCTTAAATTCAGTTCTTTCCAGCCTTTAGTTGGGACTGGGTGTTGAAGATGTGCTACAGGATTTTTAAGTTAATAAAGCCTAGATTAGAAAGGCAAATCTATTCTTTATTTCACTGACCCACCCCTTTAAGAGCCGGCCGGCGCCTGGAAGTCTCGTGGTTATCGGTAATTGAGATCACCTGCGCTGCGCCCGTCGGCGCCAATATTGGGTAGCGCCGGAAGTTTTACGCCTTAGGAGGCCCGTGCAACATCTGAATTCGCGCCTCAATCACCTTTGGGGGTGATGCAACCCAATATCGCGCCAGGCGGCGATAAGTTTTGTCTGGCTATAAACTTTGTGCAGCGTTAGTTCTAACGCCTCAAGCGGGGCTGTACCCAATTTCTAGGCCTGTAAGTTATAAAGGGACTACTGTTTACATGCCTGATCTAGCTTTTTTTTGCATTCTCTCAAGGTCAGGATTTGCGTTCAGCACAAAGAGAGACAAAGGCCCTGATATGTATAGGAAGGCGGGGAGAGAGTGGGGTGCTTGGGGGGGCGGGGGGGGGGTGGTTATAGCAGCATGGAAACCTGGAAATGCTGGAAACCTGGACGTTCTGTCAAATTTAACAGCAGGACCTCATTTTTTTTTAATCTCCATTTCCCAGTGCAGGAAGGCACCTGGGAGCGGAGAGGAAGAAGGGAGGGACTGTGAGGGAATACGCCATATTTCAAAAAGATACACCATAATATGAACAGAATACTGATATTATTAAATGATATACTGGGTTTAAAAATCTAAAGCCTCGGAGACACAGGCTGTAAACAGAGAACAGGCTTCTGAGATAAAGATCAGTTGATAACAAAGTTGTAAACAAGCTTTGAAATGGGAATTAGTTAAAAATACTAAAACAATGAAAGATTGAAGCAAACCATTGGTGCTTCTGAAAAGTCTATGGTTTGCAACAAACACAATAAGGAGAGCCAGTTTAAAGTGTTAAGAACTAACACATGAAACAGAAACACAAACATTAAAAGAACCACGTGCCTTAGAAAACATGATATCAAGTAAAGAAACACCTGCTGGTCAAATAGTTTTTATGTTAAACTTGGATGACAGGAAACACGATTAAATATGTAACCAATTGAGATAGCTAGAAATGCATGAAACACTCTAGTCAAAGTGCCTTTAATTTATACATACAGTAAATATGATACCAACAAGAACACTTTGAAGATACGACTTCAATAGATGACACCAAGCAATTACATTCCAATGGGCTGGATTTTCATTCAGAAGTCGGGAAGGAGGCGGGTCTACAACTTTCGGGTTGTAGTCCCGCCTCCATCGAGATGCGGCCAATCCACGCAATTTTCACTTGATTGACCTTGTTGAGCCCACCCAGCGGGCTCAGCAGGCCAATTAAGGGCCACCTGGCAACAGGTGACGTCACAGACTGAAATTTCATCTGTCAAGACGTGTTGACAGATGAAATATCAGTGTTTCACAGCTGTTTGAAGCTGTCAAACACTGACAGGCTTACTTCTAACCTGAGTCCTTCTACACAGGCTCAGTTAGAAATCTCACCAGCACTGAAAGCTGCAGGCTGCCACTTTTGACAGATTGCAGCCATTCTGCTTTCTGTGCCGGCTGAATGATGGACTCCCGAAGCCTAGAGGAAGGAAGGCTGTAAAGGTAAGTATAGGTAATTTAAACTTCTTTACACACTTTAGACACACCAAACACACTTACCTTTGCACTTATGCACCCATCACTCACCTGAACACCAACATCTCGACCCCTCCAAGTCCTTCAACCCGACGGCTCGACTCCGCTAACCTAGCGTGGTTTGGAGCCGTCGGGAATCCCACACGACAACCTTCAAAATAGGAATTAGGCTAAAAACTGCCCGTTAACTACTTGTTAACAGGCAGTTAATTGGCACTAATCCCTTCCCGCCTTGGGTCGGCGGGTCCCAGTGGGGGGCGGGTACCCGCCTCCTTTGAAACTTACATGGAGGCGGGTTTTGGTGGGATGGTGTCGGGACCCCCGAATTCTGGACTTTTGCCCCCCCGCACACCTGAAAGCCCGCCTCACGGCACACTGAAAATCGACCCCATTGTGTTTGTATTGAACTTGGAGCAGCACAGAGTCACAATGTCTGCTAAAAACCAGTAAAGCCAATGTTAAGAATTGAATGAAAGCATTTTGTAAGAATGACATCAAATAAAGATAGCTGTCATATTATTTTATGATGGTTTTTGGAACATCTAAAAGTAGAGATATAATTATGCATGCAATAGTTGAATTGACAGTAAGATAGAAAGCATTCGAAAGAGTTATCAATAAAGACAATTAGCTGACATCAGCAGAGAACATCAAAGAAGAAACCACTGCCAAAAGAGTATAAAACATAAACCTTTTCAATAGAAAGGCAGAACTCGCTGAACGGGCAAAGCGTTTCCCAACTCTTCAGAGGCATCTCTATAAGTCTTTAACTATGAGTCTCGGGTAATTCAAAGTAATTGATTTTGGTGGATGTTCTGGATTTAGAAATAGTAAGAAATATAGAAATGTAACAAAGTAAAGATTTGAGAATAAGGATCTCTGAGAAATAAGAAAAGTAAGCTATCTGTATTTTGAATTGTTGTAACGTTGTGACTGATTCAACAGCTGTTAACTAAATGTCAGCTCTTAAATAAAACTATATGGCCTAGAAATTCAGTGCCCTTAGCACCGATTTTGCGGCGTTAGAGGGCCTAGCGCTGCAATTGGCGCCGGTTCCTAAATTGCCTAGGGCCCTTCCGCGGCGGTAGACCGGTAGCGCTGCGCCGGCACCGATGACGTCATCGGTGTGCGCAGCGTCCCGGTTGCCGTGGTAACCCGGCCCCAAGCCGAAATTCAGTTGCGCCCACCTCGCCCGTGGCAGGCGCAACTAAGACTCTGGCAACAGAGTCTTCCCCCAGTGTGCGCCGGCGCATAAAGGTGGAGCGGCGGCCGGCCGCGTTCCCGGCGGCCGCCTGCCCGCACCTCCCTTCCCGGACTCCTGCATTCCCCCCCCGCGGCCCTGATCAGTGTCTCATGCGAGCCCGGCACTTCCCCGAGGTGCTGGGCTCAGGTGTTGGGTCAATCCGCCGGACAGTTGTCGGCTGCAGGCAGCTCCTCCTTAACAGGAGGAGGAGGCCTGCAGTTCCCCCGCCTGCCGCACCGCATCGGGTGCCGCAGCAGGGGATTGGCGCCGGGAAACCCAAGTTCACGCCCGTTTTGAGGCGCTAAAGGAGGGTTTTAGCGCCCGCCGCCGTCTGGGCCCGGCGCACCCGAATTTTCGTCGGGCGCTGCCACATTACCGCTGGCGCAAACTTTCTGGCGCTACAGCCCTGGCAAGACCAGAACACAATTTCTAGGCCTATATTTTTAGAATTGTCTCAAAGAGTAATTCTGTATAAACTCGCGAACCCAAATTATGTACACTCTTTTGTAAGGAGTTGCAGAATTCTGGGGGAGTATTCTGGACCCTCATAATATCTGAAAGGTTACAGTCTAGTTCAACTTATTAAAAGTACTATCTGGAGGACGGCAACATCTTCAGTCGTTCCTTTCCTTTAGGGAGAGATAGCCTGAACTTTTAGACCCATTTAAGCGTCTTATGGAATTCGGCTATCTCTAACTTAAGTTGAGGGTGAACATCTGGGGCATACACCTGATCTGGGATAGCCCACAAGGGCTAGGACTTCTAATTATCCCTTCAGGGTGGCGGGAGAGATCGTGGAGGCCAAGGAGGAAATCGGGGTAGATCAGAAATGCCAGGGGTGAAATCAAAAACCTGGGGGGAGATTGTGGATGAAAGGCCGGGGATAAGATCATAGATGCAAGGTCGAGGGTCTGATTGTGGATTGGAGGTCCGATTGCAAGGGGTCCAATTGCAGGAAGAGAAGCAGGTTAGCTTAGATGGCTGGGGGGAAGCACTCCTGCTCCTCTTGGCCCACAAGCAGTGCTGAAAAGGCTGGATCCGACCTTTCTCACCTCCCTTCAGCTGTCGGGTTTCCTGAGCCCAGGGAAATCTGGCCCACAGCACTTAACTTTAAAGCTGTGGTAAAATTTGAGGCATACAACCTCATTAAAATATTTAAATTATGGACCTGCCTCTGCCCCCACCCCCTCCCCCCTGCCAAGCAGCCTCCATAAAAAACAGAAGTTGGGGTTGGGTTTCTTATGTTTGACATTTTAACCCCCCCCCATCCCTCTCCAGCCCGTCCTTGGGGGTTAAATTTCCCTTTAAATATAATTCCTCATTGTAATTCAGTTAATTTTTCCAAAAAAATGAATTGTGAAGCAACCAACCCTAATGATTGTGTGGTGTTGACAATTTGAAAATATAAACATTCTAATTGCTAACAGCTATCAGACATAGAAATGCAGAGAAACTGAGAGACATACATTGAGTGTCTTTCCTCATTTCATTTGTTTTTTCAACCATCCTTCATGTAAAGTAATTAATCTGAATTCTTTGTACACCTTCCCTCTTCTAGCCCTAGAGTTTGTGGCTATTTCAAACATATAATTTGAGCTCAATAATATCTATTTCATTAAGGATCTTGAATATCTGAAGAATATTTTCCTAAAGCCTTCTCTTCTCCATTGTATCCATCCCAGGCTCTTCAACCGCTTCTCATTGTTCAGATGCTTTAATATAGGTATAATAACTTTTGTTACTCTGTTCGACACTGCATGTTTGCTGAAGTACAATGACCAGAACTGTGTGCAGCACTGCAATTGTGATCAGTCTGTTACCTCTGAGGCTTTCAGACTATTCCATCACTGCACTGCTGGGGGCATGGCTTACAAGCAGCAAACTTTGTGGATGCTCATTTAAATCAAAAAAGAAGAATTGTTAACTGCACTCTGCAGCCAAAATAAGGAAGTAATGGGCTTGCTATGATTGACATGGACAGCAGCCATTCACAAGAAACCCAAGCCTTTACAGAAAAAATGTCCACCAGTGTCCAACCCAATAATTCAACCTCCAGCAGAGTGCTCCAAATGGCAATCCAAAAGTAGCCGTCTCTGAGAAAAGGTTTTCCACAGATTGACAACACTAACAGGCCATTCTATGAGTAAGAAAAATCAATTGATACAGAACTGGCTATGTATTTCAGATGTATGTGTAATTTTTATGTTGCTTGTCTGATTGAGTTCTTTCACTTGGGCTCAAAGGTAGGTGGTGCTGCTGCATACTTATCCCTGAAACTTCCCAACTCCATCTCCAAGATAGGTGGCATGTGGAACTGCCGTCCACAACACAATCACCTTGGAGCTGCTAAAATTTGGCCTTTGGACAGATGCTGTCAGGCCCTTCCCTTGCTCTTGCAACTGCTGCCTTCTCTGCTACTCCAGTCTCCTACCTACCTATGGCCAGATGACCAGACCCCAATATCCAGCCTTCAATCCCAAGGCCCCACTACAATGACAAAAGCTATGGCCTAGAAATTCAGTGGGCTGCGCCACCGTTAGTGCCTTAAGAGGGCGCTAAGTGGATCGGAAGCCACTGGCCATGCCTCCCGCTAAATTCAGCGGGACGCTAATAGCGGCGCTAGCCGTTAGCGCTGCGCCGCCACCGATTATGTCATCGGTATGCGCAGCGCCCCGCTAACGCTCCGATCACGATATTTAGATGCGCCCCCTGCTTTAACGCCGGACGCTATTTGCGACCGGTTCAGGGGGGCCTACCTGCGGCGGTAGAGGCGCTAATTAAAGGAGAGGTGTGGGGCGGCCATTTTTTTTGCTGGCCGCCTCCCAGCACCTCTCCGCGCTGCCGTCCCCGGCCTCCTGAGCCCACCCGCCCCCTCCCCCCCGCGGAGTGCCGACTGCGTTCCAAGAGCCCGGCACTTCTCCTCGGTGCCGGGCTCTTTTGCCGGCACTCGCGATCCTCGATCACGCTGCACAAGGCCCCTCCCCTTTAAGAAGGGGAGGAAGGCCTGCAGTACCACAGCGCACCGTGCCGCAGCGTGTGGCGCTGTGGCACGTTGCGCAGCGATATTCAGCTTCAGCTGCAGTGCCCCAAGATGGATGCGGGGCGCCTCCAGCAGCGCCGCGCTTCCCTCTGGGGTGCACAAACTGAATTTCCGGCGGGTGTCCGCGACTGCTTCCAGGGCGCTACTTTTAGCGCATTGGCGGGTGCCACTGAATTTCTAGGCCTATGTGTCTGGCTAATGCTGGGAACCCATTTATATTTCTTCAGGTCACATTGGATAAGGGTTCAGGGACCAGTTGCAGTGGGGAGTGCAAAAGGGGTGGAAAACAGTGGGGGTGGACTTCTTAAAGGAGTTTACCCATTACTGACCTGGAGAAACCTATATTATTTAAAATTAAAATCAGCATTATTGTAAATTATACAGGTTTCCTCACTCTACTCTCCGCTGTAGACACCTCTGAGAAAGTCCCTATTATCGCACCTTTTTCAGCAGCATCCTGCAACCCCTCCTCCCATCTTTCCCACTCATATCCCCTTCCCACTCCAAACTCTTGTACACCTTCCGAATGTTCCCACATCTTGTCATCTCCTCCCAGTTCACCCATACCCTCGCACCCTTCCCCCACATTCCTATGACACCAAATGTCATGATTACCCTCCCAACGCTACCAACCCATATGCTCTTCTCACTCAGAAGTACTGCTAAATGCAGGTCCTACTATTTCATATCAAACTGCAACCTAGAAAATCTTCCCTCCACTGTATCCTGAGCTTTAAAAATTGTAAAGATAAAATTAATTACATAGTTAAATGATCATTTACTTGGCATCATTTAAGGTTTCCAAGCAAATATGCACATAGTGACAGAATGCAAGCTCAAAAATATCACAAAACTGTATAATAAAAATCCAACTTGTCTTATTCGATGATTGTAAATCAGTGGCCCTGAAACTGTGGCCCTGAAACTGTTTTCTACATTACAGTTTTTAAATTATTTATTCACAGGTGTAGGTGACAAATTTTTGTCTCCCACTTGATGGCAGAAATGTTGCATTCATTTATAGAGACAAATCACAACTAACCACGTAGGAAAAGTACCAACTGGATAAATAAATAGATGTGTGAAGGTATGTAGTTTACCCTAATGATACACTAAGGAGATCACTGAAAAGGGGAAGGGAAACAGACAGAAGTCGTGGTCCATGTTGGAACCAATGACATAGATAGTAAAAGGGTTGAAGTCCTACAGGCACAGTTTCAGGAGCTAGGAAAAAGATTAAAGAATAGGACTGCAAAGGTCGTAATTTTGGATTACTCCCAGTGCCACATGTTAGTGAATACAGTGCAGGTCAATACATGGCTGGAGAAGTTGGCAGGAGGGAGGACACAGATTCCTGGGCCAATGGGACCAGTTCTGGGGCAGGAGGGACCTGTACAAGCCGTATGAGTTGCAACTGAACAGGGCTGGAACCGATGTCATTGCGGGGAGGTTAACTCGTGCTGTGGGGGAAGGTTTAAACTAATTTGGCAGGGGGAGGGAACCAGGGCGTAGCAGCAAAGAGGAGAGGCAAGTTGCATAGAAAACTAGGAGGGACAAACAGCAATAGAATAAAGAATAGTGTAGAAAGAATAGAAATTAAATGGAGGAAAAAAGCAAAGCAGATTAGCATGGTATTGGAATGCATGTGTGTTAATGTGAGGAGTTTCACAAATAAGGTTGAAGGGCTGCAGGTACAAGTTGCCACATGGGGTTATGATATAGTGGCTATAATGGAAACCTGGCTTAAGCATGGGCAGCAATGGGAACTAAACATTCTTGGCTACAATGTATTCAGGAGGAATAGGGATAAAAAGGGGTGGCAGTATGAATTAAGGATAATATTACAGCTGTACAGAGGGACAATATACGAGAGGGTTCAAAGACTCAATCTATTTGGTTGGAGTTAAGGAACAGAAAAGAAGCTGTTACATTGCTGGGTATTTACTGTAGACTCCCAAATAGTAAGAAGGAGATAGAGGAACAAACCTGTAGGCAAATTTCAGAGAAATGTAAAAATAATAGAACAGTAATAGTAGGGGACTTCAATTACCCTAATATAGACTGAGGGGAAAACAGTGTAAATGCCAAGGAGGGTGAAGAATTCCTAAAATGTGTACAGGAGAACTTTCTTAATCAGTATGTTTCTAGCCCAACAACAAAGGAAGTTCTGGGTCTAGTTCTAGGGAATGAGGTAAGGCAAGTAGATTGTGTTTCAGTGGGAGAACATCTGGGTAATAGTGAACATAATATAATTAGGTTTAAAGTAGTTACAGAAAAGGATTAAAAAAAATAAAAGGTGAAAATACCCAACTGGAAGAAAGCCAATTTCAATAATTTGAGAAGAGATCTAGCACAGGTTGACTGGAAACAAAGATTGGCCAGGAAAACAGTAAATGAGCAATGGCAGGTCTTCAAGGCAGAGAAAGTTCGGGTACAAACCAAGCATATTACCACAAGTTGGAAAGATAGAGCATCCAAAGCAGGAGCTCCATGGTGACAAAGGAAATGGGGATTAAAATAAAACAGAAAAAGGAGTTTATGATAAATGTCAGGTACTGAAGACAGTAGAAAACCAGGCAGAATACATAGAGTGCAGGAAGCAACTGAGAAAGGATACAAGAAGGGCAAAGAGAGACTGAGAAAAGTTTAGCGAGTAACATAAAAGAAAACCCCAACATCCTGTATAAATATATAAGAAGTAAAAGGATAGTTAAGGGAATGGTGGGGCCGACTAGAGACAAAGAAGGAAATCTTCTTGTGGAGGCAGTGAGCATGACTGAGGTACTGAATTAATACTTCTGTATCTGTCTTCACAGTAGAAGACACGAAATGTATACCAATAATAGTGGGGAACCAGAGGGGCTAATGAGAGTGAGGAACTTTAAAGTAATTAAGATCAGTAGAGAAAAAGTACTTGAGAAACTAATGGGACTAAAAGCCAACAAATCTGTTTCATTTCTTGCTTTTTTCTCAGTTCTGAAGAAGGGTTTCGACCTGAAACGTTAACCCTGTTTCTCTCTCCACGGATGTTGCCTGGCCTGCTGAGTTTTTCCAACGTTTTCTGTTGTTAATCCCCTGAACCTGTTGGTCTACATCCTAGGGTTCTAAAAGAGGTGGCTGCAGAGATAGTGGCATTGGTTGTGATCTTCCAAAATTCCCATGACTCTAGAATGGTCCCCGCAGATTGGAAGGTAGCAAATGTAACCCCGCTATTCAAGAAAGGGAGAGGGAGAAAACAGGGAACTACAGGCCAGTTAGCCTGATATCAGTTGTCGGGAAAATGGTGGAATCAATTATTAAAGAAGTGGTAACAGGGCATTTAGAAATTCATAATATGTTTAGGCAGAATCAACATGGTTTTATGAAAGGGAAATCGTGTTTAACAAATGTATTAGAGTTTTTGAGGATGTAACTAGCAGGGTAGATAAAGGAGAATCAGTGGATGTAGTATATTTGGATTTCCAAAAGGCATTCGATAAGATGCCACATAAAAGGTTGTTATGCAAGATAAGGGCTCATGGGGTTAGGGGTAATATGGGGCAGAGAATTCCAAAGATTCACAAATGTCTGAGTGAAGAAATTGGGGGTTCAGCATGGATGGAGGATTGGTTAAGGGACAGAAGACAGAGAGTAGGGATAAACAGGTCATTTTCAGGTTGACAGGCTATAACTAGTGGGGTGTTGCTAGGATCAGTTCTTGGGCCTCAGCTATTTACAATTTATATTAATGACTTAGATGAAGGGACCGTGTATAATGTATCCAAGTTTGCTGATGGTACAAAGCTAGGTGGAAAAGTAAGCTGTGAGGAGAACACAAAGAGCCTGCAAAGGGATATAGACAGGTTAAGTGAGTGGGCACTGAGGTGACAGATGGAGTATAATGTGTGGAAATGTGAGGTTATTCACTTTGGTTGGAAGAATAAGAAAACAGAATTTTTTTTTAAATGGTGAGAAACTATTAAATGTTGATGTTCACAGAGATTTAGGTGTCCTCGCACAGGAAACACAGAGAGTTAGCACGCAGGTACAGCAAGCAATTAGGAAGGCAAATGGCATGTTGGCCTTTATTGCAAGGGGGTTGGAGTATAAGAGTAAGGAAGTCTTGCCATAATTGTAAAGTGCCTTGGTGAGACCACACCTGGAGTACTGTGCACAGTTTTGGTCTCCTTATACTTGCCTCAGAGGTGGTGCAACGAAGGTTCACTAGATTGACTCCTGGGATGGAAGGGTTGTCCTATGATGAGAGATTGTGTAGAATGGGCCTATACTCTCTGGAGTTTAGAAGAATGAGAGCTGATCACATTGAAACATACAAGATTCTGAGGGGGACTGACAGGGTAGATGCTGAGAGGTTGTTTCCCCCTGGCTGGAGTGTCTAGAACTAGAGGGCATAGTCTCAGGATAAGGGGTCGGCCATTTAAGACTGAGATGAGGTAGAATTTCTTCACTCAGAGGTTTGTGAATCTTTGGAATTCTCTACCCCAAAGTGCTGTGGATGCTCAGTCGTTGAGTATATTCAAAGCTGAGATAGATAGATTTTTGGATTCTAGGAAATCTAGGGATATCAAGGGATATGGAGATTGGGCAGGAAAGGGGAGTTGAGGTCGAAGATCAGCCATGATCTTATTGAATGGTGGAGCAGGCTCAAGGTACGTATGGCCTACTCCTGCTCCTAATTCTTATGTACTTTACATCTGTCTTCACAAAAAAAGAGGATGAAGTTAATGTCACAGTGAAGGAGGAGAAAGTAGAGATATTGGATAGGATAAAAAGAGATATAAATGAGTTGCTAAGTATGTTGGCATCACTCAAAGTTAACAAGACACCTGGTCCAGTTAGGTTGCATCCTAGGTTGCTGAGGGAAGCAAGGGTGGAGATAGCAGAAGCTCTAACTACAATCTTTCAATCCTCCTTAGATATGGGAGTGTTGCCAGAGGACTGGAGGAAGAGACCATTGTCAAGGACAAAATTTATTCTCACTTGGGTTAATAAGGGATAGCCAGCATGTTTTTTTAAAGGCATATCATGCCTGACTAACCTGATTGAATTCTTTGATAAAATAACAGTGAGGGTTGATAAAGGAAGTGCAGTAGATGTTGTATATATGGACTTTCAAAAGGCATTTGATAAAGCAGGGGTTCTCAACCTTTTTTCTTCTGAAGCTCCCCTCCTGTGTTATAAAAATTCCACAGATCCCTGTTGAGGGGGAGAAGGGGCTGGGGGGGCAGGTAAAAGAGGTATGGGGGGGAAAAGGGGGTGTGGGGGGTGAGAAGGAGGTGTGGGGTGTGAAAAAAGGGTATGGCAGGAGAAGGGGGTGAGCGGAAGAAGGTGGTGGATGAAGAAGGTGAGGGGAAGAAGAGGGGGAGGGGCAGAAGAAGGTGGGGGGGAAAGGGGTGGGGGGAGAAGGGGTTGTGGGGGAAGAAGTGGGTGTGGGAGGAGAAGGGGTTGTTTGAGGGGCAGGGATGCAGTTTCATCTCACATGGTTGCAATTAGCAACCGTCAAAGTTCATTAGGCCTTGGCCCCTCAACACAAACAGGGATAACTTTCCACCCACTTTATGGTACCTGCAGGCCCTCGCATCCAGGCCCCAGGCCTCACTCACCCTCAGACAGATCTTTGATGCACTCAAAGCTCCCGTAGCGTGGGCTGCTTGAAACCTTCTCGCGGATCCCTAGGAAGCCGTAGAGCCCCCGTTGAGAATCCCTATGATAAAGTACCACGTAACAGATATATTCCGAAAATAGAAGCACATGAGATTAAAGGTATGGTGGTAACTTGGGTATGTAATTGGCTAAGTGATAGGAAGCAGAGAGTAGTGGTGAATAGATGTTTTTCTGACTGGAGAGAAGTATGCAGTGGGGTCCCTCAGGGATCAGTATTAGGACCATTGCTTTTCTTGTTATATATAAATGGCCTGGACTTCAGTATAGGGAGTACAATTTTGAAGTTTGTGGATGATACAAAACTTGCCAATGGAGTAAATAGTGAGGAGAATAGTAGCAGAGTTCAAGAGGACATAGATAGACTGGTGAACTGGGCAGACATGTGGCAGATGAAATTTAATGTGGATAAGTGTAAAGTGATGCACTTTGGGAGGAACAACACATAGAGGCAGTATAGTCCAAATTGTACCATTTTCGAGGGGTGCAAGAGCAGAGGGACCTGGGGTGCACATTCACAAATCTTTGAAGGTGGCAGGGCATGTTGATAAGGTAGTTAAGAAAGCGTATAGGATACTTGGCTTTGTAAATGGGGGTTTGAATAAAAAATCAAGGAAGTCATGCCTTTACAAATCACTGGTTAGGTCTCAGCTGGAACACTGTGTCCAATTCTGGGCATCACACTTTAGGAAGGATGTCAAGGCCTTGGAAAGGGTACAGAAGAGATTTACCAGGATGATACCCAGGATAAGGGACATCAGTTATGTGGAGAGATTGGAGAAGCTGGAAATGTTCTCATAGAGCAGAGATGCTTAAGGGAGACATAACAGACATATTCAAAATTTTGAGGGTTTTTGATAGAGCAAGGAGGGAGAAACTGTTTCTTCTGGCAAGTGGGTCGGTAACCAGAGGTCAAAGATTTAAAATAATTGGCAAAAGAAGTAGAGGGGAAATGAGGAGAATTTATTTTCACTGAGAGGGTTGTTAAGATCTGAAACAGACTACCTGAAAGGGTGGTGGAAGTAGATTCCATAGAAAATTTCAAAAGGTAATTGGACATCTAGGACTGGATTTTACCAGCCCTGAGGAAGTGGGTGACGTAATAAAACTCACTAGGCACTTGGTTTGAGCATAAAGCAAGGCTTTAATCAACTTGTTTCAGAACATGGAGGTCTAGTTGTACTTCACTAGTTCCTTGTCTTACAAAATGTCCCTGGAAATCTGGGGCCTACACCTGAGTATTTATACTCCTTGGACGGCGCCACCAGCTGGCCATCCAGTGTTATTTCATGAGTAGTTTCTTGATGAATGATGAGATTTATAACAATGAGTTTGGAGGCGGGACAGCTGGGAAAGTCCAATAAAATGGGAGCGGGTCCCGAACCCACTCCCAACCCGCCTCCAACCAATCTTCCCGGGAGTCAGGTCCCCGATTTGGGCAGGGACCCGACTCCTAGCGGCAGGAAGAGGATTATAGCCACTTAACTGCCTGTTAACATGTAGTTAATAGGCAGTTGAGAGGCTTTTCCCAATATTTCAACTGCTGCTGTGGGCTTCCTGGCATCATGAACCCCACCAGGGTAAGTGAGGCGTGCTGTGGGTCTGTTGTTATGTTGGTGTTTTGATGACAGCTGCAGAAGTGGTGTGAAGGATGCAATGGGACAATGGGTGGTATCAGAGGTAAGGAAATGTTGGGAAAGTCATTTTTAATGTGGTTAGGTGTTTCTGCAGGTGACAAGCTGTGAAGTGTTTGTGTAGCCTCATCTCATCAGGAGAAGTGACAGATGGCTTCTGCAATCTCAGCTGCATGCCATCTGTTTTATCCTAAGGAGAGCCTGGGTGAAAGGGCTCACCTGTGTACAGTGATTGTCAGTGTTTGACAGCACCTCAATGCTGTCAAACACTGACAATTCATCTGTCAAACAAGTGTGGTGTATATGCCTTTAAGAAAACTGGCTTTCCATTAATTGGCTGGCAAGCCTGCAGGGTGGGCTTAACAAGGCCAATCAGGGTAAAATAGCGTCTGTTCATCAGACGTCGCTGGGGGCGGGACAAGAACCCGGACGGCAGCAGTCCCACCCTCAATTCGTCTCAGTAAGTAAAATCCAGCCCCTAGTGACAGCTGTGGCTCAGTTGGTACCCCTCTCACCTGTGAGTCAGAATGCTATTGGTTCAAGTCCCATTCCAGAGACTTGAGCACAAAAATCTAGGTTGTCACTCCAGTGCAGTACTGAAGGAGTGCTGCACTGTCAGAAGTGTTGCCTATCAGATGAGACTTTAAACCGAGGTCCCGTCTGCTCTCTCAGGTGGACGTAAAAGATCCCTTGGCACTATTTTGAAGAAGAGCAGGGGAGTCCTGGCCAATATTTATCCCTCAATCTACATCACAAAAACAGATTATCTGGTCATTATCACATTGCTGTTTGTGGGAACTAGATGTGCACAATTTTGGCTGTCGTGTTTCCTATAGTACAACAGTGACTACACTTCAAAAGTATTTCATTGGTTGTAAAGCCCTTTGGGACACCCTGAGGTTATGGAAGGCGCTATATAAATGCAAGTCTTTCTTTCTTCAAGAGGACTAATTTGTAGGGTTATGGGGAAAAAGTTGGGCTGTGGGATTAAATTGGACAGCTCTTTCAAAGAGACACGATGGGCTGAATGGCCTCCTTCTGTGCTGTAAGATTCTATAATTCTATGAAAACTTAATTATAAATAATATAAGTGGATTATATGTATTTTAAAGGATACTTTTTTGCTCAGGTTCAACAATTGTAATTTTAACAGAGTATGTCAGGGCAACTTGATGTATCAAAAACTGGCACTCGCCCACTCTTCAAAGGTACCTATACTAATGGCTTATATTGTTGTTTGTTTCAGGGTTAGGTATACAAGTTTTAATTCTTAACATAGTACTTTTTAATTGATTTGGAAAGCAATAGCTGCATTTTGCAGTAGCATTCAATTTATTGTTACATGTAAATTCCACATTGTAAGGAAATGAATATAGTTTAATATCATTTTCTTTAAAACAATGCTGATGGTCAAACAACCAGATTGAATTTGGTGTGGATATTTAAACTGCTCTTCTTGTCACTTTGAATCAGATAACAACACGATTTTAGTGTTATATGTACTGGATTCTAAAACATATCCAGTATATTTATGAAATCCACCATAAGCATCGCACATTTAATTACAATTATATCCAAGTCTTATGCAAACACACACAAATTGAATATATTCTAAAGGTCGCAAAAATGCATTGTATATATCAACAATAAACCAACAAACTTTTTCTTTCTGATAATACAATTAGAGAGGGCATTGCATCCTACACAGCTACCAGCGCTAATGTTCAATTTACCAATATTTTTCAATTTGCTGCTCATTGAGACGTGAAGCAATTATTCTCATAGAAGGTAAACAATTAAAACAGGTTATATAAAACCGGAAGGCATAATTTTACACACATTAGATTTATTGTCAGCATTTGTAGCTAATTAACACTTTAACCTGCTCAACCATGAAATAAAAATACCTCAGAGCTCACATAAATTTAGATTTACGATGACGTTTCCAGGGAAATTCGTTGAATATTTACAAAAATAAAAACAAACTGGATAACCCTAGATTACTGTAAGGATAAAGTAAAGGACTTCGTCAGTCATGCGAGCATATAAGTCATCAGGGTTTCACAATCAGGTTGCAAACTCGCTTTAATCAGGTCAGTCAGCAGGGGTTATAGCGCTGCTCAACCAGTCTCGAAATAGTTTCAAGTTAAATATTAGAAACTGCAACGTAACAATACCATCACATTTTAATCTATCTATCGATTTCACTATCTATATCACGTAACATATTTTATAATATATAATCTATTTAATGTATCTAGGTATATACCATCTAAATGTTGAAGTGTCTAATCTAGTTATCCAATAAACATAGAGAAATATTGCTATCACTTTCCATATTTTCTCATATACTAAATATGTGTTGCTCTGAAATTGATGTTTGAAATTTTACCGTGAAATCTATGCCTCAATGTATGAACCAAGATTTCTTACCAAATAGGACTGTTAACCCCCTTAGATGTAAAAATTAGAAAAACGTTCTCTTCAAACGGTGATCGGAGTACTACAGTTACTGATACTGATGTGCTTTTGACATATTTTAGAAGTCATGTGAAATCTGGAAAGTTTAGAAACGTATAATTTTTATCTGAAATCAGAAATAAGCTCATTTTCTTACCATAAGTATTGCCGTTTCATTCAGTTCTAATACATTCTTAAATATTAAAATGACTTGGTGCCTTTTTAACTGTAAGAACTCCACCCCTTAAAATGTAATGCAAATATATCATTTCTTAATTTTCTTCAAAATATTATAACATGTAAAATTAAAATATCTGTTATTTCATATTTTGTTATATCCAATAGCTAGTGACGGGAAAAAGTTATAATCACACTCGACCATAAAAACATGGTTATTCTGATACAGCAGTAGGGAGAGGACGCTTGTTTCATTACATTTGCCTTTAGCGAGGCGTTTCGGCATTCATTTGTCAGATCTGTATATAGGTTGCGAATTTTACTAAAAATACAAGCGGTTATCTGATACTTAAAATCTGTCGCAATCTCTAGAAGTCTACCACACACACACACATCTTCAGAAGAGAGGACCGCTTAATGAGCTGAAAAGGTAAACGCCCCTCACATGACTCGAGGTTAATTTAACCTGGATGAAAAGGGCGACAAGAGTTCCGTGGTAAATATCTTGCTGAAACTTTTATCCACATTGCACACTTCCCTCGAGCAGCTACATATCCAAATTCATATTAAAATAAATCAATATGCATTATATATAAATCAATAAAAGTACAATCCAACTTTCACAGGAATACTTGTGATTACAGCAGGGTCTGATCAGAAAGTGACACCTTTACTCGGTGCGCTATGTTTGGCGAAATCGTAAACGTATTGAAGAATTTATTTACGATTTGGCTTCCCATATCAAGCAGAGAAAATCTTCCTATTTCAATATTTGTCGCAACAAATTAATTTCCCTCATCTTGCTGTCGTTTCAAAACAATTTCAAACATTAAGAATTCAATCGGCCACTACTTTCTGTGTGACCAGATCGGTCGAGGGGATGACTAAAAGCAAGAAAAGACCTGGATGAGATTATTTTGACTCAGGTCATTACTCAAGTCAGTACAAGAAAAGCACCGGTATAGCCAATGTATCGAACACTATTTATTGGCAGTGACCCAACAGACCGTTAAGTTCTTCCCCACTCTTAGTTTGTGTGTGCAAACTAGAACAATATAGTTGTCGATATGGAAATTATTTTGTTTGGAAGGACAAAGCTTGTCTGTGTTCTACATGTTGTCCTGCTCGGACAGGGAGTTGCGCTGACAGGCAAATCTCATGATTCTCGTGATCCCTTTCCTCTATATTGAAACCCGTACAACAGTAATGGAACATGATCAAGGAAAGTGGGTAGGATAACATTAACAAGGTACTTCCACCTAAACAAAAAGGCTTGCAGTCCCCGGAGAATGACAGGGTGAACAGAACGCCGCAGTATTTCATTATAACGATCTCATAGAGATGCAAAACATCCAGATCCCCATTAATGAAGTGACATTTCAGATGAGCATAAATCGAAGCCCAGAACGAGAGCTCCCTCTGAGGAGAGGGGGTGTAAGGTCAACTCTGAACAGTTCCAATGCGTTTGGCTTTCGAATAGCCTCATATACCGGCTGCTCACCGCGGCCAGGGCTTCAGCAGTTTAGTATTGCGCAAGTGTGCAGATTCTTACCTGCTACTAGCGGAAAAACAAGGGGGGTGATCTTAAAAGGAAAGTATCAGAAAGATTTCTTCAAAATTTGTAAGATTGTAAAATACACTCACACCAGAAATACTGACATTCGAACTGAAATAAAGACGAAGCTAAAGGAAAGAAGTATAATTGAAAGTAATCAAGAAAAACAGCAGAGAGGTATTAGGAAAGGGAAATGAGGGGCCAGCGTTATATTAAAAGCTTCATGAAAAATAAATGAATGGAAAAATATAAAAGTTAAAGGGAGAGCAACAGGCGGAATAGGAATAAAAGATAGGAAAAATAAGAGTGGTTTCAAATAAGAAGGACATAGAGAATAATACCAGTAATTTCTTACAATAGAGTTGGAAGAGCAGAGGTAAATAGTAAAGCGATGAAGTGGAATATATTAGCGACTACACTAATGGTTATTTTAGACCTGTTCAGGGTCGTTTTAGCTGCCCAGCTTAGCGTTCTCAATATATTGTGTGTTTTTTACTTAAGTCAAGTCCCTGTTAAAATTGGCTTTTGAGGCAAAACGGAATTGATCGCATTGGTGTCTTGCGACAGGTGGATAAGTATTGTAAAACAGGGTGAGTGTGAATAAGTGAGTTTTTGTGTAAAACTAGAGTGAGTGGAATACAAGGAAATTAGAAAAAGAAAAAGAATAAAACATGTGATAATAATGGAATCTGGACTCAAAGGTTTTATGACATTTCCGAACTAGAATCCCAAATTAAGGACAGACCTGCAGCCTGGTTAAAGCGTACAGCTGCACTTTACTTTCTATAGGAAATAATGAAGCAAAGGAATTCAGATTTAGGGTGGGTGGAGGGGGCGACAATTACCGGAAATCTGCACACCCCTGGATCTTTACGGCAGGTTCGTAAGCATCTGAGAAAAAATAGGTTGCGGTTTGGGATGCAAAGTTTTGAAGGGTCTAAAACGCAAATATTTACCCATCTTTTTAATTCAGATGCCGACAGACCGCCTCTGTAATTTCAGAATTTTCTGCATCGTTTTTAAGATTATTCAATGATTCTTAGGCAAAAAATAAATTGCTGGATAAAATCTCTTCCTTTTAAAATGTCCAAAATCAGGCTGTGATAAATTATTCTATTTAGTCAACGCAAGACTGCAACGTGCACATAAGTTGACAGGAATTTAATGAACAATAGAATCAGAAAGTATAAGAAAGGAATCTGCCCAATACATTACACATGATGCAGGGACAGAGGGGGAAATGGCAAGGAGAAACGGTAAAGGACCAGGAGCTGGAAAGGATTCATTAGACTGATTAATTGTTAAAATCACGAACCATCGAGTGCCAGCATGGATGGGAAGTCTTTGCAGTTGGAGACTCCAGTGGAATCTGTCACACAAGTTTTCCAGAGATTAGCCCAGAAAGTGGCAGTGGTGATAACTGTACCGTCGATGGAAGACACCTTCCAGTAGTCTGTGGGCAACGTCGAAGACACCAAAATAAAGCCAGATACGGATAATATGAAGGCAACGATTTCAATTGTCATATTCGCCATCTTTAGGAATTTCGATTGGTAATAGTATAGTTTACTACTTATGATTTAAAACAACTTAATTCTGGTTCAGCCGCTTATCTATACGTGTATCATTCAATATACTACGTTTTGGAGAGGTTAAAACTAGTCCTCTAAACTGAGCGATCCGTTGCTCTTGTTCCTGTAAGGAGGATGTGAATCGTATCCTCAGTTTCTTTAGGACTGAGTGAAACTGAACTTTGCTGAAACTTGAAATCTGTGCTGGGGTCAGTTACCTTACGTCACAGGACAGTCACACTCTGTTCAACACCTTTAAATATCGTAAGTACCACAGGCGACCAATACCCTTCTGATACAGATTAAAAGTTTACAAAGCTGTAAGAGATACATCCAGGAAAACAACATCGACGGTGTACAAATTCCTTTGCTTCATTATTTCCTATAGAAAGTAAACTGCAGCTGTACGCTTTAACCAGGCTGCAGGTCTGTCCTTAATTTGGGATTCTAGTTCGGAAATGTCATAAAACCGTTTAGGATGTGGCGCATACATTCGAGGTGAACAAAAACGAATGAATGTCAATGCATATATTGAAAGCTACATTTTCTGAAAATACTGATTGAATAAGTTATAGATAGGCCTGCCAGCAAATTGAAAGAAATAGTTCGTCAATCTAATCATCTGAAAAGACTTTAAAGATTATAAAGCAGTAGCAGTCCACGGATCCCCATGTCCATAAAGCTCAATAATTGAACGCTGAGGTTGTATTAGTCACTGTAATCCTCCTATAGTCATTTAGGATATTGAAAATACTAGTAGATCTCCCGTGGCGTTGCTCACTCGGAGTCATAGAGTCATAGAGTTATACAGCACGGATAGAGGCCCTTCGGCCCATCGTGTCCGCGCCGGCCATCAAGCCCTGTCTAATCTAATCCCATATTCCAGCATTTGGTCCGTAGCCTTGTATGCTATGGCATTTCAAGTGCTCATCCAAATGCTTCTTAAATGTTGTGAGGGTTCCTGCCTCCACAACCCTTTCAGGCAGTGAGTTCCAGACTCCAACCACCCTCTGGGTGAAAAAGTTCTTTCTCAAATCCCCTCTAAACCTCCCGCCCTTTACCTTGAATCTATGCCCCCTAGTTATTGACCCTTCTACTAAGGGAAAAAGCTCCTCAGTATCCATCCTATCCATGCCCCTCATAATTTTGTACACCTCAATCATGTCCCCCCTCAGCCTCCTCTGCTCCAAGGAAAACAAACCCAATCTGCCCAGTCTCTCTTCATAGCTGAAGCGCTCCAGCCCTGGTAACATCCTGGTGAATCTCCTCTGCACCCTCTCCAAAGCGATCACATCCTTCCTGTAGTGTGGCGACCAGAACTGCACACAGTATTCCAGCTGTGGCCTAACCAGTGTTTTATACAGCTCCATCATAACCTCCTTGCTCTTATATTCTATGCCTCGGCTAATGAAGGCAAGTATCCCATATGCCTTTTTTACCACCTTATCCACCTGTTCCGCCGCCTTCAAGGATCTGTGTACTTGCACACCCAGATCCCTCTGACCCTCCATCTTGCCTAGGGTCTTACCATTCATTGTGTATTCCCTTGCCTTGTTAGTCCCCCCAAAGTGCATCACCTCGCACTTTTCCGAGTTAAATTCCATTTGCCACTGTTCCGCCCATCTGACCAACCCATCTATATCGTCCTGCAGACTGAGGCTACCCTCCTCGCTATTTACCACCCTACCAATTTTTGTATCATCTGCGAACTTACTGATCATACCTTTTACATTCATATCCAAGTCATTAATGTAGACCACAAACAGCAAGGGACCCAGCACCGATCCCTGTGGCACCCCACTGGCCACAGGCTTCCAGTCACAAAAACAACCTTCGACCATCACCCTCTGCCTTCTGCCACTAAGCCAGTTTTGTATCCAATGTGCCAAGGCACCCTGGATTCCATGGGCTCTTACCTTCTTGACCAGTCTCCTGTGTGGGACTTTATCGAAGGCCTTACTGAAATCCATGTATACCACATCCACTGCGTTACCCTCATCCACACACCTAGTCACCCCCTCAAAAAATTCAATCAAATTAGTCAGACATGATCTTCCCTTGAGTCAGGGGATTCGGTATTTTTCAGTCGGGCTGTTCTATCATGTGGCGCAGAACATTGTCAGGGACTGAATTCTATTTTTATTTAATGCTTTTCTTGAATGTTTACCAGTGCTTTGGTGCATCAATAACACAACTCTGAACATTATTCCGTGAAAACTGTAAACCAGTGACCTTTATTTTGTTTATATATTCTTTTACCTATGTATTTAATGTTTATCCCTTACCATTTTAAAGTTGAGAAGACAGAGCAAGATGGTTTGCAAATTGCATCAATTGGAGGTAGATATCCATTGTTTGGCAATATTGGGGAGGGGAATGGGGTTTAGCAGTACTTCAAGGAAGTCCTGTGCTTTGGTAGCTCTGGCAAATCATTCTAAGGTTTGGCAGAATTGGGGTGGAGGCCCTGGTGTATGACAGTGGGGTTGCTGGAGTGCGGCAGCATGGTGGATCATTTGATCTGGCAGTATTGTGGAGAGGAAACCTAGGGTTTGGCCTAACTGTGGAAAGTGAAACTGTGATTTAGCACAACTGGAACATAAGGTATGGCTCTCCTTCTGTCAGCAGTGAGGTAGCTTTGGGCAGGGCATGGGTCTGACCGCACTGGTTAGAGAGATCCCATGACTGTCAGTACTGGTTTGTAAGTTGCTAAAGGATCACTGTAAGCACCAAATTTGATGTTCTTTGGGCTCTACCTCACCATCACCTCTCATGACCCCTCCACTGCTTCTGCTTGTCCGACATCCAGTACTGGATGAGCAGAAATTTCCTCCAAATAAATATTGGGAAGACCGAAGCCATTGTCTTCGGTTCCCTCCAGGAACTTGGTTCCCGAGCCATTGACTCCATCCCCCTCCCTGGGCAATGACTGAGGCTGAACCAGACCATTCGCTACCTTGGCATCCTATTTGTCCCTGAGATGAGCTTTCGACCACATATCCGTTCCATCACCAAGACCACCTACTTCCACCTCCATAACATTGCTCATCTCTGTCCCGCCTCAGCTCACCTGCTGCGGAAACCCTCATTCATCCCTTTGGTACCTCCAGACTATTCCACCACTCTCCCGGCTGGCATCCAATCTTCCACCCTTCATAAACTTGAGCTCACCCAAAACTCTGCTGCTCATATCCTCACTCGCACCTAGTCCCAGTCATCCATCGCCCCTGTGCTCGCTGACCTACATTGACTCCTGGTCTGGCAATGCCTCAATTTTAAAATTCTCATGCTTGTTTTCAAATCCCTCCATGGCCTCGCCCCTCCCTATCTCTGTAACCTCCTCCAGCTTGACAACCCTCTGAGATCTCTGTATTCCTCCAATTCTGGCCTCTTGCGCATCCCCGATTTTAATCACTCCACCATTGGTGGCCATGCCTTCAGTTGCCTAGGCCCGAAGCTCTGGAATTCCCTCCCTAATCCTCTCTGCCTCGCTAGCTCTCTCTCCTCCTTTAAGATGTTCCTTAAAACCTACCTATTTGTCATCTGTCCTAATATCTCTTTATGTGGCTCAGTGTCAAATTTTGTTTGATAATGCTCCTGTGAAATACCTTGGGACATTGTATTACATTAAAGGCACCACATAAATGCAAATTGATATTGTTGTTCCTGGAATGTATGGCCTAGAAATTCAGTTGGCTGCGCCAGCCGTTAGCGCCTTAGGAGGAGTAGATGTCGGGCGCTAGGCGGGTTGCGCCCGGGCGCAGCGCGAACTGCGCCTCGCCCCAACTTCAGTAGAGATTTAGTGCCGGCGCAAAGTCTTTGCGCGCGCTCAGATCATGACGTCATTTCCTCGTGCAACGCCCTTTGTGCGCCCCCAACCGGAACTTCAGTCGCGCCGCCCCATTGTGCGCCTGGCGCCCCTAGCGACTGTGAAGTGGAACGGTGCTCAGCCAATGCGGGGGGCGCAAATTAAAGGGCACTCATCCTGCAATATAAAAGGCTGCCATTTTGCAGCACACCTTCTTGCAAAACGGATCTTTGGAGAGAGACCAAGGTAGATAGCTTTCTGCTTTGGCCCAACACTCGGACAGGTACTTCTAGGCTTCAGGCCACAGCTTTCAAAAAGTTTTTGCCTTCATTGACATCTCATTGTTTGCCAGCATATTATGGGGGCTGCAATGGGTGTCAACACAGGCTTTCTCAATTACATCCAAAGGGCTCACAGACGCCGTGAGAGAGTGGCAGCCCTGGCTAGACGGAGAGGGGGCAACAGGCATCGGCAAAGGAGGCCTTACCCACCCAGGGTATACCGCCAGCAGTTCTCCTATCTCCAGATGTCTGAGGAGCAGTGTGTTCGGAGGCTGCGATTCAGAAGGGAGGTGGTCACAGAGATCTGCCAGCTGCTTTCCATTGATCTGCAGCCACAGCTGAGGAGCAGGACGTCTCTGTCGGTGGCAGTGAAGGTGACGGTGGCTCTCAACTTTTATGCCACCAGCTCCTTCCAATCCGCTACTGGGGACATTGCCAACATCTCCCAGTTCGCCGTGCATTGCTGCATCCGCCAGGTGACCAATGCCCTTTTCCAAAGGAGACGTCAGTTCATCTCCTTCTCCATGGCCCTTGACAAGCAGCAACAGCGTGCAATGGGCTTTGCAGCATTCGCGGGCTTCCCCATGGTGCAGGGCGCCATTGACTGCACGCATGTGGCTTTGCGGGCACCTCTGGAGAATGCCGAGGATTACCGCAACCGGAAGGGCTACCATTCGCTGAACGTACAGCTGGTGTGTGACCACAGGCAGCTCATCCTAGCTGTCAATGCCCGCTTTCCAGGCAGCAGCCACGATGCCTTCATCCTACGACAGACTTCTGTGGCAGACATGTTCCAGGCACAGCCTCGCCCACGAGGATGGCTTATCGGGGACAAAGGCTATCCTTTGTGTACCTGGCTGATGACCCCGCTCCGTGCGCCCAGCACCCCTGCTGAAGAGCGATACAATGAGAGCCATCAAGTGACCAGGAACATCATCGAACAAACAATCGGCGTCCTGAAGCAACGGTTCCGCTGTCTCGATCGTTCCGGTGGAGCCCTGCAGTATTCTCCGGAGCGAGTCTCCCATTTCGTGGTCGTTTGCTGCATGCTGCACAACCTGGCTATCCGCAGGACTCAGCCACTGCCATCACAGATTGAAGGACCACCTCAGGAGGAGGAGCAGGAGGAGGAGGAGGAGGACCAGCACAGGAGGGAGGCACAAAGTGCAAGGGCCGCCCGTCGCCGGCTTATTGAACGTCGGTTCTAGGCCCCCTCTCAGGGACTGGCTTGTGCCAATGTCAGCAGATGAATGTAGCCGCTCCACAAGCCCTCAGCCGAGCAGGGCAACCAGGACTTAACCAAAAAACCATGCACACTGCAATTTAACAACAAAAATTTATTGAACACCTCTGCCCTTCCCACATTACATGCTCATGTGGAGAAGCCCCCTACAAAAACACAAAACTACCAGTCTCGGCCTTACAAAAAGAAAGAAGGACACCAGTATCGGCCTTACACAAAAAAAGATAGACACCAGCCTCGGCCTTCATATATCAAAAAACACAACAGCCTCAGCCTTCATATATAAAAAAACCTTCTCGGCCTCATATATAAAAAAAACACATGGCCACACCTTCTACTTTTTCTCCTGCGAGGGTGATCCACCTCGCTTCCGCGAGTGGCCCCTTCCTGCCCTGCAGCTCCTCCTCAATGGGACCCCAGCGGCTGCAGCAAGGCTGGGGGAAGGCTGCTGAGGGGCAGATGGCGAGACGGCAGATGCCCTTGGGGGTCGGCCTGCACCAGCTCTGGCCTTGGAGTGGCCGGCTGCTGACTGCTCCAACTCTGGCTGGGCGGCAGCAGTGTGTCCAGCAGCTCCTGGCAGCTGCAATGGCGGAGTGGCAGTGTCGGCTGCAGGAATGGTGGCAACCTGGCAGATCGCAGGTGCTCACTGGTCGCCTGACACATTGGCACTCGCACGGGCCAGCACTGCAGCATGCGCAGCAAACAGCTGAAGGACAGACTGCTGGGCTGCTGCTGCGCGGCGAGTGCCCTGGCGATGCCTGGCTGATCCAGCGAGGGTGGCAGCAGTTAGTGCCCGTGTGGCCCTGGTCTGTGTCCGCATCACACCAGCCAGTGAATGGACGGCATGACTGAGCACTTGGCTAGAAGCCGACTGTGCTGCCGCGAAGTCCTGCAGACTCCTGGCCTGTGCTGCCGCGATGTCCTGCAGACTGCTGGCCTGTGCTGCATTGATGTCCTGCAGACTCCTGGCCTGTGCTGCATTGAACTGTTCCAGACTCCTGGCCTGTGCTGCACTGAATTGTTGCAGACTCCTGGCCTGTGCTGCCCCGAATTCCTGGACACTCCTTGCCAGTGACTCTATGGAGTCAGGCATCCTTCCCACTGCAGCCATGAGCTCAGAATGCCTGCGCTCAGCCTGGACGGCCATTTCCTCTAGGAGGCGCAGCTCCTCTGCGCTGACCGTCGCAGGACTGGAGGCCGCACTCACCCTCTGGGGAGAAGTCCGCCGAGCTTCCCCACCCCTCCCGCGTTGCTGCAGGCCGCTGGGCCCCGGAGCTTCACTCTCCTCCGACCCTTCCCCCCGGCTCCCCTCCAGGGAAGACGTGTCCCCTACATCGCCATGGGCTGGCACGGCTGAGGGTGGCACTGATGGGCCGGCTTCCTCTTCCTCCTCCTCGTCTTCTGAAGGGCTGACAGTGGCAGCTTGAGGGCCCGCCTCCTCACCTGGCGATTCACCATCTGAAAGCAGGAAGGCACAAGAGTAGCTTTAGAGTGAGGACAGGGCGGCAGCGAGGGAGGCATGAGTGGTGCCATTCACCGCATTGGTCGGACAGTGGCAAAGGATGCTGATCTGATGCGCAAGTGGAACGAGAGAGGTCCAAAAGGTGATGCCCTTACCATTGGTGCCCAGAACAGGGTCGGCATCTCCAGTGGCAATGGGGCCAATCAGCCGGCCTCCCATAATGCGCTCCACATGCTGGTCGAGGTCGGAGAGCTCTTTGAGGTCAGGACGGCCTCCCCCGGTCTCAGTTTGGTTGCGCCGGTTGTGCGCAACCTTGGCCTGCAAGAGAAAGGACGGCCTCTAAGTACAGTTTGTAGCCCTGATCTTGTCTGCACTGCCTCCCATGGTCGAATAGCTTGGACAGTGTGTAGCCCTGATCTTGTCTGCACTGCCTCCCATGGTCGAATAGCTTGGACAGTGTGTAGCCCTGATCTTGTCTGCAATGCCTCCCATGGTCGAATAGCTTGGACAGTGTGTAGCCCTGATCTTGTCTGCAATGCCTCCCATGGTCAAATAGCTTGGACAGTGTGTAAAGTGCTGAATGTGCAATTGATTTTCATGCCAGGCCCATAGCTGCTGGATGAGGGCTGGCCATTAGGGCTTTCAGGTCCCTTTGCCCATAATGTGAGGTGCACATGCAATGATGAGGAGGACACTGGAAAGGGTACTCACCCTGACAATCCGAGTGAGGTCGTTGAACTTCTTCCGGCATTGTACAGGAGTCCTGGCAACCACGCTGTTGGAAGACACCCTGTTGGACACCTCCCTCCAGGCTTTCCGGTAGGCACTGGGCAGCGGCCTCTTGCCACCTTCTGGGTACAAAACATGGCGCCTGCGCTCCACTGCGCCAACCAGCAGCCTCAGGTCACCATCACTGAAGTGCTGCGCTCTCTCCCTGGCCTTCTCCATAGTCCTGGGCATTGTACAGGTGAAGCTGAAGTGGTCAGGCCTAGGTTGAGGGCTTCAGTGTGCAGGGCATGGCAGGCAAACAAATCCACCCTCCCCCTTTAAGAGATGACCGGCGCCAGAGTGTCTGCCGTCAATCAAGAACTCGCCGCACCTGCGCTGCGCCCGGCCTCGGGGGTATCGCTCAGCACCGCCGGCTTAGCGCCTAAAGATAGTCGTGCATCGCCTGTTTTTGCGCAGCAGCAACCTCTTGGGGCGATGCGACTGAATATCGGCAAACGGGGCGCGACTTTGCGCCGGGCGCAAACTTTAGCGGCCGCCCGACTTCACCGCCCCAAAAGTGGCTATACTGAATTTCTAGGCCTATACCTCTATGACTGTTTCTATCCATATCTCACTCTTGCACTGCTGTAAGAAATTGTAAATATTCTAATAGCTAACTATCAGCAAAACACAGGTGATATTTAGAATGTTCAAAATTTAACTTGTTTGTTGGTTTCTCTCTCTGTCTCAAAAGTGCTAATAAGATCTCACTAATTAGAATGTTAACAGTTTTTAACTGTCAACATGTACTAGTTAGAGACTCTCTCTCTCTGATTGCCTGGGAGAGAATGCCTGCGGGGTTCTCCTGCTCTCTTTATCACCCTCCATAACTTTGGTGAGATTCTGGTAGAAACTCTGGAGAAGCAGTGTAACATTATTTAGCACTTTACACAACTTCTCCAGGTGTTTTGCCAACCTCATACATTACAACACTTCTAAAATACTTAATTAACTGTAAAGTGTTTTGGGATGTCCTGAGGTCATGAAAGGCACTATATAAATGCAAGTCTTCTTTCTTTCTGCAAAAATTATGGCAGTAGATCAGAAGAACCCCATGGAAGTTCCAGGCACCTCTCATTGTCTAATAAATTGCTAGGAACTAACGGCTTCTAAATAAGATGTTTAAAATGAGAATAAGCTCAGCCAAGTGGAGGAGGTTAGTGATGGATTGGGACTGATTGGATTATTGTTCAAGGAAGAATTGAACGACCCACAGGTGATGGATGGCGATGTGGAGGGACCATATGTCCATAGTGAAAAGTAGATGGTTGGGGCTGGAGAATCTGAAATTGTTAAAGAGGTAGAAAGCATCAGAGAAATCACAGATGTAGCTGGGTAGAGACTACACAAAGGAGGAAAGATTGCACATGCACAGTTAAAAGCAGAAATCCAGAAGATACAACATTCCTCCAAAAGCCCACCAAAAATGTCATCTCACCATCTGGCTCCACATTCAAATAAATTGAACGGTGTAATGTTGCTATACTTACATCATAGATACGAACTAAACTCAGCCCTGAAAATTAACTTTTACAAGTGTGGAGTCTCATTCCTTAAGATTTTGTTTAGTGTAGATTTTAAAAAGTTAAAAAACTTTAAAGTGGAATCTCATTCCTTCAGATTTTGTTTAGTGTAGGAGATTTTAAAAAGTTAAAATTTAAATAAAAATGTATTTTTTTGCTTTTTCTTTCTGTCACCTTTTAGCTCTCTCCTTTAACCAAATCTTTTCCCCTCTCTTTATTTTGCTTTCTGTACCTTATTTGACATTTAATTAAATATTCTAACTGACGCTTCTTGGTTCAGACTCTGCGCTGCTCATTAATGATTCTTCAATCTGATTGGTTAAGGTGATACACAGGTCCCAGATGCCCTTTGAGGGTGCTGCACTTTTTGGCTCTCTAATTTACAGTAAGTTCCAGTGCAAAATCCCATCGAAGGTCTTGCCAGTGAGAGCAAATCTGGCCCATTTTTTTAACATATATTTATTCATGGGATGTGTGTAACGCTGATAAGGTTATATTTATTGCCCATCACTAGTTTCCCTGAGAGCATTAAAAGTCTACCAGGACTGTACAATTTGCATATAGAGTCATAGAGTCATAGAGTTATACAGCACAGAAAGAGGCCCTTCGGCCCATCGTGTCTGCGCCGTCCATCAAGCCCTGTCTAATCTAATCCCATTTTCCAGCATTTGGTCCATAGCCTTGTATGCAATGGCATTTCAAGTGCTCATCCAAATGCTTCTTGAATGTTGTGAGGGTTCCTGCCTCTACCACCCTTTCAGGCAGTGAGTTCCAGACTCCAACCACCCTCTGGGTGAAAAAGTCCCTCCTCAAATCCCCTCTAAACCTCCTGCCCCTTACCTTGAATCTATGCCCCCTTGTTATTGACCCCCCTACTAAGGGGAAAAGTTCCTCTTTATCTACCCTATCTATGCCCCTCATCATTTTGTACACCTCAATCAGGTCCCCCCTCAGCCTTCTTTGCTCCAAGGAAAACAACCCCAGCCTGTTTAATCTTTCTTCATAGCTGAGGCGCTCCATCCCAGGTAACATCCTGGTGAATCTTCTCTGCACCCTCTCCAAAGCAATCACATCCTTCCTATAGTGAGGCGACCAGAACTGCACACAGTACTCCAGCTGTGGCCTTACCAGCGTTTTGTACAGCTCCATCATAACCTCCTTGCTCTTATATTCTATGCCTCGGCTAATGAAGGCAAGTATCCCATATGCCTTTTTAACCACCTTATCTACCTGATCCGCTGCCTTCAGGGATCTATGTACATGTACACCAAGGTCCCTCTGACCCTCTGTGCTTCCTAGGGCCCTACCACTCATTGTGTATTCCCTTGCCTTATTTGTCCGTCCAAAATGCATCACCTCGCACTTTTCAGGGTTAAATTCCATTTGCCACTTTTCCGCCCATCTGACCAACCCGTTTATATCGTCCTGTAGCCTGAGGCTTTCCTCCTCGCAATTTACCACCCCACCAATTTTCGTGTCATCTGCGAACTTACTGATCATACCTTTTACATTCTCATCCAAATCATTTATGTAGATCACAAACAGCAAGGGACCCAGCACCGATCCCTGAGGTACCCCACTAGACACAGGCTTCCAGTCACAAAAGCAACCTTCGACCATCACCCTCTGCCTCCTGCCACTCAGCCAGTTTAGGATCCAACGTGCCAAGGCACCCTGGATCCCATGGGCTCTTACCTTCTTGACCAATCTCCTATGCAGGACTTTGTCAAAAGCCTTACTGAAGTCCATGTATACCACATCCACAGCATTTCCCTCATCCACACACCTAGTCACCCCCTCGAAAAATTCAATCAGATTGGTCAGAGGAGGCAGTAGAGAGCTGTAAGGCAGTAGAGAGCTGTAAGGGGTTAGAGAACTATGAGGTTGGAGGCACTGGGGGTGGAAGGGGGAGATCTCCAGAAGAGATAAGGACAGTTAAGGCCTGGGCAATAATAGCTTGGTTGTGGGGTTCTGGTTTGCAGTGAAATACAAAGGCCGGAATCTTTACCTTGGAGACGGGTTTTGTGCACGCAGGGCGTAGCGGGTCGGGAACGTGATGTTCGGAGCAGCGTGTTGTTCAGTGCGATCTTAACTTAATGGCCCCAATTGAAAGACTCATGTACGTTTCCAGGTTCTAAAAATGGAGCAGGTCTGATAATGTCATCGATGACCCGTTCCCAGCGTCGATATTTAAAGCAGCCTTGCATATATCTCATTTGAAAGATGGTGAAGGAGTGTGGATGGTCATTTGCAGAGCCCTGGTCACTATTACCAAGGTGAAAAAAGTGTCACTCATGGATGGACAAAGGCAGGGGGCAGCACCAAGGTTTAGTGATGCATCCCTCGATGTTCTGGTGCAGGCAGTGACAGCCACAGGGAGGTCCTGTTCCCTGCTTATAGGTGTAAAAGACTACCCAAAGAAACCAAAACAGCAGGGTTGCAGATTGCAGAGGAGGTCAATAGCAGGGATGTGGTGTGGAGAACGTGGCTCCAGTGCCGCAAGAGATTCAATGATCTCATGAGGTCATAAAAGGTGAGTGCAATGCCACACTCACCTACATCCTGATGTGCCTGTCACCACATCCCCATCATTCTGCCTTCCCAAGCCTGCTCCTGCATATCATTCCTCACACCAACCTACCTTACACATCCACCCATCTCTCTCTCTCTATGTACCTACTCACATCCCCATCTGGTTAACCACCATTGACACTCACCCTCATCCTAGTGCAAGCATAGCAAGTAACACCACAGAAGGAGGCCATTTGGCATTTTCACCCAATCCCTCATAGACACCTGCTACAGATGTAACCCATCCATTCCTTACACTCATTCCATCACTCTCACTCAAAGTTTTCTTCTTTCCCTTCTTGCAGGAGAGGAGAGTCCTGAACAATAGGGCGAGACAAAGAACAGGAGGTGGTGCTCCAATATTCACTCAATTGACTCCAGCAGAGGAGGAGGCCCTGGAGATCTCTCGAGTTGCAGAGCTGCTGGTGGTGGGAGACGGAGAGAGGTGGACACCCCAACAACCTGGTGACAGAATTACATCGCATACAGCCACATGGCATACAGCAGTCACTCATATAGTGACTGCTGTCAGCAGCCAGTGAATATTCATCAAGAGCTCAATGGTAATGTAACTCATTCTTAATATAACACTTCTAAATCATCTCTTTACTCTCCCACAGATCCATCAAGTGCCCCCGCCCCCCCCCCCCCCACTGTCCAGCCGGAGGAGGAAGATGGTTCCTCAGAGGAAGCTCCAGCCTCTGAGGGTGCAGTGTTAGCAGAACCAAATGCATCAAGCACCAGCGCAGTGATTCAAGTGGGTCCTGTGCAAGATAAAGTAGTGCTTTCACCTGTTGTCTCACACTTCACAAGTGAGCAAAGGCAGATGGTGTTGACAGGGACAGCAGTGGAGACTCCTCGCCAGAGGGCACAGGATGCTCCAGGCTCTGCTGAACTGCATGCAGATGCTGAGCCTCGGGGCCGTTGAGAAAGAGGGTGATCTTGGAGGGGCAGCAACAATTGCGCGAGGCTCCAGTACCTTTTGTAGCTGCGATGTGTGCAAATGTACAGAGAATGGAGGAGTCCATCTCCAACATGAGCACCATCATGTCGCTGGCGATGATGTGCTGTTCCATGGAAAGGATGGCCACCTGCATGGAGCAGCAAATGCACCAGTCACATGAGCACATGCTTGCTGTGGACAACAGATGACAGAAGCTCATAGACCTCATCTCTGGGAGGGAAATGAACTTAGACTTGCGTGTTCATTGCCACATTGCTGTGCAGCAAGGTGCTCTCCAGCTCCTTGCTAGCAGGGAAGTGCAGGTGGCCCATGAGAGGGATGACGGTGAGAGGGGACATGGAAGCGGAGACTCTTCTTAAAGTGCTCACATTGTTCCCCCATTGCCTCCCCCTCAGGCAGAGTCCACATGCTGCCTCGGATCCCGATGGCCGAGTCTTCCCCTGCACAGTAGCAGGAGGAGCAGACTTTGGCGGGGCCATCACAGGCTCCAAACCCCAGAGGACGTCCGCCAAAAGTGTCTAGCAAGTGGCAGCAGGAAAGTGAGCAGCCTACCTCTGCTGAAGCGACAGGGGTTGCACCTCGTAAAAGCACTTGGAAAATAAAAAAGACACAAAAGTAGATGCACAAGGGTACGCACATGGGTGTATGAACAAATGTTAGTGTTCAGTTTCAGTTATTTTGATGACACAGATGAATGTATTTTTTTGCACCACTTTCCGGTCTTATCCATTTTTGCCTGCTACCTTGGAAGTGTCTATGTGAGACATTAGTTAACCTTGAGCACTGGGGGTTTGGGTGACTTGTAGGGATGCTTTATGGTGTTGTTGTGGGGGTGGGGGGGGGACTTAGTTTATGGGTGCATTGGAGCAAGTTAAGTAAATCTGGCCATGATAAGGCCATCCCTGGCCTCCCAGGCAGCAATGTACGCCGTTGCTGGTGTCATCTCCACCTCCGGTTCCTCCTCCTGCTCCTCCTCATCTTCCACCTGTTGCTCCTCCTCCTCCTTCTCTGAAGAGGCTGTGCACTCAGTGCCTTGCTCCTCCTGCAGCTCCAATCCTCGCTGCTGTGCTATGCTGTGCAGCACACAGCAGACGACGATGATTCTGGAGACCCTGGCTGGTATGTACTGAAGGGCTCCTCCAGATCTGTCAAGGCATCTGAAGTGCATCTTCAGCATGTCTATTGCTTGCTCTATGACATATCTGGTAAACATGTGGCTCTCATTATAACACTCCTCGGCCTCATTGCTTCGCCTCCTCAAGGGTATCACCAACCACATCTTCAATGGATAGCGCTTGGAGGTGCAAAGAGCTGAGGGAGGGTGGACTGGCGCAGCACGAAAGAATCATGACAGCTGCCAGGGAATCTGGTGCACACATGCAGAATCATCTTTTTATGGTTGCAGACGAGCTGCATATTGAGGCACTGGAAGCCCTTGCGGTTGACAAACACTCCTGGGTGATGAGGGGGTGCTTTGATGGCCACATATATGCAGTCAATGATGCCCTCCACCCGTGGGAAGCCAGCCAGAGCCACAAAGCCGAGCACCCGCTCAGTAACACTGGCTTCATCAGTGACAAAGTTTACATAATTGTCTGACTTGTCAAACATGGCATGGGTGATGCATCTGTGGGCGGCCGACTGCAAGATCCCACAAGTGCCTGCTGCAGATCTCTGGAAGGTGCCTGAGGCGAAGAAGTTGAGGGTGGTGCTGACTTTGACAGTTACAGGTAAGGCATGCCCACCAGGTCCTCTGGGCAGCAGGTCTTGTTCCAGCAAGCTACAAATGCCTGCGATGACCTGGCGCGATAGCCTGAGCCTCCTGAAGCGCTGCTGCTCAGTCATGTCCAGGAAGCTCATCCTCTGCCTGTATACCCTGTGTTGGGGGTATCGCCTCTGGCACGAATCAGCCATGTGGTGCCCCCTTCTCTCCTGTGGAGCATCAGGTCATTGAGGAGAAGGCTGCTGTTGTGGTTGCTGCTGCTGCTGGTGTGGCTGGTGTTGTTGGTGCTGGGGCTTATCTTGGTCCCATTCCGAGGTCCAAGGTGAGAGAGCATAAGTGGCACCCATGCTGTTCTAATAGATGTAAGAAGTCACACAACACCAGGTTATAGTCCAACAGCTTTATTTGAAATCACAAGCTTTCGGAGCGCTGCTCCTTCTTCAGGTGAAGTGGAGAAATGCATAAAGACACAGCTTATATAGTCAGAGAATCATGTCAGATGTTTACAGGTAACCTTTCCAACTGCCATTTATCACACCTAGGCAGAGAGATAATCACAGCAGTCAAAGGTGTGAATGGTGTCCAAACAGGTCAGTCAGGGAAACATTACATCAAAGAACAATGAGGTGGGGTCACAAGGGGTCAAATATTGCAGATGCTGGGGTCTGTATGAAAAACAAAAAAACAGACAAAAAACATTTTTTTTTTTTTTTTTTGGCTGGAAATCACAGCAGGTCCGGCCGCATCTGTGTAGAGAGAACAAGCCAATGTCGACTCGAGTCTGGATGACCCTGCATCAGGTGGGGTTACATGTAGCATGACATGAACCCAAGATCTCGGTTGAGGCCGTCCTCATGGGTGCGGAACTTGGCTATCAGTTTCTGCTCGACGATTTTGCGTTGTCGTGTGTCTCGAAGGCCACCTTGGAGAATGCTTACCCGAAGATCGGAGGTTGAATGTCTTTGACTGCTGAAGTGTTCCCCGACTGGGAGGGAACACTCCTGCCTGGTGATTGTTGCGCGGTGTCCGTTCATCTGTTGTCACAGTGTCTGCATGGTCTCACCGATGTACCATGCTCCGGGGCATCCTTTCCTGCAACGTATGAGGTAGACAACATTGGCCGAGTCACATGAGTATGTACCATGTACCTGGTGGGTGGTGTCCTCACGTGTGATGATGGTATCTGTGTTGATGATCTGGCATGTCTTGCAGAGGTTGCTGTGGCAGGGTTGTGTGGTGTCGTGGTCGCTGTTCTCCTGAAAGCTGGGTAATTTGCTGCGAACGATGGTCTGTTTGAGGTTAGGCGGCTGTTTGAAAGCGAGTAGTGGAGGCGTGGGGATGGCCTTAGCGAGGTGTTCGTCGTCATCGATGACATGTTGAAGGCTGCGAAGAACATGGCGTAGTTTCTCCGCTCCGGGGAAGTACTGGACGACGAAGGGTACTCTGTTGGTTGTGTCCCGTGTTTGTCTTCTGAGGAGGTCTATGCGATTTTTCGCTGTGGCCCGTCGGAACTGTCGATCGACGAGTCGAGCGTCATATCCCGTTCTTACAAGGGCGTCTTTCAGTGTCTGTAGGTGTCCATCGCGTTCCTCCTCGTCTGAGCAGATCCTGTGTATTCGCAGGGCTTGTCCATAGGGGATGGCTTCTTTAACGTGGTTAGGGTGGAAGCTGGAGAAGTGAAGCATCGTGAGGTTGTCCGTGGGCTTGCGGTAGAGTGAAGTGCTGAGGTGTCCGTCTTTGATGGAGATTCGTGTGTCCAGGAATGAGACTGATTCTGAGGAGTAGTCCATGGTGAGTTTGATGGTGGGATGGAACTTGTTGATGTTATCGTGTAGTCTTTTCAGTGATTCTTCGCCGTAGGTCCATAGGAAGAAAATGTCGTCTATGTATCTGGTGTATAGCGTTGGTTGGAGATCCTGTGCAGCGAAGAAGTCTTGCTCGAACTTGTGCATGAAGATGTTTGCGTATTGGGGTGTGAATTTGGTCCCCATGGCTGTTCCGTGTGTTTGGGTAAGGAACTGGTTGTCGAAGGTGAAGACATTGTGGTCAAGGATGAAGCGGATGAGTTGTAGGATGGCGTCTGGAGATTGGCTGTTGTTGGTGTTGAGTACTGAGGCTGTCGCAGCGATGCCGTCATCGTGGGGGATACTGGTGTAGAGTGCCGAGACGTCCATCGTGGCGAGGAGTGTTCCTGGTTCAACTGGTCCGTGGGTGCTGAGCTTCTGTAAGAGGTCTGTAGTGTCGCGACAGAAGCTGGGGGTTCCCTGTACGATGGGTTTCAGGATGCCCTCGACATATCCAGAGAGGTTCTCACACAGGGTTCCGTTGCCTGATGCGATAGGACGTCCAGGTGTGTTGGCTTTGTGTATCTTTGGGAGGCAGTAGAAGTCTCCCACGCGGGGAGTACGTGGGATGAGAGCATGTAGGATGCTTTGAAGGCCTGGATCGAAGGTTTTGATCAGTCTGTTGAGTTGGCGGGTGTGTTCTTTGGTCAGATCTGCGGGTAACTGGCTGTAGTGTTCCTGGTTGTCCAGTTGTCGGTATACTTCTTTGCAATAGTCCGTTCTGTTCTGTATGACGATGGCACCTCTTTTGTCTGCTGGTTTGATGACGATGTTGCGGTTGGTCTTGAGAGCGTGGATGGCATTGCGTTGTGCTCGGGTGACATTCTGGACTGTCTTGTGAGTGCGGCTGATGAATCTGGCGTTGATGCATCTCCTGACAGCTTGAGCATACATGTCAAGCTTAGGGCAGCGACCCTCTGGAGGGGTCCAATTTGACTCTTTCTTCTTCGGTTGCTGTCTCTGCCGAGGTGTGATAAATGGCAGTTGGAAAGGTTACCTGTAAACATCTGACATGATTCTCTGACTATATAAGCTGTGTCTTTATGCATTTCTCCACTTCACCTGAAGAAGGAGCAGCGCTCCGAAAGCTTGTGATTTCAAATAAAGCTGTTGGACTATAACCTGGTGTTGTGTGACTTCTTACATTTGTCCACCCCAGTCCAACTCCGGCATCTCCACACCACGTTTTGATAGATGGTCCAATCCCTCAATGTTGTGATAAGTGACTAGCAATGTGGTGAGAGTGGCTTCCGAGGTTGCAGAAATGACCTGTAAACTGCTGACAGTTAAATCACCACACAAAATGGAGTCAGCAAGAGCCTTTCCGTTAGCCATGTAATCAGGTGTAATGTGTGAGTATTTATGTGCTTTTCACAGCTCTCAATTAATGCCCTCGCACAATGGCCACTGAGCATCTGCCTCCCCTTCATAGGCGAGGTTCCTGAGGTGCATGAATC
The DNA here is from genome assembly GCF_052327205.1 of Somniosus microcephalus. Lineage (NCBI taxonomy): Eukaryota > Metazoa > Chordata > Chondrichthyes > Squaliformes > Somniosidae > Somniosus > Somniosus microcephalus. Next base: position 63,591,657 of record NC_140996.1, on the reverse strand, counting down.
CTGTGCTCCTGAAGTTAAAGCCAAAAGCTGCTGTTAAAAACCCTTTGAAGGGTCTCTCAACAAGCAGATAATTAGTTGAATGAGGTTTCCTGCCTGTCCCGATCGGGTCCGTGGCGCGCTGGGAAACTCAGCGTAGTTAAGTGCGGAAGTCGGTGGGTTGATGGCGGGTTCCCGACGCACTGGCAACTTCGACGATTTATACGCCCCAAAACCGCACGCTCGGCAATGGGAAAATCCCGACCAAAGAGTTGCCAAAGCGTTGATATTTGGCCTCAACATGGTGAAGGTCAGTCCACTGTACAACAATGGCAGCTCCTATATCAGCAGATTTGGTACTGATGATGAAGGAAAAGGTTAATTTTGCCTGTTTGGAAATTACATTTGAACATTCAGGCTGCTAAATTTGGCTCCGTAGAGCCCATTTTTTTGGCGCTATAGGTGCCGATTCGGGTGCAAAATGGCATCCGTGATGCGCACGCACACTCCTGGTGCAGGCCGTACTGGACTGCATTTTGGGTAGGTCATTAGCGCTGCCATTTTCAACCTCAACACTTCAGCTAATTTAGACACATACTGCTGAAAATGTGCTCAGCAGCAGGAAGAACCCCCCTTCAGCGCTGCATCAACTACTTTCAGATGAGTTGCTGATTGGTTTCTACTGGCTCTTGGTGAATTTGTAGAAGGGTTTGATGGTTTGTTATCTGATTTGAAGTTGCTGAAGTGTTCAGGGAGTGGTGTGGCAGGTTACTATATGGTTTATGCTCCGACCAGTTGCTCCCAGACATGGGTGCAGTAGTTTGTATCCCCCTTGGCCTGCAGCAGGACAGGGAGAATTAGCAGAGGTGACACAGAGGAGGACAAGTTGCTCAAAGAGGAAGCAGGAGGAGCGGGTTATGAGCTCTCAGCAGGAGGCCATATCTATCAGGGTCTTCAGGGAGCAATTCTCCTACCTCAACCTCAGCGAGGAACAGTGTATGTGATGTTTTTGCTTCACTGAGGAAATCTGCCACCTGTTGCAGGCAGAACTGCAGCCTCGGAGCAGGGTGAGGGCAGCATTGCCAGTGGCTGTGAAGGTGAGCCAGAGGCCATGAATTTTTATGCGTTGGACTCCTTCCAGGCTGGAGCAGATGATATTTGCTACATCTCCCAGTTTGCCGTGCAATGTTGCGCAAGGGAGGTCACTGAGGCTCTGTATGCAAAGAGAGCTGAATAAATTTCATTTTCTCTAGCCAGCGAGAAGCAGGCAGAGCAAGCACGCAGCTTCAGCAGGGTAGCAGGCGTCCCCATGGTGCAGGGTGCCATTGACTGCACACACACCACTTTGCGGGCACCACATGTGAGGTCGGGGATGTACCGCAACAGGAAAGGATTCCAATCCCTCAATGTCCAAGTGGGGTGCGACCATACTCAGTGCATCATGCAAGTCAATGCCCGATATCTTGGCAGCAGTCATGATGCCTTCATTATGCGGCAGTCCGCTGTACCATCCGCACTTGTGCCACCATGACAAACCAGAGGGTGGCTACTGGGCGACAAGGGCTAGTCACTGAACACCTGCCTCATAACTCGGGTGCGCAACCCAAGCACACGTAGGCATCAGGCATATTACGAAAGCCATGCTGCCAGACGGAATGTGATCTAACAGACCATTGGCGTGCTTGAATAATGCTTCCGCTGCCTTGGCCGCTCTGCACAAGCCCTGCAGTACTCACCAGAGCGTGTCTCAAGATTCGTTGTGGTCTGCTGCATGCTGCACAACCTCGCCATCATGAGGGCACAGCACTTGCCACCACATATACGATGAAGAGCTGAGGAGAAGCAGGAGGAGGAGGAAGGGATGAGGCAACCAACACAGCCTCTTTCTGGCCGGGCTGTCCATGATTGACTTATCCGACTGCAGCACCAGTGTACGCAAACCCAATTCCACATTCACCAACAGTACCACATCTTACCTTCCCTTTGTTACTGACCATTACAGCGTCCTCTTGGCCACAATGCTACAATAAAAGCCACCACAAAATAAACATGCCAAACCAACTTTATAAATCAAACCATCCAATATTACATACCATGTCAACTAATCACCCTTGTGCATTCCCTTAGTTCCTGTCTTTCATGTGCCTTTGCCTGTCCTAGTGCTCCTATGCAGTGCTACCCCAGTGGCTGCAGCATGGCTGGTGGAAGGCTGCTGACTTTCAGTGGGGGAGCTTGCAGATGGCCTTGCATGACAACCTCGGGCAGCTCTGAGCCTAGAAGGCCCAGTTTCAGACTGCACCACCTCAGCATGGGCGGAAGCAGTCCAGGCTGGCTGACTGATAGGCAAAAGCAAGGGAACTGGTGGTGTGGCAGTGGTGTGAGCATGAATGATGTCATTGAGAGAGGACAGATTGCTGGACTGCTGTGATATCCTGCAAGCCCCATTCAACACTGTTGATGTAGTGTACATGGACTTCAGTAAGGCTTTTGACAAAGTCCCACATGGGAGATTGGTCAAGAAGGTAAGAGCCCATGGGATCCAGGGCAATTTGGCATATTGGATCCAAAATTGGCTTAGTGGCAGGAGGCAGAGGGTGATGGTCGAAGGTTGTTTTTGTGACTGGAAGCCTGTGTCCAGTGGTGTACCGCAGGGATCGGTGCTGGGTCCTTTGCTGTTTGTAGTGTACATTAATGATTTAGATATGAATGTAGGAGGTATGATCAGTAAGTTCGCAGATGATACAAAAATTGGTGGAGTGGTAAATAGCGAGAAGGGAAGCCTTAGGCTACAGGACAATATAGGTGGGATGATTAGATGGGCAGAACAGTGGCAAATGGAATTTAACCCTGAAAAGTGTGAGGTGATGCATTTTGAGAGGACTAACAAGGCAAGGGAATACACAATGAATGGTAGGACCCTAGGAAGGACCTTGGTGTGCATGTACATAGATCCCTGAAGGCAGCAGGACAGGTAGATAAGGTGGTTAAAAAGGCATATAGGATACTTGCCTTCATTAGCCGAGGCATAGAATATAAGAGCAGGGAGGTTATGATGGAGCTGTACAAAACACTAGTTAGGCCACAGCTGGAATACTGTGTGCAGTTCTGGTCACCACACTATAGGAAGGGTGTGATTGCATTGGAGAGGGTGCAGAGGAGATTCACCAGGATGTTACCTGGTCTGGAGCGCTTCAGCTATGAAGAGAGCCTGGACAGGCTGGGGTTGTTTTCCTTAGAGCAGAGAAGGCTGAGGGGGAACCTGATTGAGGTGTACAAAATTATGAGGGGCATAGATAGGGTAGATAGAAAGGAACTTTTCCCCTTAGTAGAGGGATCAATAACCAGGGGGCATAGTTTCAGGGTAAGGGTCAGGAGGTTTAGAGGGGATTGGAGGAAAAACTTTTTCACCCAGAGGGTGGTGGGAATCTGGAACTGACTGCCTGAAAGGGTGGTAGAGGCAGGAACCCTCACAACATTCAAGAAGCATTTAGATGAGCACTTGAAACACCATAGCATACAAGGCTACGGACCAAGTGTTGGAAAATGGGATTAGAATAGACAGGGCTTAATGGCTGGCGCGGACACGATGGGCCGAAGGGCCTCTTTCTGTGCTGTATAACTCTATGACTGATAATCGGAGCCATGATGACAGAAGTCTGAGCTTCCACTGCAGCACCCAGACGTTGGGTGGCTTCTACTTGTGCTGCAATGGAAGCTGAGACATCGACCTTCAAACCCTGCATCATGGTTGTGTCCACAAGTGCACTAATGGAGTTGGCCATCACTTCCATGCTGTACAGAATGGGCTCCAAGCTCTGCAGAAGGTTGGTGCCGGACTCCTCCATGACATTGCGCTCAGGCTTTCTGGCAGGCCTGCCATTGCACCAAGTATTTCATTGTGCATAAACATCAACGTTCTTTTGTAAGCCGTTCCATCGAAGTCCCCATCTGAGTCCTGTGCAGCAGATCTCATGTGCAACCTCGCCCTCCGGGGAACTGGCACCTACGCTAACCTTGCCCCCTGCCTTGGCTGCAGGCTACTCATGCCCGGTGTCTCACCACATGCAGATCCCGCATCTAACCTATCCTCTAAATTATGCAGTATATCAGTATCTGAGCCAGTGGCTGCGAGTGTGAAATCGAGTGATTGTGCATCTTCAGCATCACTTCCTTCTTCCTCTTCCAGTTCTTGCTCCTCTACCACTGCCTGGCCAGGTTGCAGTTCTTGGATATCTGCAAAAAGAAAAGCACAAGGGTGGTGTTGCGGTGAGGGGAGGGGGAAAGCAAGAGGCGTATGCTTACACCATCTGCAGCTTGTAAATCAGAAGATATTGTGGGATGAGGGGAGTGGGATCACAGAATCACAGAATCACAGAAACCCCACAGTGCAGATAGAGGCCATTTCGGCCCATCGAGCCTGCACCAACACATATCCCACCCTATCCCCGTAACCCCACGTATTTAATCCTTGTGAGAAGGAGGATTAGGTATGAGGATACCGTCATCTTCAATTATTTCAACCCTATCGGTGACCATGGGATCAGTGATGTCCGCTCCAATTATCTCCAGCACCATCTCCTCCATGAGGGTTAGGTCATGCAGGCGCACCTGTCTCCCTGCGGGTAGCCCCTGCTGCCTCCACTTATGAGCCACCTTGACCTGCAAGAGAGAGGGAAGTGTGTCAGTGAGTGTGGTGCAATGTATTTGGGTGATGTGTCTGTCATGATTGAATAGCTGGCAGTGTGTGCAAGCTGTGAGATGTGAGTGTGAGGCTTGCAGCAGTGCTAAGTGTGTGAGCGTGAGTTGATGCTATGAATGTGAAGTATGAGTCGTGATTGATAGAGATTTTGGTAGGTGAGTGAAGGGAGTATGGTGAATTGAGCAGTGTCTGAGCCTAGTGCTACAGTTTAAGCATATGACATTTGAGGATGAATTCACTGACCTTGATCACTTGTGAGGTCATTAAACTTCTTGCGACACGGCATCCAGGTCCTCGGGGCTACACTGCTGGCATTGACGGCGACAGCTATCTGCTCCAATTGCCTTCTCAGAGTTTGTCTGGAGGGCCTCCTGGCCCCCTGTGGATACAGGACCTCTCTCACCCTGTCTGCCTCCTGCACCAAGGCCTCCAGTGCTACATCCGAGAACCTTGCAGCAAGCTCTCTGCCCTGTTGTGCCATTACACTGTGTTGTTCCTGCTCAGATTCTGTTCCCCAAACAGTTGAATTACCTGCTGCAGCCAGAATGCACCTCCCCTTTAAGAGATGCAAGCTGCCTTTAAGAAGTGCAGAAATTTTGAGAAGCTTTGAACAGGCTTTTGGTTCTTAAATAATTTTGGTTCTAAATCAACTGACTAGGAAAAACAGAAAGACAACTAAAATACAATATCTAAGCCCACATGATTTTGAGTAGCCCAGCCAACCGTCCATCATTAATGAACCCACTGGAGTGGCCAAAATGGGACTTCTCTTGACTTTAATTCACACTCCAACTGGCAAAAATTATATAAAAATAGGACATTGCGGCAGATTCTTTATTGCAGTCAGAGGAGCCTTAAGAAGTTTAACCTAGAGGAAGGATGTCTAAGAACAAGAAGAAGAAGCTTCAAGAGCTATGAGGGAGCTGATCACTCTTCTGCCTTGATGCTGAGATCCTTGGATTTAAAGGTCGTTTGTATTGCTTGATGCTGTCTTTATGCTTGTGTAAACTGTTTTAATGCTGTGTGCAATGTTAAATCATTAAAGATAACTTTGATTAACATACAGAGTAGCGTGACCTTCTTTGGCTGGCTACTGTCCAGGTTCACGAATCACTGGAACATCTGTAACCCTATTGATTAAGTGACGCCCGAACAGGGACCTGACATAGTCAATCAAAAATACGGTGTCCAATATCCGAGCAGAAACAGGTGTTCTGGGCAGAGGTGGGTGGAAAATAGAAGGAGCAATCCAAGATACTTAGCAATGAAGTTACCAAGGAGAGTGGAATAGTTCTAGGTGGAGGACCATCAGTCAAACCCCTTTGAAGCATATGCTGATAGGTGGGACAAGGAAAAGAAAGGGTTAGAAACAGAGGTTAACATCAGTCCTGTCACAGCAGGCAAAGGTTGCTGTTTGTGGTTTCAGTATGTAGGAAAGTGTGTGTGAATGTGTAAAACTGCTGAGCGCTTAACATTAAGAATGCTACGAATGTTTCGGCAGCATTTCTTTTGCTTGAAAGTTTGCTTTTGGTGTCAGTTTCTATAAGCATATGCTGTTTTAAGTTTTTTAATCGTTTTCTCTATGTATGTTATATATATATACACACACACACACGCATATTATTTCTGAAATACTTCAAGTCTTGTTTTGGTTTTGAACTGATTTAAACTATGTGCATGTTCCTTGAGCTTGCAACCTGGGAATATCACATTTGGCACTTTCTTTGCTCATACCCCATTACAGAGATCAATATTTTAAACTTTTGTCATTGACATTTTAAGTGAAAGATGATGGTGTGGATTTATTTTGACTGAGGCTTACTGGTGCAACTGTGAAAAGCGCAAAGAGTTTGTTTTACAAAAGATAAGATTCAGCCTTGAAGTTACGGTTGCCATGGTATCTGGTAGTCGATCAATTTGAACTCTTCAAAGCACTTTCTTTTAATTGGATTACAGCTATAAAAAAAACTGCTATTGCTTTATGCAGTTTAAATTAAAGATGTATGGTTTTGTTTTAAATCAATTCGAATGTTTACAAAGTGACCTGTTCTCTTGATTTGGTTACTGCAAGTCTGAGACCTGCTATTTTGATATACTCCTTCCCCACCCGCTAAGGTTTTGACAAGCAAGAAGTAATTTGGAATAAAAGGGGATTTACCTCTAAGGATGGCAAAACGTTGCCTTCAGCAGGGTTGATCCAGTATATTCTGGCAGAGGTGGAGAGGTGGCAACAGCCCTTAGGGATGGTAAAAGTCCAAGCCCATTCTAAAATCACCCCCTGGGCCAGTGAGAACGGCAAGGCAGATCATCTAGCCAAGGAGATATTTTGTATTTGTCTTCACAGTAGAAGACACAAAAAAATACCAAAAATAGTAGGGAACCAAGGGGGAAAAATTCAGCTGGTTTGCGCCTCCCGTTAGCATCTTAAGAGGGTGCTAATGGGGCGCAACGCAACTAGCGCCCGGGCGTGGCGATATCTGCACCTCTCGCGAAATTGACCGGACATTTTGCGGCAGCGCTAAACAATACCGCCCGATCTCCTGCACACGCAGATCATGACGTCATTCGAGAGTGCAATGCCCTTGTGACACCCCGGGACGGAAATTGAGTGGTGCCCCCTTCCTTTCCGCCTGGTGCAACCAGCGACAGGTAGACTGGAATGCTTCCCAGTCGCTGTGGGGCTGGGGGTGGCGCTATTTAAAGGGGGCCTCTTCCTGGCTTTTGTGTGGTAGCCATTTTTGCGCCACTCATTCTGAGAGAGAGAGAGAGATTTTGAGAGAGAGAAAGAGAGACTTCTGCATTGAGTCAACGCTGTCCGAGGTAGTTTTGGCTTCTGACCATAACTTTGCAGGTACTTTGCTTTTTGCCCTTCATAACTTTGATTGCCTAGATACTATGGGGGCTGCAATGGATGGGGACATCGTCCTTCTCCGTCACATTCGGAGGGCACAGAGATGCAGAGAGAGAGTGGCGATCATGGCCAGACGGAGGAGACCTTACCCTCCCAGGATTTTTCACCAACAGTTCTCCTACATTAATTTGTCTGAGGAGCAGTGTTTGCGAAGGCTGCGCTTCAGCAAGGAGGTGGTCACTGAGCTCTGCCACCTGCTTCAGCCAAATCTGCAGCCTTAACTGAGGAGCAGGACGTCTCTGTCGGTGGCAGTGAAGATAACAGTGGCTCTCAACTTTTATGCCACCGGCTCATTTCAATCAGCTACTGGGGACATCGCCAATATCTCCCAGTTCGCGGTGCATTGCTGCATCTATCAGGTCACAAATGCCCTCTTTAAAAGGAGATGAGAGTACATCTCTTTCCCCATGACCCCGGACAAGCAGCAACAACACGCAATGAGCTTTGTGATGATAGCGGGCTTCCCCATGGGGCAGGGCGCCATTGACTGCACGCATGTGGCTTTGCGTGCGCTGCAAGAGAATGCCGAGGATTTCCACAGCCGAAAGGGCTTCCATTCCTTAAACGTTCAGTTGGTCTGTAACCACAGACAGCTGATACTCGCTGTCAATGCCCACTTTCCTGGCATCAGCCACGATGCCTTCATCCTGCGCCAGACTTCTGTGGCAGACCTTTTCCAGGCACCACATCACCCAGGTGGTTGGCTTCTCGGGGACAAGGGATATCCTCTGTGCACCTGGCTGATGACACCGCTCCGTACGCCCAACACCCCTGCTGAGCTGCGATACAACGAGAGCCATCAAGCTACCAGGAACATCGTTGAGCAGACAATCGGCGTGCTCAAGCAATGGTTCCGCTGTCTGGACCATTCTGGAGGAGCCCTTCAGTGCTCGCCTGAGCGAGTCTCCCACTTCGTTGTTGTGTGCTGCATGCTGCATAACCTTGCAATCCTCAGGACCCAGCCAATGCCACGAGACATTGGAGCACCACCAGAGGAGGAGGAGTATGAGGAGGAGGAAGATGAGGAGGATGATCATCAGCAGCACCAAGGCAGGAGAGAGGCACACAATGTACAAAGTGGAAGTGACGTCTGTCAAAGGCTCATAGCAAGTCACTTCTAGGCCCCTTCTGAGGAAATGGCTTCTGCCATTCAAACAACCTGAATGAAACCATCCCACAACCCCTAAGCTGGTCAAGACAACAATGATTGCAAAGACCAAACATGTACATTTTGAATACAGACACTTATTTATTTTACAAACTCTGTGTGTCTCATTTCCGCAGAACAAACTAATAGAAAGAAACACAAAAAAAAAACAGTCATTAACATAACTGGCTCTCACATCCTGAAGACAATGTCCAAAGCAGTTAAAAAAATTTGACCACGAACCTCGGCTTTTAATAAAACAATGAACAACATTTTGTCACACCTACTACTTTTTTCCCATTGAGTGTGATCTGCTTCCCTTGCGAAATTCCCCCCTTCCCACCCAGCAGCTCCTCCGTAATGGGGCCCCAGTGGCTGCAGCAAGGCTGGTGGAAGGCTGCTGATTGTCACAACCTGAGACTGCAGATGCCCTTGAAGGACGGCCTCGACCAGCTCTGGGCCTGGAGGGCCCGGCTGCAGACTGCACCAACTCTGCATGGGCGGCAGCAGTCTGTTCTACAGGCAGTGGCAACTGCAGTGGAGAAGTGACAGTGGTGGCAGCAGGAATGCTGTCATCTTGAGAGAGGACAGCACCTCCCTGCTCGACCGACACACTGACACTTCCACGGGGCAGCACGTCAGCATCCGAAGCAATCTGCTGGAGCACAGATTGCTGGCCTGCTGTGGCGCGGTGAGAGCCCCATGGAAATGTGTCTGAGCCAGCGAGGATGGCAGCAATCAGTGCTCGCGTGGCCTCAATCTGAGTCTGCGTGAGAGCAGCCACTGACTGCATTGCAGCACTAAGCATTTGCGTGACAGCTGCCTGTGCTACATCGAAGTGCTCCACACTCCTTGCCAATGATTCAATGGATTCGGGCACCCTTGCCACTGCAGCCATGAGCTCAGTGTGCCTGTGCTCCGCCTAGGCGCTCATTTCAGCGAGGACCCGCTCCTCCTCTGCGTCCAGTGCAGCAGGACTCGATGGCATACTCTCCCTCCGAGGAGAAGGCCCCCGAGCTTCCCTACCCCCATCGCATTGCTGCAGCCCGCTGGGTCCTAGAGCTTCACCCTCATCAGACCATTCCCCCCTGCTCCCCTCCAGGGAAGGCGTGTTCCCGGTGTGGGCATGGGCTTCCTCGGGAGAGGGTGGCACTGATGCTCCGGCTTCCTCTTCCTCCTCACCTTCAGCTTCACTCCCACTGGCAGCTTGAGGGCCCGTCTCCTCACCTGCTGAATCACCATCTGAAAGCAGGGAGGTACAAGAATCGCCTTAGCGTGAGGACAGGGTGGCAGCAAGGGAGGCATGAGCGCAGCGATTTAGTGATTTGGATTGAAAGTGTCAAAGGCTGGTGTTGTGAGGAACAAGTGGAAGGAGAGAGGACAAAAAGGTGATGACCTTACCATTGCTGTCCAGAACGGGGTCAGCATCTCCAGTGGCGACGGGACCAATCACCCGGCTTGCCACAATCCTGTGGATGCGCTCCTTAAGATCGCTGAGGGGTTGCAGCTGAGGCCACCCTCCACCGGTCCGTTGCTGCTGTCTCCTATTATGAGACAGCTTGGCCTGCAAGGAAAAGGATGGCATCTGAGTAAATATACAGCCATGGTCTTGCCTGAAATGCCTCCAATAGTTGAATAGCCCTTACTGTATGCAGCCATGGTCTTGCCTGGAATGCCTCCCATAGTTGAATAGCCCTTACTGTATGCAGCCATGGTCTTGCCTGAAATGCCTCCCATTGTTGAATAGCCCTTACTGTATGCAAAGTGTGAAATGCGTGTGTGTGTTTGAGGAAAGGGCCATAGGTGTTGGATGAGTGTTGGGCATTGGGGCTTTTAAGACCCTATGGCCATAAAGTGAGGTTGAGATGGAGGGATGGAGAGGTTTTGAAATAAAGGCTCTCACCCTGACGACCCGAGTGAGGTCGTTGAACTTTTTCCTACATTGCAGATGGGTCCTAGGCACCATGCTGCTTGAAGTGACTCTCTGAGCCACCTCCCTCCACACTCTTCTATACTTGCGTGGCAAAGGCCTCCTGCCACTCTCTGGGTACAGAGTGGATCTTCTGCGCTCCACCACGGCAACCAGAGCCTCCGAGGCCCGCTCGCAGAAGCGCTGTGCTCGCTCCCTGGCCCTCTCCATAGTGTTTAGCTGCTAGATTTAGCCACAGGTCTGCCCAGGCCGAGATTCAAGGCTCCAATGAGCAGGGTGTGGCTGCAGAGCAAGATCAACCCTCCCCTTTAAGAACTGACCGGCGCCAGTGTGTCTGTGTTCAATCGCTAACTGGCAGCACCTGCATTGCGCCCGCCCTCTGAGGTAGCGCCTTGCACCTCGGCCATAGCGCCTTAAGAGAGGTGTGTAGCGCCTGATTTAGCGCTCCAATCACCTCCAGGGGCGATAAAAGCCAAGTTTGCCGTCGGAGGCGATAATTAGCGCCAGGCACTAAACTTTGCGCCCGGCCTATAATTGCGCCCCAAATGGGGCGATACTGAATTTTTCCCCCCAAGGGTCTAATGAGAGTGAGGAATTTAAAGTAATTAATATTAATTAAGAAAAAGTACTGGAGAAATTAATGGGACTAAAAACCGACAAATCCCCTGGATCTGATGGCCGACATCCTATGATTTTAAAAGAGGTGGCTACAGAGATCGTGGATGCATTGGTTTTGATCTTCCAGAATTCCCTAGATGCAAAACGGTTCCTGTGGATTGGAAGGTAGAAAATGTAATCCCGCTGTTCAAGAAAAGAGGAAAAAAGAAAACGGGAAACTGTAGGTCAGTTAGCATGACATCAATAGTAGGGAAAATGTAGTATATTTGGATTTTCAAAAGGCATTCAATAAGGTTCCACATAAGAAGTTGTTACACAAGATTAGGGCTCTTGGGATTTGGGGTAATGGGGCAGTAATTCCTCCCCAAACGCGTGAGTACGGAAGGGGTACTCACGCGTCTGGCCGGAGGAAATGCCGGTTTTCAGCATGCACAGCGCATGCGCTGAAAACCGGCATTTCCTCTCCTATAACCCAAGAGGTGAAGAGGCTAGCGCGTGTGCTGTAGGGGGCAGCGCGTGCGTCTTGGATTCCCTCTGTTTTGGGGGATTTGCACATGTGTAAAGGCCTCCGGTCTTTACGCTTGTAAAAAGCACACGTAAGTATTTATTTTTACAGGTAAGTGGTGTTTTAGTGCAATTTAGAATTTTTCCACAGGTTTATTATTTTAAAGAATCTACAATAAGGTAAGTTTAGTTTTAGACCCTTTTTATCAAAAATTTATTTTTTTCAAAAAAAATTATTGTTTAAATTATTTTTTTTAAACTTATTTATGCTTAATTTAATGATTGGGATGTTTTTTTAAATTTTATTTAAAGTTTAAGTAGTGTTTTGGGGTGCAGTACTTCTCATGAGTTTGACAGTTCTTACTCTCAAACTTATGAATGAAGTTTCCCCTCCCCTGATTGGCTGAACAGTGCTCACCTGATCCCAGCCGGCACATCGCACTAACTACGCCGCTGGGTCAGGTTAGCACAGCGCGCCGACATCAGAACCGGGCCACTGACAGGAAATCCACTGCGGGCCAGGTTTCAGATGTCGGCGCGCCGGGTAAGTGCACATCGGGGGCTTGCACGCGCGGCAAGCCCCCGACACCAAGTTCTGGGCCATTATGTTAGCTTGGATTGAGGATTGGTTAATGGACAGAAAATAGGAATAAACAGGTCATTTTTGGGTTGGCAGGATGTAAGTAGTGGGATGCCACAAGGATCAGTGCTTGAGCTTCAGCTATTTACAATCTATAGCAATGACTTAGATGAGGGGACCGAGTGTAATATATCCAAGTTTGCTGACAATACTAAACTAGGTGGGAAAGTAAGCTGTCAGGAGGATGCAAAGGGATATAGACAGGAAAAGTGAGTGAGCATTAAGGTGGCTGATGGAATATAATGTGGGGAAATGTGAAATTATCCACTTTGGTAGGAAGAATAGAAAATCAGAATATTTTTTAAAAGATGAGAGACTAGAAAATGTTGGTATGCAGAGGGATTTGGTGTCCTTATGCACAAATCACAGAAAGTTAACATGCAGATACAGCAAACAATTAGGAAGGCAAATGGTATGTTAGCCTTTATTGTAAGGGGGTTGAAGTGTAAGAGTAAGGAAGTCTTGCTCCAATTATATAGGGCTTTGGTGAGACCCCATCTCTAGTACTATGTATAGCTTTGGTCTCCTTACCTAAGAAATAATATACTTGCCTTAGAGGGGGTGCAACAAAGATTGATTCCTGGTATGAGAGTGTTGTCCTATGAGGAGAGATTGAGTAGAATGGGCCAGTATTCTCTGGAGTTTAGAAGAATGAGAAGTGATCTCATTGAAATGTATAAAATTCTTGGAGGGCTTGACAGGGTAGATGTTGAGAGGCTATTTCCCATGGCTGGAGGGTCTAGAACTATGGGTCATAGTCTCAGGATAAGGGGTCAGCCATTTAGGACTGAGAGGAGGAGAAACGTCTTCACTCAGAGGGTGGTGAATCTTTGGAATTCTCTACCCCAGGGGATATGGAGGCTCAGTCGTTGAGTATATTCAAGACTGAGATTGATAGATTTTTGGACAGTAAGGGAATCAAGGGATATGGGAATAAGGCGTAAAGTGGAGTTGAGGTCGAAGATCAGCCATGATCTTATTGAATGGCGGAGCAGGCTCGAAGGGATGCTATCCAGGAAGCTGCCATGATGTGTTTATAATGAGACAGTCATCCGTCCCACAGATCTTGGAGCCCAAACGCAATATGCATGGTTGGCTACTAGGTGGCAAGGGATATCCTCTGATGCCATGGCCCATGACTCCCCTGAGAAACCCCCAGACACCAGCTGAGCACTCATAATATGAGAGTCACTCAGCCACCAGGAATATCGTTGAGAAGACCATTGAGGTCCTGAAGCAGCAGTTTAGATGTCTTCACTGTTTGGGAGGTGCCCTGCAGTGCTCGGCTGAGAAGGTGTCCACATTCGGGATGATTTGATGTATGCTCCACAATCTGACAGTCATGATCCGTTACCACCAGCAACTGTGCTAGAGGGTCAAGAGGAAAAGGAGGAAGAGGAGAAGGAGGAAGAGGAGGAGGAGACAGAGGAGGGGAGGCAGAGGAGGGGAACCAGGGGGAGCACCAGTGGCTTCCAGGTAGACGGCCCACAACTGGGATGGATGCTTTCCGCCATCTAATTGAAGAGTGCTTTCGAGAAATGTGCTCCACCATCAGACTCTGGTGCACTGTTGCCACATGATGTACCTTCCATGACATAGGATCCATCAGGCAATTTATCATCTGCACTCAATCCTTTCAACTCCTTCCCCATGAGGACCACGATAAAAAAGACCACCAATTCCACCAATACCCAATTATCATCATCAAACTTTATTTGCAGCACAATCAAACAATGGAAACATCACACAACTAACCAATATTAAACTATTCACCCTGATGCTTACCCTTAGTGGCTATCTATAAGTGCCTAATCTGGTGCTTCTGTGAAGTGCAACCCTAGTGGCAGCAGCAGGCGAGATGGATGACTGCTGAGATTCTCAAAAGGGCAGTTCAGATGTTCTCCTGCGACGGCCTCAAGAGGCTGTGGGCCGTGATGGCCCTGCCTAAGACTGCACCACTTCAGCATGGGCTTGAGCAGTCTTGGCCACCTGGCTGACAGGAAACAGAAAGGGTGGGGGAGGGAGCAGCAATGCTGGTATCCGAAGAGAGGCCAGTAGGTTCCTGCTCCAAAATTCCCACACCACTACCTCGGGGCCTCTGTTCAGCCCGCCCAGTAATCTGGTGGAGGACAGATCTCTGGCCATTTGAGAGACTCTGCAAGCTCCTTTCAACCAAAGTGCTCAGAGCCACCATGGCAGCTGCCGGAGCTTCCATTGCAGCATTTTGCCATTCCATGGAGATGCAAGTAGTGCAATGAAAGCTGATTAGGCTTCCAACGCAGCACTTTGTTGTTCTATGCAAGCTGCATTGACTGGATTTGAAGCTGCGACCTTAGTCATCATTCGCTGCATAATGCTGGGCTCCACAGGTTGCTGGTTGGAATTGGCCAGCCTCTCCATGCTCTACGTCAAGCCACGGACCAAGGTGGAGGCGGACTCCTCCGGTTCCCCTAGCCACGACCCGTAGGCTTTCAGGCAGGCTCTCCATTGCACCAAGCATTTGGTTTGTCGCACCCAGCAGCCTTCTTCTGAAGCTTGGCCCTACGAGGTCCTCATCTGACTCCTCTACAGCAGAACTAGTATGCGACCTTGCCCCCCAGTAAGGTGGCACATGTGGTGTCCCTTCCACCCGGCGTGGCTGCTGCCCACTAGTGCCTGGTATGTCCCACTGTGAGGACCGCTCTTCTAACCTAGCATCTAAGTTACACATGGTGCCAGTCTCTGAGTTGCTGCCTGCGACAGTGGTAGCCATTGACGCACTGCATTCTTCCTCTCTCTCCTCCGGCTCCTCCTCCTTCTCCCCCAGGTGGTTGAGGTGGCTCGTCTTGCACTTGCTCCGGGGGGGGTGCGGGGGGTGGGGGTTGCGAGATGGATTTTGCTTCTGGGAGGCTGCAATGATAAAGCTAGAAGGGTTAGGGTGCAGCGCATACGGCTGAGGATGTGTGTGATGAGACCATATGGAGCTTGGGAGTGAGGATAGGTTTGGGGAATTAGGGATCAGGAATAGTTGTGCATCTCTAAGGAACCTGGAGTGGCCACAAACCTTTAGCCCCCTGCTCTGCCTCTAGCCACAGCGTCTGCCACTCCCCCAACCCCACTCCAATCAAGGCCAGCGCGGCCTCCTTAAGAGGAGTGATGTCTTGCAGACGTGCTTCCCCTCCCCCGGTCAGGTCCTGCTGGCACCTGTTATGTGCTATCTTGTCCTGGAAGAGAAAGAGTGGTGATAGTGAATGAGTGTATTGGCAGGTGTGTTTGCATCTGTGTGATACCTCACATGGTTGAAGAGCTGTAAGATGTGTCTGATGTGTGAGTGGTGCCAGTGAAGGATGCAATAGTGTGGGTGTATGAATGTCAGTGTATAGTTAGATGGTGGATGAAGTATGTTGAGGTTGTGATGCTGGAGGTGGTGGTACAGTTATTGAGAAGTGTGTTTGTGAGATGGGATCTTACCTTGACCACTTGTGTCAAGTTATTAAATTTCTTGCGGCACTGGAGCCATGTCCTGGGGCCAGGGCTCCTGGCTGTTACCTCCCGGGCGATCTCCTCTCACATGCACTGCATTAGCTGCCTCTGTGGCCTCTTTCCCCCCCTGCAGGTACAGGATATCCCTCCTCCTCTGGACCTCCTCCAGCAGGACCTCCAGTGCTGTGCCCGAGAACCTGGGCGCCCTGTCTCTATATCCTTCCACGTTGGCTTCCTCCCAGCCGGCACACTCCATACCTTCAGTGGAAGTGAGTGAGGGTAGGCTAAATATACAGCTCCAGGAAAATTGCATCTAATTAGCGCTTGAGTGCTAAACGTGCAGGTGTCAGTTTCAGCGCCTGCAGGCACGTTTAAATCATGATAATCATCAATTAGCCCGAAACTTATGTGCTGCATCCACACTGACAAACAGGCATTTCTTTATTTTTCTTTCCTAGGATTTGAACGTCGCTGGCAAGGCCAGCATTTATTGCCCATCCCTAATTGCCCTTGAGAAGGTGGCGGTGAGCCGCCTTCTTGAACCCGCTGCAGTCCTTGTGGTGAAGGTACTCCCACAGTGCTGTTAGGGAGGGAGTTCCAGGATTTTGACCCAGCGACGATGAAGGAACGGTGATATACTTCCAAGTCAGGATGGTTTGTGCCTTGGAGGGGAACTTGGAGGTGGTGGTGTTCCCATGTGCCTGCTGCCCTTGTCCTTCAAGGTGGAAGAGGTTGCGGGGTTGGGAGGTGCTGCCGAAGAAGCCTTGGTGAGTTGTTGCAGTGCATCTTGTAGATGGTACTCACTGCAGCCACGGTACGCTGGTGGTGGAGGGAGTGAATGTTTAAGGTGGTGGATGGGGTGCCAATCAAGCAGGCTGCTTTGTCCTGGATGGTGTCAAGCTTCTTGAGTGTTGTTGGACCTGCACTGATCCAGGCAAGTGGAGAGTATTCTGTCACACTCCTGACTTGTGCCTTGTAGATGGTGGAAAGGCTTTGGGGAGTCAGGAGGTGAGACACTTGCCACAGAATAACTAGCCTTTGACCTGCTCTTGTAGCCACAGTATTTATGTGACTGATCCAATAAAGTTTCTGGTCAATGGTGGCCCCCAGGGTGTTGATGGTTGGGGATTCGGCGATGGTAATGCCATTGAATGTCAAGGGCCGGTGGTTAGAATTTCACTTGTTGGAGATAGTCATTGCCTGGCACTTGTGTGGCACGAATGTTAATTGCCACTTATCAATGTCATCCAGATCTTGCTGCATTCAGGCATGGACTGCTTCATTATCTGAGGAGATGTGAATGGAACTGAACACTGCACTCATCAGCAAACATCCCCACTTCTGACCTTATGATGGAGGGAAGGTCATTGATGAAGCAGCTGAAGATGGTTGGGCCTAGGACACTGCCCTGAGGAACTCCTGCAGCGATGTCCTGGGGCTGTGATGATTGACCTCCAGCAACTACAGCCATCTTCCTTTGTGCTAGGTATGACTCCAGCCAGTGGAGAGGTTTTCCCCTGATTCCCATTGACTTAAATTTTACTAGGGATCCTTGAGGCCACACTTGGTCAAATGCTGCCTTGATGTCAAAAGCAGTCACTCTTACCTCACCTCTAGAATTCTCTTTTGACCATGTTTGGACCAAAGCTGTAATATGGTCTGGAGCCGAGTAATTCTGGCGAAACCCACACTGAGCATCAGTGAGCAGGTTATTTGTGAGTAAATGCTGCTTGATAGCACTGTCTACGACACCCTCCATCACTTTGCTGATGATTGAGAGTAAACTGATAGGGCGGCAATTCGTCGAATTGGATTTGTCCTGCTTTTTGTGGACAGGACATACCTGGGCAGCTTTCCACATTGTCGGGTAGATGCTAGTGTTGTAGCTGTACTGGAACAGCTTGGCTAGTTCTGGAGCACAAGTCTTCAGCCTGACAGTCGAGATGTTATCAAGGGCCCATAACCTTTGCTGTATCCAGTGCACTCAGCTGTTTCTTGATATCAGGTGGAGTGAATCAAATTGGCTGAAGACTGGCTTCTGTGATGGTGGGGACCTCAGGAGGAGGCTGATATGGATCATCCACTTGGCACTTCTGGCTGAAGAAGGTTGCAAATGTTTCAGCCTTATCTTTTGCACTTGCGTCCTCATTGAGGATGGGAATATTCATTGAACCTCCTCCTACCGTTAGTTGTTTAATTGTCCACCACCATTCACGGCTGGATGTGGCAAGACTGCAGAGCGTTGATCAGATCTGTTGATTGTGGGATCACTTAGCTCTCTCTATAGCATGCTGCTTCTGCTTTTTAACATGCATGTAGTCCTGTGTTGCAGCTTCCCCAGGTTGGCACCTCATTTTTAGGTACACCTGGTGCTGCTCCTGGCATGTTCTTCTGCACTCCTCATTGAACCAGGGTTGATCCCCTGGCTTGATGGTAATGGTAGAGTGAGGGATATGCTGGGCCATGAGGTTACAGATTGTAGTGGAATACAATTCTGCTGCTGATGATGGTCCACAGCATCTCATGGATGCCCAGTTTTGAACTGCTAGATCTGTTCTGAATCTATCCCATCTAGCACGGTGGTAGTGCCACACAACACAATGGAGGGTGTCCTCAGTGTGAAGATGAGATTTCATCTCCACAAGGACTGTGCGGTGGTCACTATTACCAATGCTGTCATGGACAGATGCATCTGCGACAGGTAGATTGGTGAGGATGAGGTCAAGTAGGTTTTTCCCTCGTGTTGGTTCTCTCACCAGCTGCTGCAGTCCTAGTCTGGCAGCTATGTCTTTCAGGACTCGGCCAGCTCAGTCAGTAGTGGTGCTACCGAACCACTCTTGGTGATGGACATTGAAGTCCCCCATCCTCAGTGCTTCTTCCAAGTGATGTTTAATATGGAGGAGTACTGATTCATCAGCTCAGGGAGGGCGGTAGGTGGTAATCAGCAGGAGGTTTCCTTGACCATGCTTGGCCTGAAGCCATGAGACTTCATGGGGTCCGGAGCCAATGTTGATGACTCCCAGGGCCATTCCCTCCTGGCTGTATACCACTGTGCCGCCACCCCTGGTGGGTCTGTGCTGCCGGTGGGTGATGGAGGAGTCTGGGACATTGGCTGAAAGGTATGATTCTGTGAGATTGACTATGTCAGGCTGTTGCTTGACTAGTCTGTGGGAAAGCTCTCCCAATTTTGGCACAAGTCCCCAGATGTCGTGTCCGAAGCTGGTGCCAAGGTCGATGCCGGGTGGTCTGTCCGGTTTTATTCTTATTATTGTTTTTCGTAGCGGTTCTGAGTGGCTTGCTAGGCCATTTTTCAGAGGGCAGTTAAGAGTCAACCACATTGCTGTGGGTCTGGAGTAACATATAGGCCAGACCTGGTATGGACGGTAGTGAACCTAAAGGACATTAGTGAACCAGATGGGTTTTTACGACAATCCAATAGTTTTATTGTCACCATTACTGATACTAGCTTTTTATTCCAGATTTATTTAATTAACTGAATTTAAATTCCACAGCTGCCGTGGTGGGATTTGAAATCATGGGGTCGATTTTCATTCAGCAGTCGAGAAGGAGGCTGGACTACAACTTTCGGGTTTTAATCCCGCCTACATCGACGTCCGGCCAATCCACGTGATTTTCCCTTGATTGACCTTGTGAGCCCGCCCAGCGGGCTCAGCAGGCCAATTAAGGGCCACCCGGCAACAGGCAATGTCACAGACTGAAATTTCATCTGTCAAGAGGTGTTGACAGATGAAATATCAGTGTTTCACAGCTGTTTGAAGCTGTCAAACACTGACAGTCTGACTTCTAACCTGAGTCCTTCTACACAGACTCAGTTAGAACTCACACCGGCAATGAAAGCTGAAGGCTGTCACTTTTGACAGCTCGCAGCCATTTTGCTTTCAGTGCCGGCTGAGTGATGGATTCCCGAAACCTAGAGGAAGAAAGGCTGTTAAGGTAAGTACAGGTAATTTAAACTTCTTTACACACTTTAGACACACCAAACACACTTACCTTTGCACTCATGCACCCATCACTCACCTGAACACCGACATCGCGACCCCTCCAAGTCCTTCAACCCGACGGCCCACCTGCTCTAACCTGGCGTGGTTTGGAGCTGTCGGGAATCCCACACGACACCCCTCAAAATAGGGATTAGGCTAAAAACTGCCTGTTAACTACCTGTTAACAAGCAGTTAATTGGCAGTAATCCCTTCCTGCCTCGGGTCGGCGAGTCCCAGTGCGGGGCGGGTACCTGCCTCCTTTGAAACTTACATGGAGGCGGATTTTGGGCGGGATGGTGTCGGGACCCCCGAATTCAGGATTTTTGCCCCCCGCACGCCTAAAAGCCTGCCTCACGGCACACTGAAATTCAACCCCCATGTCTCTGGATTATCAGTCCAGGCCTCTGGATTATTAGTCCAGTAACATAACCACTATGCTACCGTTCTTTTTAGCACAGCATCCATTTAGCGCCTGTTTTCACCCATTCACCAAACAAAAACCCTAAATTTGCAGCAGGACAGTTAATATCTGAAAAGGGATCAACTAATATCCTTCACCAGAACTGGCAGAGTTAGGTGGAAGAAGCCACGATTAGAGGACTGGCAGGAACAAGTAAGACATATCCAAAAGAACAAACTGAAGAAGGGAGAAATATAGGTAAATATCAAGAGTTCTGATCTACTAACTACTTTCACTAAGAGACAATTATTGGGTTGTATCATCAAATAGATGGGATGGCCATTGATGACCGTAATGTTCTTTTTTTGCCCTTTTTTCACATGTTTGTATGTTCATAATGCAGTGATAGCTCTGCCTCCTATTAGTGGCCCCTTGCTTTCTCCTGCCAGAGAGTTAGAGCAAGAGCAAGCAGCATTGCCCATTGTTACTGGCAACTGACAGTAGTGACTAAGTGAGCAAGGAGGTACTGATGTACCTGAAGTGGAGTTGGCCTTTTGGCAAATTGGGGACCAGCGTGAGGGTAAAAGCAGACCTATAAGTAAAATGTGAGGTTGTGGCGGAGCCACCAAAGGACTCAGAGCGGTTGTACATAATTCCTTTAACAGCAATGTAGTTACTGTCTATGCCTGTACCTTTAATTACACTGTTTGACTGTACAATGTCTAGTTACCTTTACAGCGCGGTTTCAACGTGATTATGTCATGCCGTTAGTCACGTGATGCCCCAATGACGGGAAGAACGTGATGACGTCATGACGTCAGTCTTCTGACCAGAGGATCAGTCCTCGTGGAGCCCTCGAGGAGAGTCGACCTGTTATTGATGTGTTCTAGCAGTTTCCAGTTTAAACTCGTTTCATTTCATTAAAGTTCATTATTTTAATTGCCTGAGTCGAACTCAGTCTTTCTGACAGGAACCTCCGTTCCTACATTGGTGACCCCGACTTCTACGAACGATTTTCATGGAAGATTCGACATGGACACTGTTAAATCTGGATATCTTTAGGTAGTGTGTCCTTCAAATAATCAACAGAGGCTGCAGATAACAATCAACAGGTGTTTACTGGATGAGGGTTGCTCTAAAACTAAACAGTACAGATCCCTGCTCAGGGTTATATACAGGTGTGGTCACTGCCGGTACTGCAGTATACAGGAGCTGTAAAAAGTAGTTCTCCCCTTAAAGGTACATACACTACAACTCCTCCCCTTTTAGATTAACAGTACCATAACATTAATTTAACAATTAACACTTTTAACATGCAACATTAACTGAAAATAGTCCATTTATAAATTCAGTCTTTGGGGCGGCTTCCTGATCCTTTCTGGATAGCGCCTTTCCTGAGTGTCTTGCTCTTGGTGCGGAGGCGATTCAGGCCCCCTGTCGTCGGTTGGTTCATCAGCTTCCGATACTACTGTTTCTGGGGTAGATGCTACCTGTATGTCGGGTTCATTACCAGGTATGCGAGACATGGAGTTGACTCGTTCCTGTGATACTAGGATCTGGTCGACATGGCGTCTCACAATCTTCTCCCCAACATCCACTGTGTACATTAGTGGCCCCTGCCGTGTGCATATCGTTCCTGGTTGCCATTTCTCTGTTCAGTAGTCGCGGGCCAAGACTGGTTTCCCTACATTGAAGCTCCTTGTCGGCTTCTCAATGATGTGCTGGAATTGCTTATTCTCAACATTTCTTCGTACATTTGGTCTGAGCAAATCCAGACGAGATCTCAACCTTCGGTTAAAGAACATCATGGCCGGGGTCTGGTTGGTAACTGCATGTGTCGCATTTCTGTAGGCTAACAGGAAATTGTCCACCTTATGCTGCAGTGGAATGTCGTCATCGCACATGGCCCTTACCGCCTTTTTAAAGGTTTATACGAACCCCTCAGCCAATCCATTTGTGGCTGGATGATACGGGGCGGATGTGTAATGCCTTACCCCATTCCTTTTCATAAATTTCCGAAACTCTTCGGACACAATCTGTGGTCCGTTATCAGAGCAAATCTGCTCTGGCAAGCCATTCCTGGCAAATATGGTCTGTAGGACTGCAATCGTTTTCTCCGTGGTGGTGGAGGACATTTTGATCACCTCAGGCCATTTCGAGTGCGCATCCACGGCTATTAAAAACATTGAGTCCATGAATGGACCAGCAAAATCAATATGCATCCGTTGCCATGGAGAGGGGGGCCACTCCCATGGGTGTAGAGGGGCATGTGGTGGTGCATTTTGGACCTTCTGGCATCCTGAGCAGCTCTTTGTCAGGTCCTCGATTTGCTGATCGATCCCCGGCCACCACACATAAGCCCTCGCAAGGCTTTTCATTTTCACCCCTCCCAGATGGCCTTCGTGAAGCTCATTGAGCACTCTCTCCCTTAACTTGGGTGGAATTACCACTCGGGATCCACACATCAAGGTCCCCTGGCATACTGACAGCTGTTTTCTTCTGGATGAGAATGCTGGCAACAGTGAGTCGCCATGTGTTGGCCATCCCTTCACCGTCAAATCATATACCCGAGACAGTGTCGGGTCATTTCGGGTCTCCTTCTCTATATCCGCGTTAATTACTGGCAAGCGTTCAATTATAGACGAATAAAATATTTCGACAGGGTCCACTGCTGGTGCTTCCTCCGCAGTAGGCAGTGGCAGGCGTGATAGCCCATCAGCGTTTCCATGCTGTTTCGTGCCCTTATACTCTATTTCATATTGGTTCGCCCCTAGAAAAATGGACCATCTTTGTAGCCGTTGCGCAGTCATCACCGGAACGCCCTTCTTTGGATTAAAGATGGAGACCAGTGGTTGGTGGTCAGTCAGCAAGGTGAACTTCTGCCCGTGCAGATAGTGGTTGAACTTTTTCACTCCCCACACTAGGCTGAGGGCCTCCCTGTCAATCTGGGCGTAGTTACGCTCGGCTGAGGTTAGTGACCGAGACGCAAAGGCTACTGGCCTCTCCAAGCCGTCTGGGAATTTGTGCGACAGCACCGCTCCAATACCATAGGGTGATGCATCACACGCCAACTGAATTGGTAGTGCTGGGTTGAAATGAGCCAACACCTCTTTTGATGTGATCAATTCTTTGCACTTCTGGAAAGCTCGTTTACATTCGTCATTCCACTTCCATGGTACCCCCGTTTGCAGTAGGGTGTTCAGTGGGTGTAGTACTGTAGACAAATTCGGCAAGAATTTATGGTAGTAGTTCACCAGCCCGAGGAACGACCTCAGTTGTGACACATTTTCCGGTGCTGGAGCCTTGACTACTGCCTCAATCTTTTCAGGGGACTTATGTAACCCCTCTTCATCAATAACGTGGCCACAATACGAGATCTGCTTCTGGAAAAACTCGCATTTGTGGCGATTAGCTCGGAGCCCATATTCCTTCAATCTAGTGAGCACCTGCTCCAGGTTGGCGAGGTGATCACTGTCATTTTCACCCGTGACCAGGATGTCATCCAAATAACACTGGGTCCCTGGAATCCCTTGCAGGACTTGATCCATTGCCCTTTGCCAAATAGCCGGAGCTGATGCTACCCCGAACACCAGCCGGTTGTATTGGTAGAGACCTTTATGAGTGTTGATCGTGAGGTACTGTTTCGAGGCTTCTTCTACCTCCATTTGCAGGTACGCCTGGGCCAGATCAATCTTAGTGAAGCGTTTTCCTCCAGATAGCGAGGCGAAAATATCTTCAATCCGCATAAGCGGATATTGTACCGTGTGAAGGACTGGGTTCACTGTCACCTTAAAGTCCCCACAGATGCGAATCTTCTTTGGTTCCCCAGGCATATTACTCAACGACCTCTTCATTACAGGAACGATGGGTGTAGCCCACTCGCTCCAGTCCACTTTGGACAGTACTCCTGAACGTTCCAAACCTTCCAGCTCTGCTTCGACGGCTGGGCGGATCGCATAAGGCTTCGGTCTGGCCTTAAAAAACTTTGGGCTTGCATTTTCCTCTATTTTGATCGTCGCTGTTATGCCTTTCAGTGTTCCGAGTCCCTCCTGGAACACTTTTTGTGCGTCAGTTAGCATTTTTGATAGTCGTCCAGGTGTGACGTCATCATCCTTATTGGCATCTACCGTCAGTGCTTGTATGGCATGCCAATCTAACTGTATCTTCCGGATCCATTCACGTCCTAGTAGTGGTGGTCCTCCATCTGGCAATACATATAGGTCCATTTTTGGTGTTTCCTTGCCGTTGTATATCACGTTCACCCTTATTTTTCCTTTGGGGTAGACTTTTTGCCCCGTGTACGTCTTCAAGACAATCTCTGTATCTCTCAAGGGTATATGTGAGAATAGCCGCTTATAGTCCCTTCGGTTTATGACTGTTAGGGCTGATCCTGTGTCCAATTCCATTTTCACTTGGACTCCGTCTATCTTGAGCGTGACCCAGATAGTTTGGTGATCCTCCATTTTGATTACATTATGTAGTTTCAGACAACCCAGCTCCTTGCTTCCGGAGTCTGTATCACTTTTCTGTTCGTCTGAACTACTCTCCATCACCTTATGTACCTTTTTGTACTTCTCCTGTGGAGATTTCTTGCTGCTGGTTTTCTTTCCCGACCTGCAGACTCTTGCTATGTGTCCTACTTCTCCACACTGTCTGCACACTTGGTCCTTAAACCAACAATCCTTATGGTCGTGTGTTGTTCTGACGCAGCGATAACACTTCCCTGTTCCATATGACAGTTCATTGGTGCCATATTCTTGCGGTCTCCGTTGTATCTCAGCAGCGCCCCGTGTGGATGCTTCATTTGATACTGCCATGCTGAAAGCCTTGTCCAGCGTATGATCCTTTTCTGATAGAAGCCGTTTCTGGGTTCCTTCACTTTGAAGCCCACACACAAACTTGTCCCTTAAAGTATCTGCTAGTCCCGTTCCAAACTGGCAGTGTTTCGATAGCTTGCGCAGTTCCGTTAAATATTCAGCATTACTTTTGTCTTTATGCTGGTTCCTTTTGTGGAACTTAAATCTTTCTGTTATCAGCAGCGGTGTGGGGTTTAAGTGGTCCTGTAGGATTGCCACTATGCTTTCAAAATCCTTTTCCACTGGCTTCTCTGGGGTTACTAGGTTTCGCAGTAAGCCGTACGTTTTTGCACCCATGGAATTCAACAATACCAGTGCTTTCCTGGCATCTGGCACTTCATTCGCCTTGCAGTACACTTCTATGCGTTCTATATATGCCGCCCAATCTTCGACTTTATTGTCGAACGCTGTGACACTGCCACTCTTTGGCATCCCTGGGTGTGGTTAGACTGGCTAAAAATGGCGTCTCCCGCGCTTTCCTTTCTTCCCGCGCTCTCCCTTCTTCTCCACTGGCTCAAAATGGCGTCTCCCGTGCTCTCCCTCCTTCTCCACTGCGGCTCAACAAAAAATGGCGTCTTCCCACGCTCTCCCTTCTTTTCTTCCCCCGCGGACGCTGCTCAGCCCTTGAACACCGGCCGTGCTCTGCGCGTTTTCCCCTCTCTCATTGACGCCGCTCGGTCTTCAACCCCAGCTGCACCCTGTGCGCTTTACCCTCTCTCTTACCCGTCGACGCTGCTCGGCCTTTTTGTGTGCCGTCGGTCGGCTCCCACCGCCGCTGTCCGGGAAGGGTCTGCGCCGTACCTGCTGCCAGCCCGCTGCGCTGGATCGTTGCGGCTGGAGAACCAAGCCCAGCTCTCTACAGCCTCCTTCGCGATGCTCAAGTTCTCCCTGGATGGTCGACGCCCGCACTGGTGGAATCGGCCTTCTTCTTCAGAGTTGCAGGTAGGTTCGAAACGACTCGTCGCCAATGTTAAATCTGGATATCTTTAGGTATTGTGTCCTTTAAATAATCGACAGAGGCTGCAGATAACAATCAACAGGTGTTTATTGGATGAGGGTTGCTCTAAAACTAAACAGTACAGATCCCTGCTCAGGGTTATATACAGGTGTGGTCACTGCCGGTACTACAGTATACAGGAGCTGTAAAAAGTAGTTCTCTCCTTAAAGGTACATACACTAGACACGAACGCCGTCACGCTGAAACTGCCACAGTTCTGGGAGCAACAACCAGACGCCTGGTTTATCCAGGCTGAAGCCCAGTTCGCCATTAAGAACATCATCGCGGATCAGACCCGTTATTATTACGTGGTCTCCGCCCTCGACAGCGCAACTGCATCACGGGCCATCAGCCTCCTCGGTAGTCCTCCTACTGACAGCAAGTATGATGCAATTAAGGCGCGGTTGCTTCAGGTATTCAGGCTATCAAAGTCGGAGCGCGCTCGTTGGCTCATCACGCTGCCCGGCCTCGGGGACTCCAAACCGTCCGAGCTCATGAGCCAAATGTTCACGCTCTTGGGTGCTGAACCAGAATGTTTCCTCTTCCGGGAGCTTTTCCTCTATCAACTGCCTGAACAGGTTCAGGCTGCCCTAGCCAGATCCGACATTACAGACTGCGCCAAGCTTGCGGCCGAAGCCGATACGATTTTCACGGTTACCCAGCAGTGCTGCGTGGCCACGAGGCGCCAATCCCCCACAGACGTGGTTCCGGCTTCTCCTACAGCGGGCTGGTGCTCTTACCACACCCGTTTTGGCGCGAAGGCACGATGCTGCCGTCCCCCCTGCAGTTTTTCGCCCAAAAAGAAAACAAGAAAGCGCAGGCGGCGTCCCTGGTGATGGATGACCAAGTCTAACGGGCGTTCCGCGGTTGCGATGGCCGTCAGTTCTACGGGGAAACTCCTCTATATCACCGATTCCCTCTCGGGCCGCCGTTTTCTTTGTGACACCGGGGCGCAGTGTAGCATTCTACCTGCGTCGAAGCTTGACATGCAGACTGGGAACCTCGGTTTTTCCCTCGTAGCGGCTAATGGCGCAGCAATTCGAACATTCCAAAAGCGGCGGGTCAAGGTCTGTTTCGGCGGTCAGCGCTTCTTTTGGGAATTCGTCATGGCCACAGTCTCACAGGCTATCCTAGGGGTGGATTTTCTGTGTGCCAACAGCCTACTAGTCGATGTCCGGCACCGCCGGCTGATCAACGCGGCCACCTTCCACTCGATTCCATGCTACCACGGTACCTCCGTGGTGCGCTCCATTGCCTGTGCTTTCCCTCCTCCAGATGACTTCACGCGGCTCCTCGGGGAGTTTCCGGAGCTGACAAGGCCCACCTTCTCCTCTTCGGCGATGAAACATGGTGTTGAACATCACATCACCACTACTGGCTCCCCAGTTTATGCGCGGGCTAGAAGGCTCGAACCCGGCAAGCTCGCAGCTGCGAAGGCAGAGTTCGACACGATGGAGCGGCTCGGGATCATTCGGCGATCCAAGAGTCCCTGGTCCTCGCCGCTCCACATTTTGCCGAAACCAGGCGGCTGCTGGCGGCCATGCGGTGACTACCGACGCCTCAACGATGCCACCACTCCGGATCAGTACCCGATCCCGCATATCCAGGATTTCTCGGCCCATTTGGTGGGAAATTCTATCTTCTCTAAAGTCGACCTCGTCCGTGGATATCACCAGGTTCCAGTGCACCCACAAGATGTCCCGAAAACTGCAGTCATCACCCCTTTTGGCCTCTTTGCATTCCTGCGGATGCCGTTTGGCTTAAAGAACACAGTACAGGCGTTCCAGCGTTTAATGGACTCCGTTCTTCGAGACCTGCGTTTCATCTTTGTCTACCTTGACGACATTCTCATTGCCAGTGCCAGCAAGGAGGAGCACATCTCCCATTTGCGTTCCCTCTTTACGCACCTCAGCCAACACGGTTTAAATCATCAACCCGGCCAAGTGCCAGTTCGGCCTGCAACAGATCGACTTCCTGGGACATCGTATAACATCGGACGGCGCCGTCCCTTTGTCGACGAAGGTTGAGGCGGTTACCTCTTTCCCGCGGCCGTCGATAGTCAAGGCCTTGCAGGATTTCCTGGGGATGGTCAACTTCTACCACCGTTTTTTCCCCAAGGCGGCTCAACTCATGCAACCTTTGTTCGGGGCCCTCAAGGGCAAGTCCGGTAAAGATCCAATCAGCTGGACAGCTGAGATGGTCCAGGCGTTCGGCGACACCAAGAACGCTTTGGTCAACGCAACCATGCTGGCGCACCCACTTCCAGGTGCTACCATCGCCCTTACCACCGACGCGTCAGACTACGCCATCGGTGCAGTGCAAGAACAGTGGGTCAACAGCACGTGGCAACCGCTGGCGTTTTTCAGCCATCAACTACGAAAGAATGATCGGGAGCTACTGGCCCTTTTCCTCGCCATTCGCCATTTTCGTTTTTTATTGGAGGGGCATCCCTTCACGGCTTTTGTCGACCACAAACCCCTTACGTTCACAATGGCCAAGACCGCCGAGCCGTGGTCAGCTCGTCAACAACGTCACTTGACGTTCATTTCCGAATTTACCACGGACATTCAATATGTGTCTGGTAAGGACAACCTGGTGGCAGATTGCCTCTCCCGTACGACGGTCCACGCGGTGCACCTGGGGATCGACTACGCCCTCATGGCTGCAGATCAGGCCTCAGACTCGGAGGTCCAATCATATAGAACCGTTCCCTCTAGCTTCCAAGCGACCGACGTCATCTTCCAGGCCGCAGGTGCCATGCTCCTTTGCAACGTTTCCATGGGATTTCCTCGACCTATTGTGCCAGTTGCATGGCGCCAGAAGGTTTTTGATGCCATACACGGGTTGTTGCACCCGGAGATGAAGGCTTCGCAACGGCTTATGTCGGCTAAGTTCGTCTGGAAAGGTATGCACATCGATGTCCGTGACTGGGCTAATACCTGCGTCGTATGCCAGAAGGCCAAAGTCCAGCGTCATGTCAAGGCTCCAGTGACTGCGTTCACTGTTCCGGAGCGTCGTTTCGACCACGTGCATGTGGACCTCGTGGGGCCGCTTCCGCCTTCTCAGGGTTATACTCATCTCCTCACCATAGTGGACCGCACCACTAGGTGGCCAGAGGCAATTCCTTTGGTTTCCACCACTTCGGCAGATGTCGCTAGAGCTTTCATCTCGTTTCGGGGTACCGGCGGACATCTCTTCTGACCGCGGGCCGCAATTTTCCTCGGCGCTGTGGAACGCTGTGGCTCAGGGGCTCGGCACCAAACTTCATCGCACCACCGCCTATCATCCACAGGCAAACGGCCTTTGCGAGCGATTCCACATGTCGCTTAAAGCCTCTCTTCGGGCCAGTCTTCAAGGTGCAGGATGGTTGGACAGACTCCCATGGGTCCTTTTGGGTCTTCGTACGGTGCCCAAAGATGACCCACAGTCGTCTTCAGCTGAACTCGTCTATGGCCAGCCGCTCCGTGTACCAGTGGATTTCCTCCCTTCTCCCTCAGAGCCATGGTCCTCCTCCCAGCAACTATTTCACCACCAGGAAGCGGCCAGATGCATCGCTCCGATACCTACGTCCAATCACGGTTTGCAGAACTCCTATGTGCCACCGGGACTGAAGAATGCGGAGTATGTCTTCATCCGCCACGACGTTCACCGGGATGCGCTCAAGCCCCCTTACACTGGTCCTTTCTGCGTCATCGAACCAGGAGACAAATCCTTTTCGGTCGACTTCGGAGGGAAGCCGGATCACATCTCGGTGGACCGCTTGAAGCCGGCTCACCTGGACCTGGACCACCCTGTCGTAGTCGCTCAACCACCCAAATGTGGCCGACCGCCCGCAGCCGCCGCACCAGATCAACCAAAGCTGCCTGCCAACTCGACTGCGCTCACCGCGCCTGCTCAGCCACAACCAACTGTCAACTCGACCACTGGTCATCAACTTCCTCTACCAGGGTATCGAAGTCGATCGGACAGGCTTGTCAGGCCTCCTCCTCACCTCACTTTTTCTGTTAAAGACAATTCTGGGGGGGCGCATGTGGCGGAGCCACCAAAGGACTCAGAGCGGTTGTACATAATTCCTTTAACAGCAATGTAGTTACTGTCTGTGCCTGCACCTTTAATTACACTGTTTGACTGTACAATGTCTAGTTACCTTTACAGCGTGGTTTCAACGGGATGACGTCATGCCGTTAGTCACATGATGCCCCAATGGCGGGAAGAAGGTGATGATGTCACCACGTCAGTCTTCTGACCAGAGGATCAGTCCTCGTGGAGCCCTCGAGGAGAGTCGACCTGTTATTGATGTGTTCTAGCAGTTTCCAGTTTAAACTCATTTCGTTTCATTGAAGTTCATTATTTTAATTATCTGAGTCGAACTCAGTCTTTTTGAAAGGAACCTCCGTTCCTACAAGGTAGCAATATTTGAGGAATGTAAGGCAAGCATTTGAGGCAAACACGTGGGAGATTGGAGGCAAAGGCAAAATTGGGGATAGGTGTAGAAATTAGAAACATAATAGAGAATAATTATGGTATCATTATCCATGAGAAAGACTGGAGAAAAAAAGCGAAGCAGAGAGGAAATAAAAAAATCAGTTAAGATAAAACAAGGTAATGCAAATTTTTCACACAAAATATAAAGTTAGTATCTTAACTTATTTGGAATATCACAATTAGAGTCATAGATAGAGTCATAGAGTTATACAGCACAGAAAGAGGCCCTTCAGCCCATTGTGTCCGCGCCGGCCATCAAGCCCTGTCTATTCTAATCCCATTTTCCAGCACTTGGTCCGTAGCCTTGTATGCTATGGCGTTTCAAGTGTTCATCTAAATGCTTCTTGAATGTTATGAGGGTTCCTGCTTCTACCACCCTTTCAGGCAGTCAGTTCCAGATTCCAAGCACCCTCTGGGTGAAAAAGTATTTCCTCAAATCCCCTCTAAACCTTCTGCCCCTTACCTTGAAACTATGCCCCCTGGTTATTGACCCCTCTACTAAGGGAAAAAGTTCCTTTCTATCTATCCTATCTGTACCCCTCATAATTTTGTACACTTCAATCAGGACCCCCTTCAGCCTTCTCTGCTCTAAGGAAAACAAACCCAGCCTGTCCAGGCTCTCTTCATAGCTGAAGCGCTCCAGCCCAGGTAACATCCTGGTGAATCTCCTCTGCACCCTCTCCATTGCAAACACATCCTTCCTATAGTGTGGCAACCAGAACTGCACACAGTATTCCAGCTGTGGCCTAACTAGCTCCATCATAACCTCCCTCCCTGCTCTTATATACTATGCCTCGGCTAATGAAGGCAAGTGTCCCATATGCCTTTTTAACCACCTTATCTACCTGTCCTGCTGCCTTCAGGGATCTATGTACATGCACACCAAGGTCCCTCTGATCCTCTGTCCTTCCTAGGGTCCTACCATTCATTGTGCATTCCCTTGCCTTGTTAGTCCTCCCAAAATGCATCACCTCACACTTTTCAGGGTTAAATTCCATTTGCCACTGTTCTGCCCATCTGACCAACCCATATATATCGTCCTGTAGCCTGAGGCTTCCCTCCTCGCTATTTACCACTCCACCAATTTTCGTGTCATCTGCGAACTTACTGATCATACCTCCTACATTCATATCTAAATCATTAATGTACACTACAAAAAGCAAAGGACCCAGCACCGATCTCTGCGGTACACCACTGGACACAGGCTACCAGCCACAAAAACAACCTTCGACCATCACTCTCTGCCTCCTGCCACTAAGCCAATTTTGGATCCAATGTGCCAAGTTGCCCTGGATCCCATGGGCTCTTACCTTCTTGACCAATCTCCCATGCGGGACTTTGTCAAAAGCCTTACTGAAGTCCATGTAGACTACATCAACTGCACTACCCTCATCCACACACCTAGTCACCCCCTTGAAAAATCCAATCAAATTGGTTAGACATGATCTCCCCGACCAAGCCATGCTGACTATCCTATTCTCAATCATTTCTGGTGTACGTGCGGGAACAGCAAATGAAACTTTCCCAGCAAACTTGTGCACCTTTAAAAGGCTTCCTCAAGTTTCTCGCGCTTCTGCAGCCATTCTGTGATTCGCCCAATGTAGCCTAATTTACATATATATCAAAGTGAACGCCAGCGGTGCTGCATCTCCAAGTGTCCTAGATTTAGATGTCTGCTGTACTTGGGGTAAGTTACACATGATTGTTGGAGGCACAGCAACTTACAGGATCAGCTAATACTGGCAGAAGTGATGAGTGCCTGACAGGGAAGCATCTACAAATCTTTGAATGTAAATTTATAAAATAGGAAACAATTTTTACTGTCTTTGAAACACTGCATAGAAGTTTCCGGGTAGTTTATATGCCTATACCTGTATAGCAACCTATACTAAAACTGAAGGCATGACCCCAGCACCAGATCCAGCAATGCCTCCTTCCTAGTTGGACCAAGAACATATTAGTCAAGGAATCTCCGGATTACTCCCGGTGCCACGTGCTAGTGAGTACAGGAACAGGAGGATAGAGCAGATGAATGTGTGGCTGGAGAGATGGTGCAGGAGGGAGGGCTTTAGATTCCTGAGGCATTGGGACTGTTTCTGGGGAAGATGGGACCTGTACAAGCCACACGAGTTACACCTCAACAGAGCCGGACCAATATTCTCACAGGGAGGTTTGCTAGTGCTGTTGGGAGGGTTTAAATTAGCTTGGCAGGGGGATGGGCACCAGCATATAGGAGTAGAAAAGAGGAATTAGGTGCATAAAAGAGTGAGAGTGTTGGATAGTACTGGAGAAGAAAGTAGTACTAGAGGCGGAAATAGTACCATAGTAGATAGGAGCAGACTAAGAAAGACTGAAAAATTCAAAAATGGGTTTAGAAAGCATGTATACAATATTAACTACAGGCCGGTCAGTTTAACATCAGTGGTGGGTAAAGTTTTAGAAACAATAACCAAGGAAAAAATTAATGGGCACTTCGAGAGGTTTAAGTTAATTAAGGAGAGCCAACATGGATTTGTAAAAGGCAGATCGTGTTTGACTAATCTAATTGAATTTTTTGATGAAGTAACAGAGAGGATTGATGAAGGGAATGCATTGGATGTTGTCTACAGGTATTTTCGGAAGGCGTTTGACAAAGTACCATATAGAAGGCTGGCTAACAAAATTGAGGCTTGTAGGAATGGTTTAATTTCTATCAAGAGACTGAGGTCAACTCAGGCAATCAATCAAAAGAAGTTTAATGTAAAACTAACTGAGTTTAACAGACAAATGCAAAAGAACTACGGATACAGGTCTTTACAGTTCAAAGGCTCCATGAGGACGGCCCGGGCAGTCCTGTGGACGGCGTCATGACATCATCACGTTTTTCCCGCCGTTGGAGGATCACGTGATTAACGGCAGGATGGCATCGTGTTTGCCCGCGCTCTTAAAGGGACCGCGCTCTGTACATGCAAACAGTATACACAAAGATACAGGTTCAGGCTGTAGCTAACAGATTGTTAAAGGGAATTATGTACAGTTGTTCAGAGTCACTTAGTGGCTCTGCCACATGCGCCCCCCCAGAATTGTCTTTAACGGAAAAAGTCAAACGGCGAGGAGGCCTGACAAGCCTGTGTCAGAGCGGCTTCTGTACTCCTGAAGTGGAAGCTGCTGGACAGCGGGTGGGCTGTCAGGTGGTTGCGCTTGTCCTGGCACGGCAACTGTGGGCGGTCGACCACATCTTGGCGGCTGTGCGGTCTCGACAGGACGGTCAAGGTCCAAGTGTGCCGGTTTCAAACGGTCCACCGAAATGTGGTCCGGTTTACCCCCGATATCCACCGAGAAGCTTTTGTCTCCTGCCTCTAGCACGCGGAAAGGACCAGTATAAGGGGCCTTGAGCGGATCCCGATGAGCGTCGTGGCGGATGAACACATATTCGGCATTCTTCAGCTTTGCTGGGACGTGTGAGCTCTGAAAGCCGTGCTGCGATGTTGGTACAGGTGCGAAACACCTGGCTGCCTCCTGGTGGCTGATGAGTTGGTCGGATGCGGACCATGGCTCTGTTGGAGTTGGAAGGCAATCCCCTGGTACGCGTAGCGGCTGGCCATAGACGAGCGAAGATCGTCCTTGGGTGCCGCGCGAAGACCCAACAGGACCCAAGGTAGCCTGTCCGCCCGTCCAGCGCCTTGGAGGCTGGCCCGCAGTGCGGCTTTGAGTGACCTGTGAAATCGTTCGCACAGGCCGTTCACTTGTGGATGGTCGGCTGTGGTGCGATGTAGCTTGATGCCGAGCCCCTGAGCCACTGCGTTCCAGAGCTCAGAGGAAAACTGCAGTCCACGATCAGAAGAGATGTCCACAGGTACCCCGAAACGGGCGATCCAAGAGGAGATGAACGCCCTGGCTACGTCTGCCGAAGTGGTGGATGACAAAGGAACTGCATCTGGCCATCTAGTGGTGTGGTCTACCATCATTAGGATATGTGTAAACCCATGGGAAGGTGGAAGTGGCCCCACCAGGTCCGCATTCACGTGATTGAACCGTCGCTCCGGCCTTTTGGCAGACCACGCAGGTGTTGGCCCAGTCGCGGACATCCATATGCATGCCCCGCCAAACGAACTTGGACGACATCAGCCTTTGCGAGGCCTTCATTCCAGGGTGTGACAACCCATGTATGGCATCAAACACTTTGTGGTGCCAGGCGACCGGCACGATAGGGCGAGGATCTTGTAATTATCAATAACATGTCATTCTATAGTGGACACTAGGTGGAGCCGTAGAGCTGTATATAGCTGTATGTATAAGACTACACTACCCAGCTGTATGTATATTAAGACTACATTACCCATGAGGCACTAGGCTACCCACAAGGCAGCAGTCAAGATGGAAGCCTCTACAGATACTGTACCTAGTCCACATGTGCTCAATAAAAGTGTCTAGCTAAAGCTAGCTGTGTTCATAATAAGATTGTCTATTTATTAATGAACATAAGATGGTACCAGGAGTGGGGTGAAGATCTGCTGAAAATTGTGAAAAGCGACATGGAGAATTTGAAGCCACCAGAGCATTTGAAACTCACAGGAAACATCGACTACAATTGGCAGACTCTTAAACAACACTTCGAACTCTACATTGCAGCCATCGGATTCGGTACGAAGCCAGACGCAAGGAAGATAGCGTTGCTGCTTACGGTTGCAGGCCCACAGGCGATAGAGGTATTTAATACGTTTGTATTTAATCCAGAGGAGAACAGAGAAAAATTAGAAGATGTGCTAAAAAAATTTCATGCACATTGCTCTCCCAAAAAGAATGAGACGTATGAAAGATACATCTTCCGTTCTCGGACACAGCAACAAAATGAGACTTTTGATGGCTTTATAACTGATCTGAAACTGAAAGCACAGACATGTAATTTCTCTGAGCTGAAATTATCCATGATTCATGACCAGATTGTGTTTGGTATTCATGATAAAAAAGTCAGGGAACGTCTGTTGAGAGAAACCAAACTAAATTTGGAAAATGCAGTGAAAATATGCCAAGCCAGCTAGCTAGCTCGAAAGCACGCGAAGACTTTCAGTGAAATCAATAATGATGCGATTGTAATGAGTGATAATGCTGCTGTCAGTGCTGTGTCCTATAAGGGGAAGAAACGTGGGCAGAACAGAAATGAAAAGCAATCGGAGGATGAAACACCAGTTAAGACAATGCCCAGCGTTTGGAAAAATATGCACAAAGTGTAATGGAAAGAATCACTTTGCCAAACAATGCTTTTCAAAAGTAAAAGCTAAGAAAGGGCAACGAGTTAATGTAATTGAGGACACTGATTTAAGTGAGACATTTTTTGTACGAATGGTGTCATGTGACAATATCAAAAAGGATACAGAAAATGTGCAGCCCTCAGAAATGGACAATGCTGAACATAAAGTTACTGCAGTAAGAGAGGACAAATGGATGATCCCACTGCAGGTAAATGGAGCATTAGTTACCTTGAAACTAGACACTGGGGCAAAAGCAAACTTAATCAGTATGAGTGACATTAACAATATGAAAGAAAAGCCCAAAATACAGAAAAAGTCAGTACTACTGAAGGACTATAATGGACAGAAAATAGATAGCTTAGGTGTATGCAGACTCAAAGTGACAGTCAAAGACAAAGTGCATCATCTCATGTTTTCTGTTGTGGCTGAAAGACTTGATTCACTACTGGGTGACAAAGCTTGTGAGGACTTAGAACTGGTCAAGAGAGTCTACGGTATAAACTGTGCCATAAGCAGACCAGATGACTCGGTGGATTCTGTAGTGAATAATTTCCAGGATGTGTTCAAAGGATTTGGAGTTCTACCATTCACTTACAAGATCCAGCTAAAGGAGGATGCTCAGCCAGTGGTACATGCTCCACGAAGAGTTCCAGCACCCCTGCGTGACCGGCTCAAGAATTAACTGGACAGAATGACCACACTAGGAGTCATCAGGAAAGTCAAAGAGCCAACAGACTGGGTTAACTCCATGGTATGTGTAAAGAAAAAGAACAATGACCTAAGAATATGCATGGATCCAAAGGACTTAAATGCAAACATAAAACGTGAACACTACCAGATTCCCAAGCAAGAAGAAATCACCAGTGAAATGTCAGGTGCCAGATACTTTACAAAGCTCGATGCCTCACAAGGATTTTGGCAACTAAAACTAGATGAAGAGAGCACCAAATACTGTACCTTCAACACACCATTTGGCAGGTATTGTTTCCTCAGAATGCCTTTCGGGATAATATCTGCATCTGAAATCTTTCATAGAGCGATGGAACACATAATTGAAGGTCTGGAAGGAGTTCGGGTCTATGTTGATGACATCATCATCTGGGGCTCCACACTGAAAGAACACAATGAGAGACTGACTAAGGTGCTACAGAGCATGTTAAGTCTGTGTGTTCGAGTTATGGTTAATATGAATCACTGCACACAGACCACAAGAATAACTTTAACAGGTCTTTACTAGTCGAAGGTCAGGGCGGAACTAAAAGATACAAGATGCTATACAGGCTTATATACCCGAGTGGTCACTACCGGTATTACAGTACACAGGGGCTCTTAAAGGTACATACACTACAATTCCTCCCCTTTTAGATAATTAGTACATAACATTTTAAGTAATCATTAATTAACATGTTTACAAGAACAATAATCTACACATTTGCTGCAGTTAATCAATTATAAGTCAGTCTCTCTGGAGGCTTCCTGATTCGGTCCGGATAACGCCTCGGTGGTGTAGTAGTTTTCGGTGGTGTAGTAGGTTCTTTTGGCAAGGTCGATTCGGCTTGAATGCCAGTGTCGGGTTCATCTGGTTCCAGTATCACCGGATCGGAGGTAGATACTATGGGTATCTCTGCTTCATCATTAGGCGTATAGAGTTGTGGTGTAGGTTGTCCCTTTTCGGATGACTCTATGATCTGGTCAGCATGGCGCCTTATTATGCTTTCACCAATGTCCACGGTATACATCAGCGGTCCTAGTCGTGTGCAAATAGTTCCAGGCTGCCATTTCTCGGTACAGTAGTCCCAGGCCAAAACTTGTTGACCTATCTGGAAGGTTCTAGTTGGCCTTTCATTCATGCCTTGAAATTGCCGGTTCTCTACGTCCCTTCTGATGTTTGGCTTGATCAAATCCAGCCGGCATCTTAGTCTTCTATTGAAAAACATCATGGCGGGAGTTTGGTTTGTAACCACATGTGTTGCATTCCTGTACGCAAACAAGAAGTTATCTACCTTATGTTGTAGATTTATGTCTTCATTACCCATGGCCTTTATGGCCTTCTTGAAGGTCTGGACAAACCTTTCAGCTAATCCATTGGTGGCGGCATGGAATGGGGCGGACGTGTAGTGCTTAACCCCATTGTTTTTTTAAGAACTTCCTGAATTCTTCGGACACAAATTGCGGTCCATTATCAGAACAGATCTGTTCCGGCAGCCCATTCCTGGCAAATATGGTCCTTAATACTGTGATGGTTTTTTCCGTGGTGGTGGAGGACATCTTTATTACCTCCGGCCACTTGGAGTGTGCATCCACCGCGATTAAGAACATTGAGTCCATAAATGGACCAGCAAAGTCGATATGTACCCTTTGCCATGGAGATGAGGGCCACTCCCATGGATGTAGAGGGGCTTGTGGTGGGGCGTTTTGGACCTTCTGGCATCCTAGACAGCTCTTGGTCATTTCTTCGATGTCTCCATCGATACCTGGCCACCACACAAACGCTCTGGCTAGGTTCTTCATTTTCACTCCACCCAGATGCCCCTCATGAAGCTCCTTTAGCACTTTATACTGGAGTTTGGGTGGAATCACCACTCTGGATCCACACATCAAGGTTTCTCGGCACACTGACAGCTGTTCTCTTCTTTGCGAGAATGCTGGCAACAGTGGTTCGCCATGTGCTGGCCATCCCTTCACCGTTAAATCGTAGACTCGTGAGAGAGTCGGGTCATTTCTCGTTTCCTTTTCAATGGTAGAATTTGTTACTGGTAGACATTCCACTATGGTTGAGTGGAATATCTCCACTGGGTCCACTGTAGGCGCCTCTTCTACCGTTGGCAACGGTAGGCGCGATAAACCGTCAGCATTCCCATGCTGTTTTGATCCTTTGTATTCTATGTCATATTGGTGTGCCCCTAGGAAAAGGGACCACCTCTGTAGCCTTTGCGCTGTCATAATGGGAACGCCCTTTTTAGGGTTGAATATGGATACCAACGGCTGGTGGTCTGTCAGCAGTGTAAACTTCTGGCCCTGCAGGTAATGATTAAACTTCTTTACTCCCCACACAAGGCTGAGAGCCTCCCTATCTATCTGAGCATAGTTGCGCTCAGCGGAGGTCAATGATCTGGATGCAAATGCGACTGGCCTTTCCAAGCCATTTGGCAACTTGTGTGAGAGTACTGCTCCAATACCATAAGGAGAAGCATCACAAGCTAAACGAATAGGTAGCGTTGGGTTGAAGTGAGCCAACACTTCCTCTGAGGTGATCAATGCCTTGCTTTTGCGAAAGGCCTTCTTACAGTCCTCGCTCCACTTCCATGGTACTTCTTTCTGCAAAAGAGCATTCAGTGGGTGCAGCACCGTGGATAGATTTGGCAGAAACTTATGGTAATAGTTAATCAACCCTAGGGACGACCTCAACTGGGATACATTTTCCGGAGCGGGAGCCTTCACAACAGCTTCGATCTTGTCAGGTGACTTGTGCAGCCCCTCCTGGTCAATGACATGACCACAGTATGAGATCCGTTTCTGAAAGAACTCACATTTCTGGCGATTAACTCGAAGTCCATATTCCTTCAATCTGGTGAGCACCAGTTTCAAATTTGCAAGGTGTTCCTCATCGTCATCTCCTGTAATCAGGATATTGTCCAAGTAACATTGAGTGCTTGGAATTCCCTGTAATACCTGCTCCATGGCCCTCTGCCAAATTGCTGGAGCCGAAGCCACTCCAAAAACCAGTCTATTATATCAATACAAGCCTCTGTGCGTGTTGATTGTGAGATACTGGCGCGACTCTTCCTCAACTTCCATCTGTAAGTACGCTTGCGCCAGGTCTATCTTGGTGAAGTGTTTCCCGCCAGACAATGAAGCAAAGATATCCTCAATCCGTGGAAGCGGATATTGCACCGTGTGAAGCATCGGATTAACTGTGATCTTGAAGTCTCCACAGATGCGGACCTTCCCCGGTTCCCCTGGCTTGTTACTCGATGAACGCTTCATGACGGGAACAATGGGCGTGGCCCACTCACTCCAGTCCACCTTAGACAGTACTCCTGAACGTTCTAGCCCTTCCAGCTCAGCTTCCACAGCAGGTTGTATCGCATAAGGTACCGGTCTGGCTTTGAAAAATTTTGGGTTTGCATGTTCTGCAATCTTGATTTTTGCCTTAATTCCTCTCAGTGTTCCCAGTCCCTGTTGGAACACCTCTTTAGCCTCATCCAATATTCTGGACAATCGTTCAGGTTTGACATCTTTTTTTTTTCCGGAGTCTACCGTTATTGCTTTTAGGGAGTGCCAGTCCATATTTATTTTCCTGATCCACTCCCATCCCAGAAGTGGTGGACCTCCCTCAGGTAGTACATATAAGTCCATTCCTTGGTGTTCTTTGCCCTTGTGTATCACCTTGACTTTTATCTTTCCGATGGGGTATACTCTTTGCCCCGTGTATGTCTGCAATACTATCTCCGTATCCCGTAGGGGAATATGTGTGAATAACCTTTTGTAATCTTGCTTATTCATGACCGTCAACGCCGATCCGGTGTCCAATTCCATCTTCACTTGGACTCCTGCTATCTGCAGTGTGACCCAGATAGTTTGTAGGTCAGCTTCCTTACTCACATTGTGAATTCTCAGACTACCCAGTTCCTTGCTGTTGGAGTCTGAATCCAAATTCTGTTCATCCAAACTCTTCTCAGCCACCTTATGTACCTTTCTGCACTTTTCCTGCGGTGACTTTTTGTTGCTGGTCTTCTTTCCTGACCGGCATACTTTAGCTATGTGACCAAGCTTGCCACATTTTCTACATTCCTGGTTTTTAAACCAGCATTGGTTCTGATCGTGTGTTGTCTTTCCACAACGATAACATTTCGCTGTACCCAAAGCCATTTGATCTACGCTGAGTACCGCTGCCTTCAGCTGCATTTCCGCAGTGCCTCTCGCTGCGGCTTCGTGCGATGCTGCAATAGTGACAGCCTTATCAAGTGTAAGATCATTCTCTTCAAGCAGCCGCTTTTGTGTTCCTTCTTTCGACAATCCACACACGAATTTGTCTCTCAGTGCCTCTGTCAGTTTTTCCCCAAACTGACAGTATTTCGCTAGCTTACGCAGTTCAATTAAATACTCCGCGTTGCTTTCCTCTTTCAGTTGCGTTCTCACATAAAATTTAAATCGTTCCGCTAACATCAGCGGTGTGGGGTTCAAATGATTTCTCAGGACAGCAATATTAGCGAAAGCCTGATCCGCCAGTTTAGCTGGTGATAGAAGATGCTTCAATAGCCCGTATGTCTTCGCACCCATTGAGTTTAGTAAGGTTAGTGCTTTATCTTCATCGGATATTTTATTTGCCTTACAATAAATCCCTATGCGTTCTACATACGTGGCCCAATCTTCAACATCGGGATCGAAATCGTTGATGTTACCACGCTTAGGCATCCTCGCAATCTTCTTGAGAAACAAAAAGAAATTTTTCTTTAATTTTTTTTTTAAATGGCGGTTTCCCGCGCTTGTCTTCTTCCCCCGCCTACGAAAATGGCGGCTTCACGCGTTTGCCTTTCTCCCCCGCTGGCTGTAATGGCGATTGCCGTATTGCTGCGTTCGTCCTCCCCAGCGGTTCTCAAATCGTGCCTCCCAGCCCCTCTTGCAGTCCGGTCCTTTCCCCCGGCTGCGGCTGAGTTCTCCGCGTTTTTTTAAAAAAAATTCTCCCGCGCCTTACGCTGTCCCGGCCGCTGCGCCTCGCGGCCTCGGTAGCTGCCTGGCCTTTTTCACCGGTCATGGTCGAGCTCTCTCTCGACGC
This sequence comes from Somniosus microcephalus, assembly GCF_052327205.1. Classification (NCBI taxonomy): domain Eukaryota; kingdom Metazoa; phylum Chordata; class Chondrichthyes; order Squaliformes; family Somniosidae; genus Somniosus; species Somniosus microcephalus. The sequence continues at coordinate 63,550,021 of NC_140996.1, read as the reverse complement.
TGTTGCATCTCCCAGCCCGCTTGCAGCCCGGTCTTTTACACCGGCTGCGTTTGCATTCACCGCGGCTCCCGTGCCTTACGCTGCCCCAGTCTCAGCGCCTCTGGCCCCGACTTCTGTCCGGCTCTTTTCCCCGGCCGTGGTCGAGTTCTCCGCCCTTACATCCTCCGTTTTTCCCTCCCCTACTTCACAGCCAACGTGGCCGACTTGCTGCTCGTCGCTGATCGGCTGACCCACCACCGTGATAGAAGGGATGATCACTGCCTGTTGCTGATGGAAGGCTTCGTGTCAGGATTCTTCCTTGCTCTTCAGACTCGAGTCTTTTCTCAGCAGGATGCCTCTTCTCGACGCCCGTTAAACTGCCTTGGATATGTCTCTGCCGCAGGGTAAGATCGTACTCGTCGCCACTGTTAAGTCTGTGTGTTCCAGTTATGGTTAATATGAATCACTGCACACAGACCACAAGAATAACTTTAACAGGTCTTTACTAGTCGAAGGTCAGGGCGGAACTAAAAGATACAAGACGCTATACAGGCTTATATACCCGAGTGGTCACTACCGGTATTACAGTACACAGGGGCTCTTAAAAGGTACATACACTACAGAGCATACGCCGGAATGGACTGAAGCTCAACAAAGCCAAGTGTCAGTTTGGCGTCCAGGAAGTCACTTTCCTAGGAGATAATCTATCTGGTAAAGGAATAGAGCCAGATATGGAAAAAGTAAACGCCATACTCAAAATGCCCCGACCCACTGACAAAAAAGGAGTGCTACGCATCATGGGGATGATAAACTTCATTGGAAAGTTCATTCCTAACTTGTCAGCCAAGACAGCCTGTCTGCGAGACCTGCTGCATAAAACAAATGAGTTCGCATGGACAGAAAGACATGAACAAGAGTGGATAAACCTCAAAACAGTGCTGACAACCACACCTGTACTCACCTTCTTTGACCCAACAAAAAGAATCAAAGTGTCAACGGATGCATCAAAAGATGGCCTAGGTGCGGTCTTGCTACAAGCAGAGGGTGAAGATTGGAAGCCTGTTGCCTATGCCTCCAGGTCTATGACTGATACTGAGTGTCGATACGCCCAGATTGAAAAGGAATGTCTAGGCTTGGTAGTTGGACTAGAAAAGTTTCATGGCTACATATATGGACTTCCCACCTTCACAGTTGAGACAGACCACAGCCCTCTGGTTGCCATCATAAAAAAAAACCTGAATGAGATGTCTCCAAGGATTCAACAACTCATGATGAAGCTGCAAAAATATGACTTTGAACTGATCTACACACCAGGCAAATACATAGTGTTAGCAGATGCACTATCTCGAGCACCCACAATGAGTCATGTGAGCTCTACTGAAGAAGACGTGGATGTTCATGTGAGTATGGTCACTGCTGCGCTGCCCGTATCAGACACAAAATCAAAGCAAATAGCAGAAGAAACAGTAAAAGATACAGTATTACAAACAGTAATAGAGAACATTCATCATGGTTGTCCAAAAGGTTCCTGTCCAAAATATTTTCACATAAGGTCAGAATTGAGTGTCGCAAGTGGACTATTGCTAAAACAGAACAGAATAGTCATTCCACAAGCTCTACGTCAAGACATGCTCAAAAGGATTCATGAGGGACACCTCGGAATTGAAAAATGCAAAAGGAGAGCAAGAGACACTGTTTATTGGCCTGGCATAAATAAGGACATTGAGAACATGATAGGCAAATGTGAGAAATGTCAGAAACACCAAAACAAACAAGCAAAGGAACCAATGATAGTAGCTGACATACCAACAGCACCATGGCAAAAGGTTGGTATGGACCTTTTTCATTTAAATGGTAAAGACTATCTAATAGTGATTGACTACTATTCTAACTATCCTGAGATGGCGCTGCTCTCAAGCACCACAGCAAGCAGTTTCATAATGCATGTGAAATCCATCTTCGCCAGACATGGAATTCCCAGGATTGCCATTAGCGACAATGGTCCGTGCTTCAACTGTAAGGAGTGGCAACAGTTTGCAGCACATTATGACTTTCAGCACATCACATCCAGTCCTTTGTATGCTCAGTCAAATGGTAAGGCAGATAAAAGTGTTCAAGTTCTCAAGCAGCTACTGAAGAAAGCGACAGAAAGCAAGTCTGATCCTTATCTCGCCCTGCTGAGCTACCGAGCCTCACCTTTAGACTGTGGTTCTTCACCTGCTAAACTACTAATGGGTCGCAAGTTGTGCACCACGCTACCCTGCTGTGCAAAAGAACAGCAAAGTGAGGAACTGAGACAGAGACTTCAACTGTTAAAGCTGAAACAGAAATCATACTATGACAAGTCATCTAAAACTCTAAAACCATTGACAAGGGATGATGTTGTCAGGATTGAGGATCCAGATGCATGGAACAGGAAAGCTACAGTTCTTGAGGAAGTAGGACCAAGGTCATACACTGTTAGAACTGAGGAAGGACAGATTCTCAGGAGGAACCGCCGTTCCCTCCTAAAAACACAAGAGACTATTCAAGAGCAGATTGATGACAATGCCGCAACTGCATCTTGTCATTCACCGCCAGAACAATCTCATGAAGACACATCAGACTTACCCGTGTTGAGAAGATCCACACGTGAAGTAAAAGAGCCTGATTGTACTCAAAGATTAAGTCTATGTAAAGCTTTGAAAATGTGTTGACTGTTTTGAAAATGTTTATGTTTATAGAGCACTAACAAAAGTGTTACTGATATTATCTTTATTGTTTCCTTGAAAGTTGATTTTGTTAAACCTCAAAGAAAGGGGGATGTAATGATCAATAACATGCCATTCTTTAGTGGACACTAGGTGGAGCCGTAGAGCTGTATATAGCTGTATGTATAAGACTACACTACCCCGCTGTATGTATATTAAAACTACATTACCCATGAGGCACTAGGCTACCCACAAGGCAGCAGTCAAGATGGAAGCCTCTACAGATACTGTACCTAGTCCACATGTGCTCAATAAAAGTGTCTAGCAAAAGCTAGCTGTGTTCATAATAAGAATGTCTATTTATTAATGAACATAAGACGTCACAAAGTAGCGTGGTGCCTGCGGCATGGAATTTGACGTCGGCCACTTGGAGGCTAGAGGGGCTGGTTCAGTAAGCCTGCACCTCCGGATCTGAGGCTTGATCTGCGGCCATGAGGGCATAGTCGATGCCAAGCTGGACCGCATGAACGGTCGCGCGGGAGAGGCAATCTGCCACCAGGTTGTCTTTACCGGCCACGTGCTGAATATCTGTAGAGAATTCAGATATAAACGTTAGCTGACGTTGTTGTCGGGCTGACCACGGTTCGGCGGTCTTGGCCATGGCGAAATTTAGTGGCTTATGGTCCACATAAGCGGTGAAAGGACGTCCTTCCAACAAGGACCGGAAATGGCGGATGGCCAGAAAAAGAGCCAGCAACTCCTGGTCGAAGGTACTGTACGCTCGCTCATTCCGCCGTAGTTGATGGTTGAAGAACGTCAGCGGTTGCCACGTTCTGTTTACCCACTGTTCTTGTACTGCACCAATGGCGTGGTCTGACGCGTCGGTTGTGAGGGCGATGGTGGCCCGGCAGTGGGTGCGCCAGAATGGTCGCGCTGGCCAAGGCGCTTTTGGTGTCAGTGAAAGCACGGTCCATGTCGACCGTCCACCTTACGGGAACCTTGCCAGACTTGCCCTTGAGGGCCTCGTAGAGGGGCTGCATGAGCAGTGCTGCCTTAGGCACGAAACGGTGGTAGAAGTTTACCATACTGAGGAATTCTTGCAGGGCCTGAATATTCTGTGGGCGTGGGAAAGATGATACTGCCTCCACCTTCGTTTGCAAAGGGACTGCTCCTTCCGAGGTGATGCGATGCCCCAGAAAATCAATTTGTTGCAGGCCGAACTGACACTTGGCCGGGTTGATGATCAGGCCATGTTGACTGCGGCACCGAAAAAGGGTGCGTAAGTGACCGATGTGCTGCTCCTTGTTAGGGCTGGCGATGAGAATATCGTCCAGGTAGACGAACATGAATTTGAGGTCCCGGACTACGGCGTCCATCAGGCACTGGAAAGCCTGGGCAGCGTTCTTCAGTCCAAACGGCATCTGCAGGAATTCGAAAAGGCCGAATGGGGTGATGACTGCAGTTTTCTGGACATCTTGTGGGTGCACCGGGACCTGGTGGTAGCCACGGACAAGGTCGACTTTGGTAAAAATGGTATTTCCCACCAAATGGGCAGAGAAATCCTGGATATGAGGGATCAGGTACCGATCAGGAGTAGTGGCGTCATTTAGGCGTTGGTAGTCGCCGCATGGCCACCATCCGCCGCCAGGTTTCGGGACAATGTGGAGAGGCGAAGGCCAGGGACTATTTGACCGGCGAATGATCCCTAACCATTCCATTGTGGCGAACTCCGCTTTCGCGGCCGCGAGCTTGCCAGGTTCGAGGCGCCGGGCCCATGCGTAGACCGGGGGGCCAGTAGTGGTAATGTGGTGTTCGACACCATGTTTCGTGGCCGTAGAGAAGGTGGGTCTGGTCAGGTCTGGGAATTCGCCTAGCAGGCGAGTGAACTCATCCGGAGTCGGGAAAGCACAGGAGATGGTGCGCGACATGGTGTTACCGCGGTGGCAAGGGATAGAGTGAAACGTGGCCGCATTGATTAACCGTCGGTTCCTTACATTGACCAGGAGGCTGTTGACGCACAAGAAATCCGCACCGAGGATGGCTTGAGAGACCTTGGCCGAAACGAATTCCCAGTAAAACCGCTGGCCGCCGAAGCACACCTGGACCTGCCATCTGCCGAAGGTCCGAATAGCCCCGCCATTAGCCGCCTCGAGGGAGAGGCTGTGCCTTCCAGCCTGTATATCAAGAGCTGACACGGGTAGGATGCTACACTGCGCCCCAGAGTCGCATAGGAATTGCTGACCGGAGAGGGAGTTGGTGATAAACAGGAGCTTGCCTGAATTTCCGATTGCCATCGCAGCCGCTGGGCACCCGTTAGACCCAATCCTCTTTTGGCAGAGTTGCTGCTTTTTTTGGGGCGAGAAACTGCAGGGAGGGCGGCAACATCTTGCTTTCGCGCCAAAACGGGTGTGATAGAAGCACAGCCCCGCGGGTTGAGGAGCTGGGGCGGCATCTGTGGGGGAGGGGCGCCTTGTGACAGCGCAGTACTGCTGCGTAACCGCGAAGATCTTGTCCGCTTCGGCAGCAAGCGCTGTGCAGTCTGTGACTTCGGACCTGGCCAGGGCAGCTTGTACTTGTTCCGGCAATTGGCTGAGGAATAGCTCCCTAAAAATGAAGCATTCCGGTTCAGAGCCCAGGAGCGTGAGCATTTGGCTCATTAGCTTGGAAGGCTTGGAGTCCCTGAGGCCGGGCATAGCGAGCAGTCGGCGGGTGCGCTCCGACTTCGTGAGCCCGAAGACCTGTAGCAACCGCGCCTTGAGTGTTTCATACTTGCGGTCGTCCGGGGGGGTCTCAAGCAGGCTGACGATCCGCGAGGCGGTGGCGCCGTCGAGTGCGGAGACCACGTAAAAGTATCGGGTCTGATCCGCAACGATGTTCCGCAGTGCGAACTCGGCTTCGGTTTGGATAAACCACGAGGTCGCCTGTTGCTCCCAGAACTGCGGCAGCTTCAATGCAACGGAGTTTGCTTCCATGCTTCGTTCCTTCTGCGAATATTGTTCGCAAAAATCGGGGTCACCAATCTAGGAATGGTCTAATTCCTATCAAGAGACTGAGGTCAACTCAGGCGATCAATCAAAAGAAGTTTAATGTAAAACTAACTGAGTTTAACAGACAAATGCAAAAGAACTACGGATACAGGTCTTTACAGTTCAAAGGCTCCACGAGGACTGCCCGGGCGGTCCCGTGGACGGCGTCATGACATCATCACGTTTTTCCCGCCATTGGAGGATCACGTGATTAACGGCATGACATCATCGCGTTTGCCCACGCTCTTAAAGGGACCGCGCTCTGTACATGCAAACAGTATATACAAAGATACAGGTTCAGGCTGTAGCTAATAGATTGTTAAAGGGAATTATGTACAGTTGTTCAGAGTCCCTTAGTGGCTCTGCCACAGGCTCATGGAATAGGTGGGTCAGTGGCAGCTTGGATAAGGAATTGGTTTAAGGACAGAAAACAGCGAGTTGTGGTAAATGGCTGTTTTTCAGACTGGAGGATGGTAGACAGTGGTGTTCCCCACGGGTCAGTGCTGGGGCCACTGCTTTTTAAAATATATATAAATGACCTGGATATTTGAATACAGAGTAGAATTTCTAAATTTGCCGATGACACCAAACTTGCGGGTATGGCAAACAGTGATGATGATATGTAAGGAATTAGCACACGCTAGCGGGGTTGGGGTTATTTGTCTCTGGCCAGTCAGAAGCCTCTGAGCTGCTCCAGGGACCCCCTTGCAGTTTCGAAGCACTCCCCTATTCCTGAGTTCTGACCCCCAGACTTATTCGGTGGCGATGTAAACAGAAAAACAACGTGACTCATGGTTTGGGTGCAAAACAGAGCAGTATTTATTGAAAACAAAAGAAAGAAACAACTTCAAATAATCAATGGCTCTTATGCCTGGTACAACACTTTTGCTTAAACGCAGTACACTTAGTGTCCACTAGAGGGCTCCCTTGCTCAGTGCAACACTCCTCTTATTTTAAATCCAGCACTTTTTACTTAAAACTCTTTTGCTCACTACAGCACCTTAGCTTAGTGGCTTTTACTTAAAAACACAGCACTTTAATTCAGTTACTTTAAAAACAGCTAACAGCATTCACCACAGCACTACTTTGCTTGGTGCAACACTCCTCTAAATACAGCACTTTAAAAATAGCTACAGAACTCAGTGTTCATCACAGCACTTGAGCTTGATGCAACACTCCTTTAAATAGTTTTAAATACAGTACTTTAAAACAGCTACTCCTCTCTTTAATACAGTTTTAAATACCGAATTCAGTGTCCACCATCGCACTTCTCTGCTAGGTGCAACACTGTCTTACTTGAATAGGGGAGGAAAAATGGACACGAGGGAAATCGACTAAAATCACAATTCTAACGAAATTCCCACTTTTACTCCCACCCCTATGCCTATCCTAAGTTGCCTTGTGGAAGGCCAGAAAAATATATGCTCACCACTGCAATGCCAGCTCCGTGCCCTGCGAACTTAGATCTTCACTGCCCCGAAGTGAAAAACACCCAAGTGTTTTAAAAGTAAACTGCTGGTGTTTCGCTTCCACAGACAGACTCCCACGCTGTAGAGGCACACGGAGGCAAGGCCAGAGAGAGAGAGAGATTCTGGGAAGCTATCTTTTATACCCCCATTTGGGGCCCGCCCAGATCTGGATGTTTCTGAACTAAAACAAAAGAGATCCAAACTGCCCCATTGTCTAGGGTGGCTTTAAATAAAGTTGCAGTTTAAATGTGTCCATTGTCTGTGATGGCTATCGAATAAAGCTGCAGTGGTTTGAATGTGTCTTCATTGTCTGTGATGGGCCATTGAATAAAGCTATTTCCTTGATTGCTTGAGTAAATAGCTCTGAAGGTATTGTAAACAGAAAGTCATTGTTCTGTGGTCAACTGAAACTGCAGTCTCAAGTGGTTACTCCCTTGTGTACACAAAGTAGCAGTTTCTGTAAACACATCGATTGTCTCTGCAGGGAGGGGGGTAACTCCCCTTTGATTGGTAGTTTTGACTGCTCCATTGTCCTTTGCTCACAGACACAAGCTGCTCTTACCAAGTCCTTTTTTTTGTGTCTTCGGCCATGCGGTCCGACGGCCATTTTTATCCCTGGAAATTTAAAGGCACATCGCCCAGGGATTCTTTAATCAAAAAAATTAATCTTCAAAACTGTAAATTATTGCGAATTCTTACAGATATCAATCGACTGCAACAGGACATAGAAAGGCTAACAGAATGGGCAGACAAGTAACAGATAGAATTTAATACAGAGAAGTGTGAGGTGATGCATTTTGGCAGAAGGAACAGGGAGAGGCAATATACACTTAATGGCACAGTTTTAAAGAGTGTGCAGGGACAGAGGGACCTGGGGGTTAAGTACATAGGTCCCTGATAGTGGCAGGACATATTGAGAAAGTGGTTAGCAAAGCATATGGGATCTTGGGCTTCATAAATAGAGGTATTGAGTACAAAAGTAGAGAAGTTAAGCTGAACCTTTATAAAGCGCTGGTTAGGTAATAACTGGAGTATTGCATCCAGTTCTGGTCACTACACTTTAGGAAGGATGTGAAGGTCCTTGAGAAGGTGCAGAGGAGATTTACCGGAATGGTTCCGGGGATGGGGGATCTTAGCTACAAGGACAGGTTGGAGAAGCTGGATTTGTTTTCATTAGAGCAAAGGAGGTTGAGGGGTGATTTGATAGAGGTGTACAAGATTATGACGGGTTGGATAGGCTAGACGGGGAAAGGCTGTTCCCACTAGTTGATGGTACAAGGACCAGGGGACACAGATTTAAGGTTTTGGGCAAGAAATACAGGGGGGATGTGAGGAAAAACTTTTTTACGCAGCGAGTGATGAGGACCTGGAACTCGCTGCCAACAGAAGTGGTGGAGGCGGAGACACTCAATGTTTTCAAGGGGAGACTGGATAGGCACATGAAGGAAATAAACTTGCAGGGCTACGGGGATAGAGTGGGGGAATGGGACTGACTGGATTGCTCTACAGAGAGCTGGCACAGACTCGATGGGCCAAATGGCCTCCTTCTGTGCCGTATGACTCTATATAAATGGCCTACCCTTCTGCCTGGACAAAGACATAGGCCGTAATTTTCCCTTTACAGAGAGTGTGGGTTTGTGAGCAGGTGGGCAGTTAAATGCGGTGAAATTGACAGCGCGTCAGGAAGCTGCCTTCATCCCGCCTTTAACTCCAGCGTGTTTCTCAGCACGCCAGAGACCCACTCAAGAGAGGCGGGTGACCTAATTAAAGTATTTGAGAGCTCATTAACAGACTATTAACAAACTTTCTAACCTGATGTTGCAGCTTTTGTTGTGAACGGGATTAACGGGCTTCCTGAACCTCACCTGTGAAAGCAAGGCGACAGCTGAGCAGCCATTGTGCGAGTTGAACAATTAACACTTGAAAAAATCACATAGATGTTCACACCTTACACCTGCTTCCTTGCCTAAGGGAAAGGCTCTTGCTGACACCATTTGTGTAGAGATTTTGCTTTCAGGAGTTTGCAGTTGATTTCTACAACCTCGGAAGCCACTCTCACTACATTGGAGGATTGTGCCTCCGATCTCCACTTTACCTGGCATCTATCAGATCAGCATGGGTGCTGCTTATACTGTTTCACCTTGGACCTCAGATTCGGACCAAGATGAGCCCCAGCAGCAACAACACCAGCAGAAGCAGCTTTCTCCTCACCGACCTGCCGCTCCACAGGAGAGAGGTGATGCGCACAGGGGTGCACCTCGCCGGAGGTGCTACCCCCAACACAGAGTATATAGGCAGAGGATGAGCTTCCTGGAAATGACTGAATAGCAATGCCTTAGGAGGCTCAGGCTATCGCATCAGGTTGTGGCAGACATTTATAGCTTGCTGGAAGAAGACCTACTGCCAAGTGGACCTGGTGGACACGCCTTTCCAGCGACTGTCAAAGTCACCACTGCCCTCAACTTCTTCACCTCATGCTCCTTCCAGGGATCTGCAGCAGACACTCCCAGGATCTTGCAATCGGCCACACATTGATGTATCACCCAGGTGACCGATGCCATGTTTTATAAGTCAGGCACTTATGTACACTTTGCCACTGATGAAGCCAGTGTGACAGAGCGGGCGCTCAGCTTTGCAGCACTGGCTGGATTCCCACAGGTGCAGGGCATCATCGACTGCACACATGTGCCCATCAGGGCACCTCCAGATCACCCAGGAGCATTGTTCATAAACCGGAAGGGCTTCCACTCCCTCAATATGCAGCTCATCTGCAACCACAAAAAGATCATCATGCATATGTGCACCATACTCCCAGGGAGCTGTCATGATTCATTCAACCTGTGCCAGTCTATCCTCCCTCAGCACTTCGCACCTCCAGCCAGACTTACCAGCTGGCTGCTTGGAGACTAGGGCTATCCACTGAAGACATAGCTGATGACACCCTTGAGGAGGTCAAGCAATGAGGCCGAGGAGCGCTACAATCAAAGCCAAATGGCGACAACATTTGTAATAGAGCAAGCATTCGGGATGCCGAAGATGTGCTTCAGATGTCTCGACAGATCTGGAGGAGCCCTTCAATACGCACCAGCCAGGGTCTCCAGAATGATCGTCGTATACAGCGCTCTGCATGACAGAGCGCAACAGCGAGGATTGGAGCTGCAGGAGGAGCAAGGCACAGAGCACACAGCCTCTTCAGAGGATGATGAGGAGGAGGAGCAAGTGGAACACAAGGAGGAGAAGGAGGAACCTGAGATGCAGGTGACACCTGCAGCAGCGCACATTGCTGCCCGGGATGGCCTCATAATGACACGATTTAGGTAAGTTGCACCAGTGCACTCATATGGCACCGAGATGCTGAACCATCCCCCTTCCCTATTGATATACCTATCAATTCGTCCAATGAAAAGCGACGAGTTAGGAAAGTAACTATAGGTTTTTATTGACTAAATAACAGAGCCCACCCTCATGGGTGATCGGATCCAGCAAGGAGGAATACCAGCCAGTCGACTACCTTTATACCTGGGCAGGTAGGTGGAGCCATGGGCGGAGTCAGTGATGGTCAGCCCAGGTATAACAGTGTGACAAGAGGCGACCTCGTATAGTGATACAACAGTGAGAACAGTGAGAACAATATAACAGTGATAACTATAGTGTAACGATAGTGAACGATAAAAGTGGTTTACCACATTCACCCCTTCTTTAGATTTGAGTCTGGCGGGGTGAAGTGTACTACCAGTTCTGGTATGTCAGTCTGTCCGGAGGCCTCGTAAGCCTCTCCGATCGTCGCAGCGGCGGTGTTGCATTGGGTTTACCACACCTTGCAAACCACAAAGCAGTCCTAAAATGACCAAGCCATTCCTGTCACACACACACACACACACACCCCTTGCTCGAAGTTAAGTAATGTCTCAACATTCACTCCAACTGACAAAGCAACGTACCAGATAGCAGGCAAAAATGGACAAGACAGGAAAGTGGTGCAAATAAATTAATTTATGTGGCTCATAAATACAACTAAAACTTAACCCTCTAATGTTTTGGAACACACATGTGTAGCCCCTTGTGCATCTACAATTGTGTCATTTTTTTTTCTACTACTTCCATGAGGTGCACCCGCTGTGGGTGAGGTAGAGGCAGGCTGCTCACTTCCCTGCTCTGACTGCTTAGACACTTTTGGCGGACATCCTCTGCATTTTGGAGCCTGTGAGGGCCCTGGCAAAGACTGCTCCTCAATGACGGCACCTATGCAGGGGCAGACTCGGGCATTGGGATTCGAGGCAGCATGTGGGGCTCTGAATGAGGAGGAGGCAACAGGGGAGAAGTGGGAGCAGTTTGAGCAGACCCCCACTTCCATGTCCTCTCTCAGCATCATCCCTCTCATGGGCCACCTGCACTTCCCTGCTAGCATGCCAGAAATCCCAATCAGGGACAGGGACTCAACAAAATTAAGGTAAGCAAAATAACAGTAATGAAGAAAATAATGGCACTAAAGAGTGACAAATCCCCAGGACCAGATGGTTTCCACCCCAGGGATTTAAAGGAAGTAGGTGAGCACATTGCAGATGCCCTAACTATAATCTTCCAAAGTTCTCTCGATTCAGGAACCGTTCCTGAAGCCAATAGGAATACCACAAGACCTGGACGACATTCAGGATGTTGCCAACAAGAGCATCTAACCACCGCCCCTTGACATTCAATGGCATTACCATCGCCAAATCCCCAAACATCAACATCCTGGGGGTTACCATTGACTAGAAACTTAACTGGGCCAGCCACATAAATACTGTGGCTATAAGAGCAAGTCAGAGGCTGGGTATTCTATGGCGAGTGTCTCACCATCTGACTCCCCAAAGCCTTTCCACCATCTACAAGGCAAAAGTCAGGAGTGTGATGGAATACTCTCCACTTGCCTGGATCAGTGCAGCTCCAACAACACTCAAGAAGCTTGACACCATCCAGGACAAAGCAACTATTGAATCTGCTTGCAGGCAGTGTATTCCAGATCACAACAACTCACTGTATAAAAAAAGTTTCCTCATATCGCCTCTGGTTCTTTTGCGAATCACCTTAAATCTGTGTCCTCTGGTTACCGATCCTTCTGCTACTGGAAACGGTTTCTCCTTATTTACTCTAGCAAAACCGTTCATGATTTTGAACACCTCTATCAGATCTCCTCTTAACATTCTCTGCTCTAAGGAGAACAACCCCAGCTTCTCGAGTCTCTCCAGAGAACTGATCTCCCTCATCTCTGGTGCCATTCTAGTCAATCTCTTCTGCACCCTCTCTAAAGCCTTGATATCCTTCCTAAAGTGTGGTGCCCGGAATTGAACACAATACTCCAGCTGAGGCCTAACCAGTGTTTTATAAAGGGTTAGCATAACTTCCTTGCTTTTGTATTCTATTCCTTGATTAATAAAGCCAAGGATCCCATATGGTTTTTTAACAGCCTTCTCAACTTATCCTGCCACCTTCAAAGATTTGTGTACATACACCCCAGGTCCCTCTGTTCCTGCACCCCCTTTAAAATTGTACCATATAGTTCATATTGCCTCTCCTCATTCTTCCTACCAAAATGTATCACTTCACTTTTCTCTGCGTTAAATTTCAGCTGCCATATGTCTGGCCATTTCACCAGTCTGTCTATGTCCTCCTGAAGTCTGTTACTATCCTCATTGTTTACTACATTTCCGAGTTTTGTGTCATCTGCAAATTTTGAAATTTTGCCCTGTATACCCAAGGTAAGGTCATTAATATATATCAAAAAAAGCAGTGGTCCTAATGCCCAGCCCCGGGGGACATCGCTGTACACTTCCCTCCAGTCTGAAAAATAACCATTCACCACTACTCTCTGCTTTCTATCTCTTAACCAATTTTATATCCAACTTGACACTTTGCCCTGGATCCCATGGGCTTTTAACTTCGTGACCAGTCTGCCATGTGGAACCTTATCAAAAGCCTTGCTAAAGTCCATATACAATACATCAAATGCACTACCCTCATCTACCCTTCTAGTTACCTCCTCAAAAAATTCAATCAAGTGTACGGCATCTTTTTGAAACATATCTTCTAAGCCAATATCATTTCTCATTACTGCACTGATCTCATCCCTTATTAACAGAGCTACACCGTCTCCTTTTCCTTTCTGCCTATCCTTACGAAATGGCAAATACCCCTGAATATTCAGTTTCCAGCCTTGGTCATCTTGCAACCATGTCTCTGTAATGGCTATCAGATCATACCCATTAATTTCTATTTGTGCTGTCAACTCATCTATCTTGTTATGAATGCTGCGTGTGTTCAGATATAGAGCTTTTAATTTTGTCTTTTTACCATTTTTCCCTACTCTGACCCCTCTTTCTGATGCACTCTTATGTGTATACGCTCTGTCCCTTCCTGTCACACTCTGGTTATCATTACCCCTATCACTACCCTGCACTTTTGCCTTCTCATTTTTCTTTGACATTTTATATTTCCGCTCAGCGGATCCCTCCCCCCCACTAGTTAGTTTGAAGCCCTATCTACAGCCCGAGTTATTCGACTCGCCAGCCTGGTTCAAATGAAGCCCGCCCCGATGGAACAGCTCCCTCTTACCCCAGTACTGGTACCAGTGCCCCAAGAATCGAAACCCATTTCTCCCACACCAATCTTTGAGCCACTTGTTCATCTCTCTGATCTTATTTACCCTATGCCAATTTGCACGTGGCTCAGGTAGTAATCCAGAGATTATTACCTTTGTGGTTCTGCTTTTTAATTTAGCCCCTAGCTGCTCATACTCCCTCAGCAGAACCTCTTTCTTTGTCCTACCTATGTCATTGGTACCTACATGGACCACGACAACTGGATCTTTCCCCTCCCATTCTAAGTTCCTCTCCAGCCCAGAGGAGATGTCATTTACCCTGGCAGGCAATACAGCCTTCGGGACTCAGATTCTTGGCTGCAGAGAACAGTGTCTATCCCCCTAACTATACTGTCCCCTACCACTACCACATTTCTTTTTGCTCCCCCCACTTGAATGGCCCCCTGTACCACATTGCTGTGGTCAGTTTGCTCACCCTCACTGCAGTCCCTACTCTCGCCCACACACAAGCCGGAATTTTGCTGGTGCTCAGGGGGTGGGTTTGGAGGTGGGACATCCGGCAAAATCACAAAGATTGACAGCGGGCAGGAAACGCGCTGTCAACCCACCTTCAATCAATCTTCCCAAGTGTTGGGTCCCCAATTTGTGCATGGACCCGACACCTAGTGGCGGGAAGAGGATTATAGCTACTTAATTGCCTGTTAAAGGTTGTTAACAGGCAGTTAACAGGCTCTTTTGCAATTTTGACACTTCTACTTCGGGCTTCCCGACATCCGGACACCACGCCAGGTAAGTGTGGTGTGTTGTGAGTCTGCTGTAATGTTCCTGCATTGATGACAGCTGCAGAAGTGGTGTGAAGGATCCAATGGTGCACTGGTGAGTTTCAGAGGTAAGAAAATGTTGAGAAATTCATTTTTAACGCATTTAGACTTTTCTGTAAGTAACAAGTTTTCAATTGTATGTGTCGTCCCACCTCATTGGGAGAACCTCTCTCACCAGTGACAGATCGCTTCTGTAACCTCACCTGCAGCTACCCTCTGATCTAGCCTAAGGAGGGAGTCACTGGAGAGCCTGGGTGCAAGAGCTCACCTTTGTACAGTGATTGTCAGTGTTTGCAGCACCTCAATGCTGTCAAACACAGAAATCAGCTGTCAAAAAAAAATTGTGCGTGGTCCCTTTAAGAAAATCAGCAGATGACGCATCATCAAATGATGTCATCTGATCGGCTTCGTCTTAGTTGGCCGGCAAGCCCGCAGGGCAGGCATAACAAGGCCAATTGATGTAAAATCACGTTTAGTGGGCCGGATATAGTTGGGGGCAGGACTGGATCCCGGAAGCCACCTGACCCACTCCCAAGCCGCATCGATTGAGAAAATCGTGGCCAGAGAGTAAGAACCTCGTAACAGCTGGACAAGAGCAAGGGCTGAGGCTCCTCCACCACTACCTCCTGGGTCCCCAAACATACCTCGCTCATTCTCACACCCACCTGTCCCTGACCACGGACCAAATTTGAATTAATGAATCTAGGCAGGGGTGTGACTGCCTCCTGGAACACAGCATCCAAGTAACTCTCCTCCTCCCTGATGTGTTGCAGTGTTTGAAACTCGGACTCCAGCTTATCAACACAGAGCTGACGTTCCTCAAGCAACCAACACTTACTGCAAATGTGGTCACCATGGACCTCAATGGTGTCCACCAGCTCCCACATGTTGCAGCAGTAACACATCGCATGCCCTGCCATCTCTAATGTATTTAATTAATTAAGGCCTAGAAATTCAGTATAGCCACTTTTGGGGCGGTAAAGTCGGGCGGCCGCTAAAGTTTGCACCCGGCGCAAAGTCGCGCCACCTTCGCCGATATTCAGTCGCATCGCCCCAAGAGGTTGCTGCTGCGCTAAAACAGGCGATGCACGACTATCATTAGGCGCTAAGCCGGTGATCCGGGACGCTAACACCGAGGACGGGCGCAGCGCAGGTGCGGCAACTTGCTCAATGAAGGCAGACACGCTGGCGCCGGTCAGCTCTTAAAGGGGGTCGACTTGTTTGGCTGCCATGCCCTGCACACTGCAGCCCTGAAGCAAGGCCTGACCATTGCTGGTTCATCAGTTCCACGCCCTCAACCATGGGGAAGTCCGCTATTCTTCCAAATCCCATTGCACGCTCTTGCTGCTTGTCCAGGGTCATGGGGAAGGAGATGTACTGGCGTCTCCTTCTGAAAAGGGCATTGTTCACCTGGCGGATGCAGCAATGTTCCGTGAACTGGGAGATGTTGGCAATGTCCCCAGTAGTGGATTGGAAGGAGCCAGTGGCATCGAAGTTGAGAGCCACCGTCACCTTCACTGCCACTGACAGAGACGTCCTGCTCCTCAGCTGTGGCTGCAGATCTCTGCGAAGCAGGTGGCAGATCTCAGTGACCACCTCCCTTCTGAATCGCATCCTCCAAACACACTGCTCCTCAGACATGGTCAGATATGAGAACTGCTGGCGGTATACCCTGGGTGGGTAAGGCCTCCTGTGCCGACGCCTGTTGGCCAATCTCCGTCTAGCCATGACTGGCACTCTCTCACGGTGTCTCTGATCCCTTTGAATGCAATGCAGAAAGCCAATGTTTCCACCCATTGCAGCCCCCATTATATGTGGCGACTCAAGGCTATGGCACTGAAAGTGAAATCCAAGTGCAAAGCTCTGGCCTGAAGCCACAAGTACCTGTGTGAGCGCTGAGTCAAAGCAGAAAGCTCTCTGCCTTTGTCTCTCTCCAAATATCCGTCTCTCACACAGAGGGATTGGCACAAAATGTCTGCCACTTAGACGGCAGGAGGAGTCCCCTTTAAATAGCGCCCCCCACGCCCCGCATCGGCTGAGCACCGTTCCACTCTAACAGTCGCTAGGGGCGCCAGGCGCACAATGGGGCGGCGCGACTGAAGTTCCGGTTGGGGGCGCACAAAGGGCGTTGCACGAGGAAATGACATCAGGATCTGCGCGCGCAGCTGAGCGCGCGCAAAGACTTTGTGCCGCCGCTAAATCTCTAGTGAAGTTGGGGCGAGGCGTAGATCGCGCTGCGCCCGGGCGCTAGCCGCCTAGCACCCGACATCTACTCCTCCTAAGGCGCTAGCGGCTGGCGCAACCAACTGAATTTCTAGGCCTAAGTGTTTAAGTTTGGAACGTTTAGTTTTTAATTCCGGCTCTTAATTTAAACCAATGCCCAAGAAAAAGAGAGAAATACTGACCAACCAATTGCTTCCCTGCTTTCCTGTGACATCAGACTTTGAATCTTTCTACTTCTTACCCTCCTAGGTCAGTTGGCGCTGCTCCGGGCTCGCTCTCTTGTAGGTTAATCTCTAACAGGTCACAGCTCTTTACAAAAACCCTCTTATTCCATCTGAAAATGCTTTACAAAAACATTTTTTTTAATCCTACCCATTATGACCACCCTTCACCTTGTGCCCAACACAACCACCATGCAATGCAATCCCTGTAGCTGTCAACGAAAGGTAAGTTTTGGGGAAAAAAATCAAAAACCCCTTCACATGGAGACAGGAGTCACGATCACCCCTAGTGAACATTGATGTGTTTGGTGATGTGCAAACTTTTAGCTTCCCTTCAGCTGAAAGGTAACCCTACAGGTTCAGCAACATGCCTGTTGAATACTTCACCGCACAACACCTCCCTGCTCTTCCTGGAGTGTGATTAGGCTTGGTGGCTCCTGTTGGGAACACTGGCACTGTTTCAGATGTAATCCTTCACTGCCCACCTACTCACTGCAAAGCTGCTGAGTGTTTCAGGGTTTTTTCGCCCCCTCTGCTGTTTACCGGCCTGTCTGTGCAGACTCCAGTTGGAGAACCACTGGATTATTCTTCCACTATCCAAATGCATGGGAGGGCTGCGTTCATATTCAATTAGCAAATTACAACAGCAAGAGTGTTCTGATTGACCTTTGGCAATGCTACATTACCGGATATCAGTATATAAATTCACTTCTGTTAACTGGGCGTGTGGGCCTACCTACAGGAATGATTGTCACTGGACTCAAGGAAACCATCTGGTGCAGCCTGAAAACCTGTACACCCTCCTCATTGCCCATTCCTCTCTTTGTACCCCCATATCTTTCTCCCTGTCACTCTTCCCCCATCGCGCGCGCTCTCTCTGTACTTCTATCTCTCTGCCTATCTCTGCCATTTCTCTCTGTACCTCCATCTCTTTCTCCGTCACTCTCAATCTCTCTACCTCCATCTTTCTCCCATTCCTTTCTCTGTGCCCCATTTCCCTGTCACTCTCCACCATCTCTCCTCCCTCCCACCCAAGTCTCACGCTCACCAGATTGCACTCACTGACTCTGCTGAACTGCTCGAACAACGGCTGGATCTTGCCCCGCCGCACCTCCAGGGACAGCTTCCACACGAGGAGCTTCACCATCCTCGCCGTGTACAGTACCGTCACAACTCAGCTTGGCCCGGGGAAGGGAGAAATGTGGACCGACTCCTACCACCCCCAATTCACAAAATGGTGGCTGCGGGACCGCCTTTCTTGCTCTTCCATTGGCTGCTACCCATCACTTTGCTTTGTGATTGGGTCCCTCTGCTGTCAATTAACTGCCAGACCTGTGAACAGCTGTCAGTCAAATAATCTTACAGCTGATTGGCCTGATCAAACCCACATGTCCCACAGTAGCCAATCACCAGGAGGCGTAACATAGAGTCATAAGAGTCATAGGCCTAGAAATTGGGTATTGCCCTGCTTGGGGCGTTAGAATTGGCGCAGCGCAAAGTTGATAGCCAGACGCAACTTATCGCCACCTGGCGCGATTTTGGGTTGCATCGGCCCTAAAGGTGATTGAGGCGTGAATTCAGGCATTACACGGGACTCCTAAGGCGCTAAATTACCAGCGCAGCCCAATATCGGAGCGGACGGGCGCAGCGCAGGTGCTCTCAATTGCCGATGACCACGAGACTTCCAGGCGCCGGCCAGCTCTTATAGGGGTGGGTCAGTCAGCTTCAGCATCCACACTCTGCGCCTTGCAGGCCTCAGAATCGGCGAAGGCCCTTCTCTGGTGCTAAAAACTTGGACCAGATAGAGAAGGTGAGACAGAGAGCAGAGCGCTTCACCAATGAGGCTCTGGAGCAATTGGTGGCCGCAGTGGAGCGCCGGCGAGATGTTCTCTACCCAGACAATGGCAGGAGGCCGAATCATAAGGACTACCGACGAGCTTGGAGGGATGTATGCCAGAGGGTCAACTCCAGCAGCATGGTGAACAGGAGCCCTGTCCAATGCAGAAAGAAATTCAACGACCTCACTCGGGTCGTGAGGGTGGGTGTTGTTTCTGCAAACTTCTGCATCCCTTCATTTGCAGCTGACTTTATGGCTACAGGGTGGCCTGTGCCCCATTGGCCATCTACCAGCAAGCACCCATGGCCCTTTCTGGGCACACACATGCATATTTGACTTGGCGTCATGTAAGGGCTCTTGCACCATGGGAGGCATGAGATAATCCCTCAGGGCATCAGGTAACATAACTTCCCCTCCTTTCCCCTGCAGTCCAAGCTGGCGAGGATTGGCAAAGACCAGCTTCGCACCAGTGGAGGACCTCCACAAGTGGTCACTCTCACGGATCTCGAGGAGAGAGTCCACCAGATTCTTGGAGGACGTCTGAGTGGTCCTGTAACCACTGTAGCTGCCGACCCCATTGTCGAAAGTGATGGTAAGGTTCTCACCTTTTACAACTGTCTCCTTCCACTTGTTACCCCCGCCAGTATGCTTTCTCACTGTGGACCCATGTCATAGCCTTGCCGCAATCTGGCATCCCTTGCTGCCAAGCTGTCCTTTTGCTAAAGCCACTCTTCCACCTCCCTGCTTTCAGATGCTGCATCACTAGCTCGGGAGCCGGGCCCTCAAGCTGCCAGTGCCAGTGCCTCCAAAGGCTCAATGAGAAAAGTACTGTCCAACAGAATCACAGAAACCCCACAGTGCAGATAGAGGCCATTTCGGCCCATCGAGCCTGCACCGACACATATCCCACCCAATCCCCGTAACCCCTACACCAACACCAACACATATCCCACCCTATTCCTGTAACCTCACGTATTTAATCCCCCTAACACTAAGGGTCAATTTATCATAGCCAATCAACCTAACCCGCACATCTTTGGACTGTGGGAGGAAACCGGAGCACCCGGAGAAAACCCACGCAAACACGGGGAGAATGTGCAAACTCCACACAGACAGTCGCCCGAGGCCGGATTCGAACCCGGGTCTCTGGTGCTGTGAGGCAACAGTGCTAACCACTATGCCACCGAAGGTCAGCAACTCTCTCCAGCAATGATCAGAATGGCCAGCCCAAATGGCTGCAGCTTTTATACTAGTGCTGTCCCCTTTAAATAGCGCCCCCCGAGTCCGAGAAGGGCCTGGGAATGCTCCATCCAACTGTCACTAATAGCGCCAGGCGGAAAGGTTGCGGGCGCTACCGAATATCCGGTCCGGGGCGCCAAAAAGGCGTTGCACACTGAAATGACGTCATGATCTGCCTGCGCCCGCGGGCGCGTGCAAAGAGTTAGCACCGGCGCTAAAAGGATACTCAATATGGGAGGTGGTGCTATATTCACTGCGCCCGCCCGAAAATTGGGTAACGCCCCAATTCTCGGGCTCTTTAGGCGCTAATCGCTGGCGCTACCAACTGAATTTCTAGGCCATAGAGTTATACAGCACAGAAAGAGGCCCTTTGGCCCATCGCGTCCGCGCCGGACATCAAGCCCTGTCTAATCTAATCCCATTTTCCAGCATTTGGTCCATAGCCTTGTATGCTATGGCATTTCAAGTGCTCATCCAAATGCTTCTTGAATGTTGTGAGGTTTCCTGCCTCTACCACCCTTTCAGGCAGTGAGTTCCAGATTCCAACCACCCTGAAAAAGTTTTTCCTCAAATCCCCTCTAAACCTCCTGCCCCTTACCTTGAATCTATGCCCCCTTGTTATTGATCCCTCTACTAAGGGGAAAAGTTCCTTTCTATCCACCCTATCTATGCCCCTCATAATTTTGTATACCTCAATCAGGTCCCCCCTCAGCCTTCTCTGCTCCAAGGAAAACAACCCCAGCCTGTCCAGTCTTTCTGCATAGCTGAAGCGCTCCAGCCCAGGTAACATCCTGGTAAATCTCCTCTGCACCCTCTCCAAAGCAATCACATCCTTCCTATAGTGTGGCGACCAGAACTGCACACAGTACTCCAGCTGTGGCCTTACCAGCATTTTGTAACGAAGGTGAGAGATTGCAGAGCTCTGAGATGCAGAGGGATCTGGGTGTCCTAGTGCATGAATCGCAAAAGGTTACTATGCAGGTACAGCCAGTAATTAGGAAAGCTAATAGAATGTAATTGTTTATTGTGAGGGGAATTGAATACAAAAGTAGGGAGGTTATGCTTCAGTTATACAGGGCATTGGTGAGACCACATCTGGAGTACTGTGTACAGTATTGGTCTCCTTATTTAAGGAAGGATGCAAATGCATTGGAAGCAGTTCAGAAACGGTTTACTAGACCAATACTTGGAATGGGCGGGTTGTCTTATGGGGAAAGATTGGACAAGCTAGGCTTGTATCCGCTGGAGTTTAGAAGAGTAAGAGGTGACTTGATTGAAACATATAAGATCCTGAGGGGTCTTGACAGGGTAGATGTGGAGAGGATGTTTCCTCTTGTGGGAGAATCCAGAACTAGGGGTCACTGTTTAAAAATAAGGTGTCGCCCATTTAGGACAGAGATGAGGGGAACTTTTTCTCACAGAGGGTCGTGAGTCTTTGGAACTCTCTTCCTCAGAGAGCAGTGGAAGCAGAGTCTTTGAATATTTTTAAGGCAGAGGTAGATATTCTTGATAAGCAAAGGGGTCAAAGGGGTAGGCGGGAATGTGGAGTAATCAGATCAGCCATGATCTTGTTGAATGGCGGAGCAGGCTCAAGGGGCCGAGTGGCCAACTCCTGCTCCTAATTCGTATGTTCGTATGTAATAAAGTAGGAAAAGAATCATGACTTTTCAGTTAAATCGTGAGATCACGAGTTGAGGTAAATTTTCAATATAAATCGCCTGTCTCGCGATTAATTTGCGAGAGTTGGCATTACTGTGATGGTCTTGGTGATGGAGAGGATATGGGGTCAGAAGCTCAGCTCAGGATCAAATAGGATGCCGAGGTTTCGAACAGTCTGGTTCAGCTTCAGGCATTTGCCAGGGAGGGAGTTGGTGGCTAGGTCAAGGAGTTTATGGCGGGGACTGAAGACAATGGCTTTGGTCTACTCAATAGTTAATTGGAGGAAATTTCTGCTCATCAAGTACTAGACGTCAGACAAGCAGTGTGAAAATTAGAGACAGTGGTCAAGAAAGGTGGCATTGAGCAATGTTCCCTGTAAGCTGCACTTTGTTCTTCGCGGCCTGTTTCTTTCAATGCACGGTCCCTTTAAATGTCTGCGCAAGTGCAGTATTTTCAATGTAAAAGATTGTGAGCAGCCTGCGCGGGACGTTGCAGATTATTGCACGGCCAAGCACATGCACAGCTTCGAGGAAACAATGGTGGTGAGGTAGAGCTGGGTGTTGTCAGCGTACATGTGGAACCTGATGCTGTGTTTTCGGATGATGTCGCGAGGGGCAGCATGTAGATGAGAAATAGGAGCGGTCAAGGATAGATGCTTTGGGGACTCCAGAGATAATGGTGTGGGAGTGGGAGGAGAAGCCATTGCAGGGGATTCTCTGTCTACGGCTGGATAGATAACAATGGAACCAGGTGAGGGCAGTCCTACCCAGTTGGACAATGGAGGAGAGGCGTTGGAGGAGGATGGTGTGGTTAACCATGTCAAAGGCTGCAGACAGGTTAAGAATGATTAGGAGCATTAGTTCACCATGGTTACAGTCACATAGGATGTCATTTGTGAGTTTGATAAGTGCTGTGGCAGGGGCAGAAAACTGATTGAAGGAGTTTCAGGAAAGGTGGGCATGGATTTGAGGCAACAACACATTCAAGGATTTTGGAGAGGATGAGAAGTTGGAGATGGGGTGGTAATTTACAAGGACAGAGGAGTCAAGGGTGTTTTTTTTGAGGAGGGGTTGATGACGACAGATTTGAAAGGGTGGGGGACTGTACCTGAGGAGAGGAGACCGTTAACAATATCAGCTAACATGGGGGCCAGGAAGGGAAGTTAGGTGGTCAGCAGTTTGGTGGGAATAGGGTCGAGGGATCAGGAGGTGGGTCTCATGGACAAGATGAGCTAGGAGAGGCATGAAGGGAGATAAGAGAGAAATTAGAGAAAGATGCAAGTTGAAGACTAGGGCAGGGGGAACCTGGGGGAGGTTTGGCTTAGTGGGCTGGATGAAGGGAGGGAAGCGGCAGAGACAGTCTCAACGGATGGTCTCAATCTTCGAGACAAAGAAGTCCATGAGCTCCTCATACATGTTGTTGGAGGTGAGGATGGACACAGTGGCCCAATTCTTTTGTTTAATTCATTCTCGGGATGTGGGCATTGCTTGCAATGCCAGCACTTATTGCCCATCCCAGATTTGGTACAACTGAGTGGCTTTCTAGGCCAATTTAGAGGGCAATTAAGAGTCAACTACGTTGGTGACACTGGAGTTACATATGGGCCATACCAGGTAAGGATGGCAGGTTTCCTTCCCTAAAGGATATTAATGAACCAGTTGGGTTTTCATGACATCCGACAGCCATTTCTCCTTCAAAGTTTATTTCGACATTTTGGTTTGTTTTTGTTTAAAAAAAAACAGTAGCTGCCATTTTCAGACTACTTCAGGAAAAGTCATTTTGTCTTTTGAATAATCAGCTGCAGGACCTGATCCTTTTCACAAAGTCTGCAGTCAGTTTTGGGCCAGGATCACAACCTACCGCACCTTCTTCGGAACAGATACAGGCTTACTCTGCACTAATGTTGACAAATTAGCTGTTTCAGACAATTTATAACTGACCTGAAACTTGCTGCTTTCTCCACTTCATTAAACCGTCAATCAATAATGCTCAATTAGCTGCCTATTATGTGACATTTTTGTTGTGGCAAATGATATTAGTATAAAGGCTTCCACTGTCTTCTGGAGAGACATGTCTATAAGGACATATGCCAGAAGCACCAAATCTGATCTGCAACCAGAATGTCGGGAAGGAGTTCCGCATCACAACATCATTATTGCAAGAAACAAATGGTATGTCACAGCATGTGCGTGACTTCCTAAAGAAGCAATGGGTGAGTAAGCATAAATAGTCTGCTCATTCACCAGATCAGAGTCCTAATAGATGGGTTGTATGAATGTCTAGAAACCAACATCTTTCATCAATTGAAGGAAGTAATTGAAGGTGAGAGGTGAGGTATCCCATGGCAAGCTATTCTTTGTGTTGGCTGTTTGAATGTGAACTTAGCTTTTATAGTAGGACCACTAGTAACGTCAAATGAAGCAGAAAATTTCCAAATGAGAAATATATCTTACAACCCCAAAAGATGAAAGCTGGGGAGATATTTTTACTTTCTCTGAAACTGTTTGGCATGATTGTTATCAATAGACAGCAAGTTCTTTTCTCTGATGTAACATTCATATCCTCTCATAACAGTGATATTGTGTTTAAGGACTAGTCCATATAAATATTTTTATACAATATATGCAGCCTATAACATGTTTTGTGTAACTCCCAAACAATGCTTTTGAAAAAGTACAGTGTGCATTTATTATAAACACCTATTTTGATCCAGTGCAATTTAGATCTTCGCTATTTGGACTTCACCTGTATAATGGATATACAACTGTGTAAGAAACCTGGGAAGTTAAGTGACAAATTAACTTTAACAGATAAATGTGAGGTGATGCACTTTAGTAGGAAAAATAGAAACATCAGCTACATCTTAGCAAATAAGAAACTGAATGGGGTAGAAGAGCAAAGGGAACAAATAATTGAAAGCAGCTTTGCAGGTTAGCCAAGCAATTAAAAATGCCATCAAAGCACTGAGATTTATATCTAGGGGTATAAAATTCAAAAATAATGAATTTATGTTAAACTTGTATAGGACCATGGTCAGGTCACACTTAGAGTACCGTGCACAGCTCTGGTATCCATACTATAAAAAGGAAATAGAAGCAGTGGAGAAAGTGCAAAAAAGATTTACAAAGCTGGTAGCAGAACTGAGAGAATACAGCTATCGGGAAAATTTGAATGGGTTGGGTCTTTTTTCTTATAAAAAGACTTAGAGGTGATCTGATAGAGATATTTAAAATTATGAATGGGTTGGAGAGGTTAGATGTGGAGAACATGTTCCACTTGTGGGAGAATCCAAAACTAGGGGCCATAAATGCAAGATAGTTATTAATAAAACCAATAGGGAATTTAGATTGGAAAATTGCGCATGTCACTCCACTAGTTAAGAATGGTGAAAGAGGGAAACCAGGGAATTATAGATCAGTTAGCCTAACATCTATTGTCGGGAAATTACTAGAGTCAATAATTAAAGATAGGGGGGTAAAAATTGGGTGCCGGGGTGCTAATTTTAGCGCCCTGAAAAAGTTAGCACCCCCGCGGCTAATTTTCCCAGGTAGCGCCCTGAGGGGGAGGAGGGACGCTACTGGAAGCGCCCCGCGTCCCTCTTGGGGCTCTGCGAGCCAATATCGCGGCTCATCATGCTGCGGTACTGCAGGCCTTCCTCCCCTTATTAAAGGGGAGGGGCCTGGCGCAGCGTGTGCCAGCGTCCAGCTGGGCCACCAGGGATCGGGAGTGTTGGCAAATGAGCTCATTACTCAAGAGGAGTGCCAGGTTCACAGAGAGCAGCCAACACCCCGCGGGGGGACTTCACGGGGGTCGGGGGCAGCAACGGGGCCAGGAGGTGCTGGCAGGCGACCAGCAACAAAAATGGCCGCCTGCCACCTCCCCTTTAACTAGTGGCACCCTGGCCGCAGGTAGGCCCCCCTGACCCCGGGCAGACATAGCGTCCGGCGATAAGTCAGGGGGCACCACCCAATATTACAGCCGGGACGCGAGTGGGGCGCTGCACACGGCGATGACGTCATCGCAGGCAGCGCCGCGCAGTGCTAATGGTTAGCGCCGCTGCTAACCTCCCACTGAATTTCGTGGGCAGTGTTAGCAGTGCCGCGCCCAGGCGCTAGTTGATTTGAGCCCCGTTAGCGCTGTTTATCAACTGAATTTAGCCCCCAGGGTGACTGAACACCTTGAAAATTTTCAGCTGACCAGAGAGATCTGGATTTGTAAAACGTAGGTCATGCCTGAAGAATCTGACTGAATTTTAGAGGTGTCTAAAGTAGTGGACAGGGGCATGTCTATGAATGTTATTTATATGGACTTCCAGAAGGCATTTGATAAAGTCCCTCATAAGAAACTGAAGCCCTTGGAATTGACGGCAAATTATTGACCTGATTATGAAATTGGCTGAGTGGCAGGAGACAGAGTGGGGATAATGGGTAGGTGCTCTAATAAGCAGGATGTGACTAGTGGTGTCCCGCAGGGATCTGTGTTGGGGCCTCAACTATTCACAGTATTTATTAACGACTAAGTTGATGGGATAGAAAGCCACATATCCAAATATGCAGATGACACAAAGATAGGCGGCATTGTAGGCAGTGTAGAGGAAAGCACAAATTTACAAAGGGCTATTGATAGATTAAGTGAATGGGCAAAACTGTGGCAAATGAATTTCAATGTAGGCAAATGTGAGGTCATCCAGTTTGGACCTAAAAAGGATAGAACAGGGTACTTTCTAAATAGTGAAACGCTAAAAACTGTGGTGGTCCAAAGAGACTGGGGAATCCAGGTACATAGATCATTAAAATGTCATAAACAGGTACAGAAAATAATCAAAAAGGCTAATGGAATGCTGGCCTTTATATCTAGAGGACTAGAATACAAGGGGTAGAAGTTATGCTACAGCTATACAAAGCCCTGGTTAGACCACACCTGGAGCACTGTGAGCAGTTCTGGGCACCACACCTTAGGAAGGATATATTAGAAGGAGTGCAGCATAGGTTTACCAGAATGTTACTTAGACTCCAGGGGCTAAATTATGAGGAGTGATTACACAAACTAAGGTTGTATTCCCTGGAATTTAGAAGGTTGCGATGATCTGATCAAAGTTTTCAAGATAGTAAGGGGAACAGGTAGGGTAGAGAGAGAGAAACTATTTCCGCTGGTTGGGGAGACTAGGACTAGGGGACAGATCTAAAAATTAGAGCCAGGCCTTTCAGGAGTGAAATTAGGAAACACTTCTACAGGGTGGTAGAAGTTTGGAACACTCTTCTGCAAATGGCAATTGATGCTAGATCAATTGTTAATATTAAATCTGAGATTGATAGCTTTTTGTTAACTAAAAGTATTAAGGGATATGGGCAGAGTTAGGTCGCAGATCAGCCATGATCTCATTGAATGGCGGAACAGGCTCGAGGGGCTAAATGACCTACTCCTGTACCTATGCTCCTATGTAAATAAGGAGAAATTTCCTTATTCAGAGTGGGTAGAATGTGGAACTCGCTACCACAGGAAGTAGTTAAGGTAAATGGCTTAGATGCTTTCAAAAGGAAACTAGATGAGTACATGAGAGAACAGGGAATAGAATGGCATGCTGAAAGGCTGAGATGTGTTAGATATAATGGGAGGAGACCCGTGTGGAGTATAAACACCAGCAGAAACTAGTTGGGACGAATGGCCTGTTTCTGTGGTGTATATTCTATGTAATTCAATGTAAAACCCAATGAAATCTCTTGTATGTACTATGAGCAGAACTGTACAATGACTTCACAAAATCTATGCATGCAACTTTCTGAATGTTTTTCTTTACAAAATTGCAAAATCAACTCAGTAATAAAACATTACCTAGAGGGTAATTGGGTCAACCTGGCACGATTCAAATTTCTGGTAAGTCATTTATTTTCTGGTTAAAGGTGTTAGTATGTTACCCACTGTGGACAAGTGTATGCAAGGGTTGAGAAATAAAGATGGAATGCAATCAAGTGAACAATGAACCTTACTTGCATCTCTGGACCTTCATCCATTTGTTTTAAATGAGGAAGATGTCTGGAGAGGGAGGCTATCTGTCACTGTTCTATTTATTCTCCAATCAGAGGTAGTAGTTGCATTAATTTAATTTTTTTGCCTTAAATATGCCAATTATCAAAGGTATGAATAGACTGAAATGACATTACAATCCAGGTATAATAGGCATTAACTAGTGGAAAATAATGTAGTTTAGCATTTCCAGTCACTGCCAGACAACCTTACATAATCAGTCACTTAAATTCAAAGGGTTCAAAAGGAAGTTTTGATATTTGGCAGTAAGCTATTTATTCTTCGCTTATTCCCATGAATACAGAAATCTATTTATAGAGGTTGCAAGTTAACCTTAGCGTTCAGTGTCATTTTACGTGAAAATAACAAATGTACAGAGCCATCACGTTTTACATCTTTCAAAAATGTCAGTAATACTACTAGGTTCTTAGGTGACATTAACTAAATAAGGATGAAGGAGTTTGTAAAGGAAAATGAATTAGCACATTTTACAAAGCCTGTATTTTTGCAGTTTTTGCAGTCATTGTGAACAGCAAATGTTATTAGGTTATTTTATGAGTGAAAGTAAATCTTCCTGTGAACTGGAGTTGATTAAATAAGCATTACATCTCCAGCTTTCTCTTAATGCAAAGCTTTTGTTAAACATATGAGTTTTTATCAAATTGTTTTGGTGCCGTTCCCATGCTTTTGGCTGACCTCATTTCTGTTGCACCACTGTAAGCCTTTGTCCGAGAAGAAAGAAATGACATTGCTCCATACCTTGTTCTGAAAGAAACAAAATGTGTTGAACTTCAGCACTTGTCCCTTTTACCTGTAATAAAACTATTGTACAAAAGTTAAACCCTTTCATGCATTGCATTTTTCAAATTCTACAGTTTGAACATAGTCAAAGTATAGGAGCAACTAGGGCAAAATGAAATTAGAAGAAGCATCTTTGGGATGAACTTCTGAAAATCTGCTTAATAATAGAATATTAATGAAGCTGCTGCTTCAATGTATTTACATATGTAACTAAGATTAATTGCTTTAATACTTGCTCCATTAATACTAAAACTCAGCTTTATAATCTTAATAGGTTGTTATCAAATATATGTTAATTGAGTATGACATCTACATCTAACTTGATGCATAAAGTTAAGATAATTACAAATTGATTATTAACTACACCTGAAAAAACTTAAATTCCCATGTTTATAAATCTTGACAGGCATTAGCATTATACAGTTGGAACAATATATTGAGCATGAGGTGAGAGTGACTGCCCTTGACATCAAAGCAGCATTTGACCAAGTGTGGCATCAAGGAGCCCTAGTAATACTGAAGTCAATGGGAATCAGGGGGGGGGGAAATGCTCCACTGGCACATAGGGATGGGCAATAAATGCTGGCCTTGCCAGTGATGCCCACATCCCATAAATGAATAAAACAAAAGTTAATTAAATACAGTGGGTACGTTAGGCAAATTTGATAGTTTCCTGCACAACATTTTAAAAAAAATATTCATTTGCAGAATGTGGGTGTCACTGGCAAGGCCAGCATTTATTGCCCATCTCTAATTGCCCTTGATAAGGTGGTGGTGAGCCACATCCTTGAACTGCTGCAGTCCGTGTGGCGAAGGTACTCCCACAGTGCTGTTAGGTAGGGAGTTCCAAGATTTTCACCCAGCAACAATGTATTTCCAAGTCAGGATGGTGTGTGGCTTGGAGGGGAACTTGGAGATGATGGTGTTCCCATGCGCCTGCTGCCCTTGTCCTTCTAGGTGTTAGAGGTTGCGGGTTTGAGAAGTGCAATCGATAAGCCTTGGGAATTGCTGCAATGCATTTTCTGGATGGTAAACGGTGCATAGGTGGTGGAGGGAGTGAATGTTTAAAGTGAGGGATGGGGTGCCAAATCAAGCAGGCTGCTTTGTCCTGGATGGTGTTGAGCTCCTTGAGTATTGTTGGAGCTGCACTGATCCAGGCAAGTGGAGAGTATTCCATCACACTCCTGACTTGTAGCTTCTGGTGGTGGAAGAGTATTGGAGCGTAAGAATGGTGAGTTAATTGCCACAGAATACCGAGCCTCTGACTTGCTGTTGTAGCCACAGTTATTATGGGGCTGGTACAGTTACGTTTCTGGTCAATGGTGATTCCAGGATGTTGATGGTCGACGATTCGATGGTGGTAATGCCATTGACTGTCAAAGGGAGGTGGTTAGACTTTCTCTTGTTGGAGATGGTCATTGCTTGGCACTTGTGTGGCGTGAATGTTCCTTGCCACTTATTGCCACCATTGAGCAGAAACTTAACTGTACCAGCCCCATAATAACTGGAGCGGTTACAGAGCATTTTGGAAGGGCAGGGTGAACAGCCAGTTGTCGTGGTGCATACAGGTACCAACGATATAGGTAAAAAACAGGATGAGGTCCTAAAAGCTGAATATAGGGAGTTAGGAGGTAAATTAAAAAATAGGACCTCAAAGGTAGTAATCTCAGGATTGCTACCAGTGCCACGTGCTAGTCAGAGTAGAAATAGAAGGATATTTCAGATGAATACGTGGCTAGAGGAATGGTGCAAGGGGGAGGGATTCAAATTCCTGGGACATTGGAACCGGTTCTGGGGGAGGTGAGACCAGTACAAAATGGACGGTTTGCACCTGGGCAGAACTGGGACTGAGGTCCTAGGGGGAGTGTATGCTATTGCTGTGGGGGAGGGTTTAAACTAAAATGGCAGGGGGTTCGGAATCTGTGCAGGGAGACAGAGGAAAGGAAAACAAGGATAGAAGCAAAAGACAGAAAGGAGAACAGCAAAAGTGGAAGTCAGAGTAATCAAGGGTTTAATCAAACATGGCCACAGTAAATAATAATTCTAAAAGGTCTAAGAGTGTTAAAAAAACAAGCCTGAAGGCTTTGTGTCTGAATGCGAGGAGCATTCATAATAAGGTGGATGAATTAGCTGCACAAATAGATGTAAACAGATATGATATGATTGGGATTATGCAAACATGGCTCCAGGGTGACCAGGGCTGGGAACTCAACATCCAGGGGTATTCAATATTCAGGAAAGACAGGCAAAAAGGAAAAGGAGGTGGGGTAGCATTGCTGGTTAAAGAGGAGATTAACACAATTGTAAGGAAGAATATTAGCTCTGATGATGTAGAATCTGTATGGGTAGAGCTGAGAAATACCAAGGGACAGAAAACTTTAGTGGGAGTTGTATACAGACCCCCAAACAGTAATGCGGAGGTTGGGGATGGCATTAAAATGGAAATTAAAGACGTGTGCAATAAGGGCACAGCAGTTATCATGGGTGACTTTAATCTACATATAGATTGGGCTAACCAAATTAGTAACAATACTATGGAGGAGGAATTCCTGGAGTGTATACAGGATGGTTTCCTGGACCAATATGTCGAGGAACCAACTAGAGGTCATGCCATCTTAGGCTGGGTATTATGTAATGAGATAGGAATAATTAGCAATCTTTTTGTGCGAGGCCCCTTGGGGCGGAGTGAACATAATATGATAGAATTCTTCATTAAGATGGAGAGTGAAGTATTTGACTCAGAGACTAGGGTCCTGAATTTAAATAAAGGAAACTACGAGGTGCGAGTTGGGTAGGATTGATTCGGGAATGTTACTCAAAGGGTTGATGGTGGATAGGCAATGGCAAACATTTAAAGATCACATGGATGAACTACAGAATTTGTTCATCCCTGTTTGGCATAAAAATAAAACAGAAAAGGTGAATCAACCATGGCTAAAAAGGAAAATTAGGGATAGCATAAGATCCAAGGAGAGGACATATAAATTGGCCAGAAAAAGCAGCAAACCTGAAGATTGGGAGCAGTTTAGGATTCAACAAAGGAGGACAAAGGGATTAATTAAGAGGGGGAAAATAGAGTATGAGAGTAAGCTTTCAGGGAACATAAAAACTGACTGTAAAAGCTTTTATAGATATGTGAAGAGAAAAAGATTGGTGAAGTCAAGCGTAAGTCCCTTGCAGTCAGAACTAGGGGAATTTATAATGGGGAACAAATGCAGGCCTAGCCAGCCAGTGATGCCCACATCCCATCAATGAATAAAAAAAAAGAAATGGCGGACCAATTAAATACATACTTTTGTTCTGCCTTCACAAAGGAGGGCACAAATAATCTCCAAGAGATGTCGGGGAACATAGGGTCTAATGAGAGGGAGGAACTGAAAGAAATCAGTATTTGTAGGGAAATGGTATTAGGGAAATTGACAGGATTGAAGGCTGATAAATCTCCAGGGCCTGATAATCTACACCCTAGGGTATTAAGGAAGTGGCCCAAGAAATAGTAGATGCATTGCTGGTCATCTTCCAAAGTTCTATAGACTCTGGAACAGTTCCCATGGATTGGAGGGTAGCTAATTCAAAAAAGGTGGTAGAGAGAAAGCGGGGAATAATAGACTGGTAAGCCTGACATCGGTAGTGGGGAAAATGCTAGAGTCCATTATAAATGACTAGCCTGGAGTACCCGGCGTTGCCGAGGGAACTGAAGAACCCTCTGCCATGTATATAAAACTGTTTATAAAACTGTTGGGATTGAAGAACTCTTGCTAAGCACCCAGGAGGTGGTTCTTTAACTTCGTTTTTTGTTAATGGGGATCGACAGTAGCCATATACTCCAGGTTTTACAGTTTTCCTTCTATGTGAATTTGGAGGTGGCAAGCAGAATTATAATTTTGCAATGTTATCATTGACATTAATGAGAGAGAGAGAGAGAGAGGGGGAAGGAGAGAGAGAGAGAGAGAGAGAGGGGGAGAGAGAGAGAGAGGGAAGGAGAGAGAGAGAGAGAGAGAGGGAAGGAGAGAGAGAGAGAGAGGGAAGGAGAGAGAGAGAGAAGGAGAGAGGGAAGGGAGGGAGAGAGAGAGAGAGGAGAGAGAGAGAGGGAAGGAGAGAGAGAGAGGGAAAGAGAGAGAGAGAGAGAGGGAAGGAGAGAGAGGGGGAAGGAGAGAGAGAGAGGGGGGAAGGAGAGAGAGGGAGAAGGGAAGGAGAGACGGGAAAGAGAT
The DNA here is from genome assembly GCF_052327205.1 of Somniosus microcephalus. NCBI lineage: Eukaryota > Metazoa > Chordata > Chondrichthyes > Squaliformes > Somniosidae > Somniosus > Somniosus microcephalus. The sequence continues at coordinate 63,517,244 of NC_140996.1, read as the reverse complement.
ACAGAGACAAGAGAGAACCGCGTGGCCCGAGAGCCCGAGAGACAGCGAGCGGGGGAGCGGCGGCGGCGGGCCAGAGCGGGAGCTGAGCTGAGGTGAGTCGGGCCGGGCCTGAAGAGAGAGAGAGGGGGAAGGAGAGAGAGAGAGAGAGAGGAGAGAGAGAGGGAAGGAGAGAGAGAGGAAAAGAGAGAGAGAGAGAGGGAAGGAGAGAGAGGGGAAGGAGAGAGAGAGGGGGGGGAAGGAGAGAGAGGGAGAAGGGAAGGAGAGAGAGACGGGAAAGAGATACAGAGACAGAGAGAACCGCGCGGCCCGAGAGACAGCGAGCGGGGGAGCGGCGGCGGCGGGCCGGAGCAGGAGCTGAGCTGAGGTGAGTCGGGCCGGGCCTGAAGAGAGAGAGAGAGGGAAGGAGAGAGAGAGAGAGGGGGGGGAGGAGAGAGAGAGAGAGGGGGGGGGGAAGGAAAGAGAGAGAGAGATGGGGGGAAGGAGAGAGGGGGGGAAGGAGTGAGAGAGAGAGAGAGGGGTGAAGGAGAGACAGAGAGAGAGGGAGAAGGAGAGAGGGAAGGGGAGGGAGAGAGAGAGAGAGGAGAGAGAGAGAGAGGGGGAAGGAGAGAGAGAGAGAGAGGGAAAGAGAGAGAGAGAGGGAAGGAGAGAGGGGGAAGGAGAGAGAGGGGGGAAGGAGAGAGAGAGAGAGGCGGAAGGAGACCGAGACGGGAAAGAGATACAGAGACAGAGACAGAGAGAACTGCGCGGCCCGAGAGCCCGAGAGACAGCGAGAGGGGGAGCGGCGGCAGCGGGCTGGAGCGGGAGCTGAGCTGAGGTGAGTCGGGCCAGGCCTGAGGCGCTAGGCCGCGCACGGGGGCTCTGGGTCTCCGCGGCCGGGCTCTGAGTCCAACCCCTTCCCCGGGGTGTCTTCCTCTCTTCTCTATCTCCTTCCCTCACTCTCTCCTTCCCTCTCCCTCTCTCCTTTCCTCTCTCTCTCTCTCCTTCCCCCTCTCTCTCTCTCTTTCCCTCTCTCTCTCTCTCCTTCCCTCTCTTTTCCCAGTCCCGCACTCACGGCAGGCCGCAGGCTTAGGCCCCGCGTACACACACCATGAAACGCCCCCCGTGACGCATCATACTGCAGTTCCCCCGTAGGATTGGTCAACCATCACGTCACTCAACGCTAATGAGCTGAAATGAGCGGATTTTGTCAGTTTTTTGCAAACTGTCCGAAAAATTTTTGTCTGACCAAAAAATAAACATGCCTATGACACTCCCCTAATCATAAGCTTTCTTTTGATATAACTTATGTGTAGGTATGCTCTATAACTTTTGAGTTTACCACACACATACACACAGACAGACAGAATCATTTATTTTATATATAGATATATATATATATATATATAAAGTTGTAATAGCAGAGCACTTGGAAAACAGTGACCGGATCGGACAAAGTCAACATGGATTTACAAAAGGTAAATCGTGCTCGACTAATCTACTGGAATTTTTTGAGGATGTAACTGGTAGAATAGATAAGGGAGAACCAGTGGATGTGGTGTATTTGGACTTTCAGAAGGCTTTCGATAAGGTCCTGCATAAGAGATTAGCGTGTAAAGTTAAGGCACATGGAATTGGGGGCAAGGTATTGACTTGGATAGAGAACTGGTTGGCAGACAGGAAGCAAAGAGTTGGAATAAACGGGTCTTTTTCCAAGTGGCAGGCAGTGACGAGTGGGGTACCCCAGGGATCGGTCCTAGGACCCCAGCTATTCACAATATATATTAATGATCTAGACGAGGGAACTAGATGTAATATCTCCAAGTTTGCAGATGACACAAAGCTGGGTGGGCGTGTGTGCTGTGAGGAGGATGTCGTGAAACTCCAATATGATTTGGACAGGTTGGGTGATTGGGAAGATGCATGGCAGATGTAGTATAATGTGGATAAATGCGAGGTTATCCACTTTGGTGGCAAAAACAGGAAGGCAGCTTATTATCTGAACGGCAATACATTGGGAGAAGTGGAAGTGCAACGAGACCTGGGTGTCCTTGTGCACCAGTCGCTGAAGGTAAGCATGCAAGTGCAGCAGGCAGTTAAGAAGGCAAATGGTATGTTGGCCTTCATAGCAAGGGGGTTTGAGTACAGGAACAAGGATGTCTTGCTGCAGTTGTACAGGGCCTTGGTGAGACCACACCTTGAGTATTATGTGCAGTTTTGGTCGCCTTATCTGAGGAAGGATGTTCTTGCCATGGAGGGAGTGCAGCGAAGATTCACCAGACTGATACCTGGGATGGCAGGAATGACGTATGTGCAGAGATTGGGTCGATTGGGCTTATACTCGCTGGAGTTTAGAAGAATGAAAGGGGATCTCATTGAAACTTATAAAATTCTAACAGGACTAGACAGACTTGATGCAGGAAGGATGATCCCGATGGCCGGGGAGTCCAGAACCAGGGGTCACAGTCTAAGGATAAGGGGTAAGCCATTTAGGAGAGAGATGAGGAGGAGTTTCTTCACCCAAAGAGTGGTGAACCTGTGGAATACTCTACCACAGAAGGCAGTTGAGGCCAATTCATTAAATATATTCAAGAAGGAGTTAGATATATTTCTTAAGGCTAAAGGGATCAAGGGATATGGGGAGAAGGCAGGGACAGGGTACTGAATTTGGATGATCAGCCATGATCTCATTGAATGGCGGAGCAGGCTCGAGGGGCCGAATAACCTACTCCTGCTCCTATCTTCTATGTTTTTATGTTATCAGCCCAAGCCTGAATGTTGTCCAGGTCTTGTTGTATGCGGGCACGGACTGCTTCAGTATCTGAGGAATTGCGAATGGAACTGAACACTGTGCAATCATCAGCGAACATTCCCACTTCTGACCTTATGATGGAGTGAAGGTCATTGATGAAGCAGCTGAAGATGTTTGGGCCTAGGAACTGGTCTGAGGAACTTCTGCAGCCATGTCCTGGAGGTGAGATGATTGGCCTCCAACAACCACAACCGTCTTAATTTGTGCTAGGTATGAATCGAGCCAGTGAAGAGTTTTTCTTGTGATCCCCATTGACTTCAATTTTATGCCTCCTTGGTGCCATATTTGGTCAAATGCTGCCTTGATGTCAAGGGCAGTCACTCTCAATTCATCTCTGTAATTCAACACTTTTGTCCATGTTTGGACCAAGGCTACAATGAGGTTTGTAGCCAGTTGGGCCAGTCAGAACACAAATTAAGCATCAGCAAGCAGGTTATTGGTGCATAAGTGCCGCTTGATAGCACTGTCGATGATGCCTTCCATCACTTTGCTGATGATTGAGAATAGGATGATGGGGCGGTAATTGACTTTGTATTTTGTCCTGGTTTTTATGGAGAGGACATATGAGCATTTTTCCACTTTGTCGGGTAGATGCTAGTGTTGTAGCTGTACTGGAACAACTTGGCTAAAGGCACAGCTAGTTCTGGAGCACAGGTCTTCAACACTACAGCCAGGATGTTGTCAGGACCCATAGCTTTCGCTGTATCCAGTGCACTCAGCCATTTCTTGATATCACAAAAAGAAAATACTGCAGATGCTGGAAATCTGAAATAAAAACAGAAAATGCTGGAGAAACTCAGCAGCTCAGGCAGCATCTCTGAAGAGAGAAACAGAGTTAACGTTTCAGGTCGATGACCTTTCGTCAGAACTGGAAAAAAGCAGGAAATGGAACAGATTGTTAAGCAAGTGAAGAGGCTGGGAAAGGGGGGAGGGGATGAAAGAACAAAAGGGAAGGCCTGTGATGGGATAGAAGGCAGGTGAGGTTAAGAGACATTAAGAGATATTCAAGGCAAAAGGAGACGGTAATGGGACAGGTTAAGAAACAAAGGATGGCTCTAGGTGAAGTGTAAATTGTGCTGGCAGAATGAAAGACAGCTGCCATGTGGGGGAGAAGAAAAAAAGACAGACAAAGAGTGTGGATAAAAATATATATATATATGTATATATGATAGGGGCCGAGGTTATGATCTGAAATTATTGAACTCTATATTGAGTCCGGAAGATGAGGTGCTGTTCCTCAAGCTTACGCTGAGCTTCCATGGAACAATGCAAGAGGCCGAGGACGGTGAGGTCTGAGTGGGAGTGGAGCGGTGAATTAAAGTGACAGGTGACCGAAAGCTCGGGATACCCCTTACGGACTGAATGGAGGTGTTCTGCAAAGCAGTCACCCAATCTGCGTTTGGTCTCCCCAATGTAGAGGAGACCACATCGTGAGCAGCGAATACAGTATACTAAATTGTGAGAAGTACAAGTAAATCGCTGTTTCGCCTGGAAGGGGTGTTTGGGGCCCTGGACAGTGGGAAGGGGTGAGGTATACGGGCATGTGTTGTATCTCCTGCACTTGCACAGGGAGGTGCCAGACGAAGGGGAAGGGGTGTTGGGGGAGATAGAGGACTGGACAAGGGTGTCGCGGAGGGAGCGGTCCCGATGGAATGCTGAAAGGGGAAGTGTGGGGAAGATGCGTTTGGTGGTGGGATCACGCTGGAGGAGGCAGAAATGGCGAAGGATGATCCGTTGAATGTGGAGGCTGGTGGGGTGAAAGGTGAGGACAAGGGGAACTCTGTTGTGGTTCCGGGAGGGAGGGGCAGAGGTGAGGGCAGAAGTGCGGGAGATAGAACGGACATGGTCAAGGGCCATGTCAACCACTGTAGAGGGGAATCCTTGGTTAAGGAAAAAGGAAGACATGTCAGAAGCACTGGTATGGAAGGTGGCATCGTCAGAGCAGGTGCGGCGGAGACGGAAAAACTGGGAGAACGGAATAGAGTCCTTACAGGAGGCGGGGTGGGAGGAAGTGTACATAAGAACATAAGAACATAAGAAGCAGGAGCAGGAGTAGGCCATACGGCCCCTCGGGCCTGCTCCGCCATTCAATAGGATCATGGCTGATCCGAACTTTGTCTCACGTCCACTTCCCTGCCCTCTCCCTGTAACCCCTTATTCCCTTATCAGCTAGGAAACTGTCTATCTCCGTTTTAAATTTATTTAATGTCACAGGTTCCACAACTCTCTGAGGTAGGAAATTCCATAGATTTACTACCCTCTGAGTGAAGAAGTTTCCCCTCATCTCAGTTTTGAAAGGGCAGCCCCTTCTTCTAAGATTATGCCCCCTAGTTCTAGTCTCACCCATCAGTGGAAACATCCTCACTGCATCCACCCGATCAAGCCCCCTCACAATCTTATATGTTTCGATAAGATCGCCTCTCATTCTTCTGAATTCCAATGAGTAGAGGCCCAACCTACTCAACCTTTCCTCATAAGTCAACCCCATCATCTCTGGAATCAACCGAGTGAACCTTCTCTGAACTGCCTCGAGAGCAAGTATATCTTTTCTTACATATGGAAACCAAAACTGTACGCAGTATTCCAGGTGTGGCCTCACCAGTACCCTGTATAACTGAAGCAAGACTTCCCTGCTTTGATACTCCATCCCCCTTGCAATAAAAGCCAAGATTCCATTGGCCTTTCTGATCACCTGCTGTACCTGCATACTAACCTTCTGTCGGACCTGGGTGAGACTTGCAGCGCGAGGTGGAGCATATAACCGGCAGCAGTGAACGAGGCCCGACCAACTCAGCAGCAGGGGAGAGAGGTAAAAAGTAATCAAAGTGTGACGTCAGCAGGAAGCAGGTAAGTGATTGGTTGGTGAGTATTTCTCTCTTTTTTAAACTTTAACTCTGGTTTATAGTTTCTAAGGTCTCTCTGGTGTAGTGGGCACTGTTGGTAAACTATTTAACTGTAGTGTAATTAGTGGGATTGATTGATTTAATTTAAATTCAATTAATTAAAGGGTAAATCATGGCAGGACAGCCCGGCCCTGTGATCTGCTCCTCCTGCGATATGTGGGAACTCAGGGACACTTCCGGTGTCCCTGACAACTACGTGTGCAGGAAGTGCATCCAGCTGCAGCTACTGACAGACCGCACTGCGGCGCTGGAGCTGCGATTGGATGCATACTGGAGCGTTCACGATGCTCAGGACATCGTGAATAGCATGTTTAGGGAGTTGGACACACCACAGGTAGAGGTTGGACAGGAAGAAAGGGAACGGGTGACCAACAGGCAGAGTACTAGGCGCAGGCAGGTAGTGCAGGAGTCCCCTGTGGCCATCCCCCTCCCCAACAGATACACCACTTTGAGTACTGTTGGGGGGATGGCTTATCAGAGGAAGGCAGCAGCAGCCAACTTCCTGGCACCAGGGGTGGCTCTGCTGCACAGAATGGGAGGAAAAAGAGTGGTAGAGCTATAGTGATAGGGGATTCAATTGTAAGGGGAACAGATAGGCGTTTCTGCGGCCGCAAACGAGACTCCACGATGGTGTGTTGCCTCCCTGGTGCAAGGGTCAAGGATGAGTCCGAGCGGCTGCAGAACATCTTGGAAGGGGATGGTGAACAGCCAGTTGTCGTGGTGCATATAGGCACCAACGCTGTAGGTAAAAAGCGGGATGAGGTCCTAAAAGTGGAATATAGGGAGTTAGGAGGTAAATTAAAAAACAGGACCTCAAAGGTAGTAATCTCAGGATTGCTACCAGTGCCACGTTCTAGTCAGAGTAGAAATAGAAGGATACTTCAGATGAATACGTGGCTAGAGGAATGGTGCCGGGGGAGGGATTCAAGTTCCTGGGACATTGGAACCGGTTCTGGGGGAGGTGGGACCAGTTCAAACCGGACGGTCTGCACCTGGGCAGGGCTGGAACCGCTGTCCTAGGGGGTTTGTTTGCTAGTGCTGTGGGGGAGGGTTTAAACTAAAATGGAAGGGGGTTGGGAACCTGAGTAGGGATACAGAGGAAAGGGAAACAAGGGTAAAAGCAAAAGATAGGAAGGAGAAAAACAAAAATGGCAGTCAGAGAAATCAACGGTTTAAATCAAACGTGGCCACAGCAAATAATAATTCTAATAGGTCTAAGAGCGTTAAAAAAACAAGCCTGAAGGCTTTGTGTTTTAATGCGAGGAGCATTTGTAATAAGATGGATGAATTGGCTGCGCAAATAGAGGTAAACGAATATGATTTGGTTGGGATTACGGAAACGTGGCTCAAGGATGGCCAAGACTGGGAACTCAACATCCAGGGGTATTCGATATTCAGGAAAGATAGGCAAAAAGGAAAGGGAGGTGGGGTAGCATTACTGGTTAAAGAAGGGATTAACACAATGGTAATGAAGGATATTAGCTCTGATGATGTGGAATCTGTTTGGGTAGAATTGAGAAATACGAAGGGGAAAAAAACATTAGTGGGAGTGGTATATAGACCTCCAAACAGTAAGGCGGAGGTTGGGGATGGCATTAAAAGGGAAATTAAAGAAGCGTGCAATAAGGGTACAGCAGTCATCATGGGTGACTTTAATCTACATATAGATTGGGCTAACCAAATTAGTAACAATACTGTGGAGGAGGAATTCCTGGAGTGTTTACGGGATGGTTTCCTGGACCAATATGTCGAGGAACCAACCAGGGATCAGGTCATCTTAGACTGGGTATTATGTAACGAGAAAGGATTAATTAGCAATCTTGTACGAGGCCCCTTGGGTCGGAGCGATCATAATATGATCGAATTCTTCATTAAGATGGAGAATGAAGTAGTTGACTCAGAAACTAGGGTCCTCAATTTAAATAAAGGAAACTACGATGGTCTGAGGAGCGAGTTGGGTAGGATTGATTGGGGAATGGCACTCAAAGGGTTGACGGTGGATAGGCAATGGCAAACATTCAAAGGCCGAATGGATGAACTACAGAAGTTGTTCATCCCAGTTTGGCATAAAAATAAAACAAAAAAGCTGACTCAACCGTGGCTAACAAGGGAAATTAGGGATAGCATAAGATCCAAGGAGAGGACATACAAATTGGCCAGAAAAAGCAATAATCCTGAGGATTGGGAGCAGTTCAGGATTCAACAAAGGAGGACAAAGGGATTAATTAAGAAAGGGAAAATAGAATATGAGAGTAAGTTAGCAGGGAACATAAAAACTGACTGTAAAAGCTTTTATAGATATGGGAAGAGAAAAAGATTGGTGAAGTCAAGCGTAGGTCCCTTGCAGTCAGAATCGGGGGAATTTATAATGGGGAACAAAGAAATGGCAGACCAACTAAATACATATTTTGGTTCTGTCTTCACAAAGGAGGACACAAATAACCTCCCAGAAGTATCGGGGAACATAGGGTCTGATGAAAGGGTCGAACTGAAAGAAACCAGTATTTGTAGGAAAATGGTGTTAGGAAAATTGATGGGACTGAAGGCCGATAAATCCCCAGGGCCTGATAATCTACATCCCAGGGTACTTAAGGAAGCGGCCCTAGAAATAATAGATGCATTGCTGGTCATCTTCCAGAACTGAATAGGCTCTGGAACAGTACCCATGGATTGGAGGGTAGCTAATGTTACCCCACTATTCAAAAAAGGTGGCAGAGAAAAAGCGGGAAATTATAGGCCGGTAAGCCTGACATCGTTAGTGGGGAAAATGCTAGAGTCCATTATAAAAGATGTAATAGCAGAGCACCTGGAAAGCAGTGACAGGATCGGACAAAGTCAACATGGATTTACAAAAGGTAAATCATGCTTGATGAATCTACTGGAATTTTTTGAGGATATAACTGGTAAAATAGATAAGGGAGAACCAGTGGATGTGGTGTATTTGGACTTTCAGAAGGCTTTCGATAAGGTCCCGCATAAGAGATTAGCGTGCAAAATTAAGGCACATGGGATTGGGGGCAAGTTATTGACTTGGATAGAGAACTGGTTGGCGGACAGAAGGCAAAGAGTTGGAATAAACGGGTCATTTTCCGAGTGGCAGGCAGTGACTAGTGGGGTACCGCAAGGATCGGTCCTCGGACCCCAGCTGTTCACAATATATATTAATGATCTGGATGAGGGAATTGGATGTAATATCTCCAAATTTGCAGACGACACAAAGCTGGGTGGGAGGGTATGCTGTGAGGAGGATGTCATGAAACTCCAGTATGATTTGGACAAGTTAGGTGATTGGGCAGAAACATGGCAAATGCACTATAATGTGGATAAATGTTAGGTTATCCACTTTGGTGCCAAAAACAGGAACGCAGATTATTATTTGAATAGCAATAGATTGGGTGAAGGGGAAGTGCAAAGAGACCTGGGTGTTCTTGTGCACCAGTCGCTGAAGGTAAGCATGCAGGTGCAGCAGGCGGTTAAGAAGGCAAATGGTATGTTGGCCTTCGTAGCAAGAGGGTTTGAGTGCAGGAACAAGGATGTCTTGCTACAGTTGCACAGGGCCTTGGTGAGACCGCACCTTGAGTATTGTGTGCAGTTTTGGTCGCCTTATCTGAGGAAGGACGTTCTTGCAATGGAAGGAGTGCAGCGAAGATTCACCAGGCTGATACCTGGGTTGGCAGGAATGACGTATGCGGAGAGATTGCGTCGATTGGGCTTATACTCACTGGAGTTTAGAAGATTGAGAGGGGATCTCATCGAAACCTATAAATTTCTGTCAGGCCTGGATAGACTAGATGCTGGAAGGATGTTCCCGATGGTCGTGGAGTCCAGAACCAGGGGTCATAGTCTAAGGATAAGGGGTAGGACATTTAGGACTGAAATGAGGAGGAATTTCTTCACCCAAAGAGTGGTGAACCTGTGCAATTCTCTGCCACAGAGGGCGGTGGAGGCCAGTTCATTAAATATATTCAAGGAAGAGTTGGATATATTTCTTAAGGCTAAAGGGATCAAGGGATTTGGGGAGAAGGCAAGGACAGGGTACTGAATTTGAATGATCAGCCATGATCTCATTGAATGGCGGAGCAGGCTCGAAGGGCCGAATGGCCTACTCCTGCTCCTATCTTCTATGTTTCTATGTTTCATGCACCAGGACCCCCAGATCCCTTTGTACTGTAACACTTTGCAGTTTCTCTCCATTTAGATAATAACTTGCTCTTTGATTTTTTCTGCCAAATTGCATAACCTCACTTTCCAACATTATATACCATCTGCCAAATTTTTGCCCACTCACTTAGCCTGTCCATGTCCTCCTGCAGGTTTTTTATATCCTCCTCACTCACTGCTTTCCCTCCTATCTTTGTATCGTCGGCAAACTTGGATACATTGCACTCGGTCCCTTCCTCCAAATCATTAATATAGATTGTAAAGAGTTGGGGTCCCAGCACCGACCCCTGCGGAACACCACTAGTTACTGATTGCCAACCAGAGAATGAACCATTTATCCCAATTCTCTGTTTTCTGTTAGATAGCCAATCCTCCACCCATGCCAGTACATTGCCCCCAATCCTGTGATTTTTTATCTTGTGCAGTAATCTTTTGTGTGGCACCTTGTCAAATGCCTTTTGGAAGTCCAAATACACCACATCCACTGGTTCCCCTTTATCCACCCTGTTTGTTATGTCCTCAAAGAATTCGAGCAAATTTGTCAATCACTACTTCCCCTTCGTAAAACCATGCTGACTCTGTCCGATTAAATTATGCTTATCCAAATGTCCTGTTACTGCTTCCTTAATAATGGACTCCAACATTTTGCCAACCACAGATGTTAGGCTAACTGGTCTACAGTTTCCAGCCTTTTGTCTACCTCCCTTTTTAAATAAGGGCATTACATTAGCAGTTTTCCAATCTGCTGGGACCTTTCCTGAATCCAGGGAGTTTTGGAAAATTACCACCAATGCATCCGCAATCCCTACCGTTACTTCTCTCAAGACCCTAGGATGTAAGCCATCAGGTCCGGGGGATTTATCCACCTTAAGTCCCATTATCTTACCGAGTACCACCTCCTTAGTGATTTTAATCGTGTTTAGCTCCTCCCCCACTATAGCCCCCTGTTTGTCCAGTGTTGGGATATTTTTAGTGTAAAGACTGATACAAAATATTTGTTCAGCGTTTCTGCCATCTCCATGTTCCCCACCACTAATTTCCTGGCCTCGTCCTCTAAGGGACCAACATTCACTCTAGCCACCCTTTTTCTTTTTATATAACTGTAGAAACTCTTGCTATCTGTTTTTATATTTTTTGCTAGTTTACTTCCATAATCTATCTTCCCTTTCTTAATTAATCTTGTAGTTATTCTTTGCTGGCTTTTAAATGCTTCCCAATCTTCTATCCTCCCACTAGATTTGGCTACTTTATATGCCCTTGTTTTCAGTCGGATACTATCCTTTATTACTTTACTTAGCCACGGATGGCTGTCTTTTCTTTTACGCCCCTTTTTCCTCACTGGAATATATTTTTCTTGAAAGTTGTGAAATATCTCCTTGAATGTACACCACTGCTCATGTACCGTCTTACACTTTAATCTATTTTCCCAGTCCACTTTAGTCAACTCTGCTCTCATACCTTCATAGTCTCCTTTATTTAAGCTCAGTGCGCTGGTTTGAGATCCAACTCTCTCACCCTCCAACTGAATTTGGAATTCAACCATGTTATTGTCACTTGTTCCAAGGGGATCCTTTACTAGGACATTTTTTATTAATCCTGTCTCATTACACAGGACCAGATCTAAGATTGCCTGCCCCCTGGTTGGTTCAGTTACATACTGCTCAAGGAACCCGTCCCTAATGCACTCTAAGAACTCTTCTTAAAGCTGCCCTGCCCAATTTGATTTGTCCAGTCAATATGAAAGTTAAAATCCCCCATGATGATAGCTGTTCCCTTATTACAAGCCCCAACTATTTCCTGATTTATACTCCGACCAACAGAGTTGCAACTGTTAGGAGGCCTATAGACTACGCCCACTAGTGACTTTTTCCCCTTATTATTCCTTATTGCCACCCAAACTGTTTCACTATCCTGATCCTTTGACCCAATATCATTTCTCACTATTGCAGTGATTCCATCCTTTATTAACATAGCCACCCCACCTCCCTTTCCTTCCTGTCTGTCCTTCCTAATTGTCAAATACCCCTGGATGTTTAGTTCCAAGTCATGGTCACCTTGCAGCCATGTTTCTGTAATGGCCAGCAGATCATGCTCATGTGTAGTTATTTGTACTGTTGTAGGAATGTCTAGTTCCTATCCAAAAGACTGAGGCCCACTCAGGCGATCAAATAAACGAGGTTTAATGAAAACTAACAGAGTTTAACAGATAACTTCAGGAGAACATCGAATATAGGTCTCGTCAGTTCGGAGGCTCCACGAGGACTGCTTGGGCAGTCCCGTGGCTGATGTCATGACGTCATCACGTTTTTCCCACCGGTGGGGATCACGTGATGAACGGCATGACGTCATCGCGTTTACCCGCGCTATTGAAGTGATCGCGCTCTGTACATGTAAACAGTGAAAACAAAGATACAGACTCAGACTGCAGCTAACATATTATTAAAGGGAATTATATACATTTGATCGGAGTCCCTTAGTGGCTCCGCCACATGCGCCCCCCCAGAATTGTCTTTAAGAGCTAAAGTAAAACGGCGAGGAGGCCTGACAAGCCTGTCAGACCGACTTCTGTAGCCTTGAAGTGGAAGCTGATGGACGGCGGGCGAGCTGGCGGGCGGTTGCGTTTGATCTGGCATGGCGACCGTGGGCGGTCGGCCCCGTTTTGGCGGTTGTGCGATCTCGACTGGGCAGTCAAGGTCCAAGTGAGCCGGCTTCAACTGGTCAACCGAAATGTGGTCCGGTTTACCTCCGATATCGACCGAAAAAGTTTTGTCTCCCGGCTCTATCACGCAGAAAGGACCAGTGTAAGGGGGTTTGAGCAGATCCCGATGAGCGTCGTGGCGGATAAACACATAGTCAGCGTTCTTCAGCTCAGCTGGGACGTGGGAGCTCTGCAAGCTGTGATGTGATGTACGCACTGGAGCGAAACATCTGGCCGCCTCCTGGTGGCTGATGAGCTGCTGGGATGCGGACCACGGCTCTGTTGAAGTCGGAAGGAAATCCCCTGGTATGCGTAACGGCTGGCCATATACGAGCTCCACCGAGGACGATTGAAGATCTTCTTTAGGCGCCGTACGAAGACCCAAAAGGACCCATGGAAGCCTGTGCACCCAGCCCGTGCCTTGAAGGCTGGCTCGCAGTGCGGCTTTGAGCGACCTGTGGAATCGTTCGCACAGGCCATTCGCCTGTGGATGGTAGGCAGTGGTGCGATGTAGCTTGACGCCGAGCCCCTGAGCCACAGCGTTCCAGAGCTCAGAAGAAAACTACGGCCCACGATCAGACGAGATGTCCGCCGGTACCCTGAAACAGGCGACCCAAGAGGAGATGAATGCCCTGACGACGTCTGTGGAAGTGGTGGATGACAAAGGAACCGCCTCCAGCCATCGAGTGGTGCGGTCCACCATTGTAAGAAGATGAGTAAACCCGTGCGAAGGCGGAAGTGGCCCCACCAGGTCCACATGCACATGATCAAACCTACGTTCCGGAACAGCGAAAATGGCCAATGGAGCCTTGACGTGACGCTGCACCTTGGCCTTTTGGCAGACCACGCAGGTGTTCGCCCAGTTGCGAACATCCATGTGCATGCCCCGCCACACGAATTTGGATGACATCAGCCGTTGCGAGGCCTTCATGCCAGGGTGCGACAACCCTTGTACAGCGTCAAAAACTTTTCGGCGCCAGGCGATCAGCACGATAGGGCGAGGATCTCCTACGGAGACGTCGCAGAGTAGCCTAGTGCCCGCGGCATGGAATTTGACGTCGGCCGCTTGGAGGCTAGAGGGGTTGGTTCTGTAAGATTGGACTTCCGGATCCGAGGCTTGATCCGCAGCCATGAGGGCATAGTCGATGCCGAGCTGGACTGCATGAACGGTCGCGCGGGAGAGGCAATCCGCCATCAGGTTGTCTTTACCGGACACATGCTGAATGTCAGTGGTGAATTCTGAGATAAACGTCAACTGACGTTGTTGCCGAGCTGACCATGGTTCGGCGGTCTTGGCCATAGCGAACGTTAGTGGCTTATGGTCCAGAAAAGCTGTGAATGGACGTCCCTCTAGCAAGAACCGGAAATGGCGGATGGCCAGAAAAAGGGCCAGCAACTCCCGGTCGAACGTGCTGTACTTCCATTCGTTTTGCCGTAGTTGACGGCTGAAAAACGCCAGCGGTTGTCACATCCCATGCACCCACTGTTCCTGCACTGCGCCGATGGCGTAGTCTGACGCTTCGGTGGTAAGGGCGATGGTGGCACCTGGCAGCGGGTGCGCCAGCATGGTTGCATTGGCTAAGGCGCCTTTTGTGTCGACGAACGCCCGGCCCATGTCGACCGTCCAGCTAATCGGATCCTTGCCGGACTTGCCCTTGAGGGCCTCATACAGGGGCTGCATGAGCAGAGCTGCATTAGGGACGAACCGGTGATAAAAATTTACCATCCCGAGGGTGTGGGAACGAAGTAACTGCCTCCACCTTCGTTTGCAGGGGAATTGCGCCGTCCGATGTGATGCGATGGCCTAAGAAATCAATCTGCTGCAGGCCGAACTGGCACTTGGCCGGGTTGATGATCAAGCCGTGTTGACTGAGGCGTCTAAAGAGGGTGCGTAAATGGCAGATGTGCTCCTCTTTATTAGGGCTGGTGATGAGGATGTCATCGAGGTAGACGAATAGAAACTTGAGGTCCCGAAGCACGGAGTCCATCAAGCGCTGGAAAGCCTGTGCAGAGTTCTTCAATCCAAACGGCATTCACAGAAATTCAAACAGGCCGAATGGGGTGATGACTGCGGTTTTCGGGACGTCTTGCAGGTGTATGGGGACCTGGTGGTAGCCACGGACAAGGTCGACTTTTGAAAAAAATGGTATTTCCCGCCAAATGGGCAGAGAAATCCTGAATATGAGGGATCGGGTACCGATCAGGAGTAGTGGCGTTGTTCAGGTGTCGGTAGTCGCCGCAAGGCCGCCATCCGCCGCCAGGTTTCAAAACAATGTGGAGAGGCGAAAACCAGGGACTATTCGACCGGCGAATAATCCCTAGCTGCTCCAACCAGAGCGGGACAAATATTCTTGTGGGGAGGGTTTAAACTAAAATGGCAGGGGGTTGGGAACCTGAGCAGGGAGACAGAGGAAAGGAAAACAGGGATAAAAGCAAAAGATAGGAAGGAGAAAAACAAAAGTGGCAGTCAGAGAAATCAACGGTTTAAATCAAACGTGGCCACAGTAAATAATAATTCTAATAGGTCTAAGAGCGTTAAAAAAACAAGCCTGAAGGCTTTGTGTCTTAATGCGAGGAGCATTTGTAATAAGGTGGATGAATTGGCTGCGCAAATAGAGGTAAACAAATATGATTTGGTTGGGATTATGGAAACGTGGCTCAAGGATGGCCAAGACTGGGAACTCAACATCCAGGGGTATTCGATATTCAGGAAAGATAGGCAAAAAGGAAAGGGAGGTGGGGTAGCATTACTGGTTAAAGAAGGGATTAATACAATTGTAATGAAGGATATTAGCTCTGATGATGTGGAATCTGTATGGGTAGAATTGAGAAATACGAAGGGGAAAAAAACATTAGTGGGAGTGGTATATAGACCTCCAAACAGTAAGGCGGAGGTTGGGGATGGCATTAAAAGGGAAATTAAAGAAGCGCGCAATAAGGGCACAGCAGTCATCATGGGTGACTTTAATCTACATATAGATTGGGCCAACCAAATTAGTAACAATACTGTGGAGGAGGAATTCCTGGAGTGTTTATGGGATGGTTTCCTGGACCAATATGTTGAGGAACCAACCAGAGATCAGGTCATCTTAGACTGGGTATTATGTAACGAGAAAGGATTAATTAGCAATCTTGTTGTACGAGGCCCCTTGGTTCGGAGCGATCATAATATGATCGAATTCTTCATTAAGATGGAGAATGAAGTGGTTGACTCAGAGATAAGGGTCCTCAATTTAAATAAAGGAAACTACGATGGTCTGAGGAGCGAGTTGGGCAGGATTGATTGGGGAATGGCACTCAAAGGGTTGACGGTGGATAGGCAATGGCAAACATTCAAAGACCGAATGGATGAGTTACAGAAATTGTTCATCCCAGTTTGGCATAAAAATAAAACAAAAAAGGTGACTCAACCGTGGCTAACAAGGGAAATTAGGGATAGTATAAGATCCAAGGAGAGGCCATATAAATTGGCTAGAAAAAGCAATAATCCTGAGGATTGGGAGCAGTTTAGGAGTCAACAATGGATGACAAAGGGATTAATTAAGAAAGGGAAAATAGAATATGAGAGTAAGCTATCAGGGAACATAAAAACTGACTGTAAAAGCTTCTATAGATATGTGAAGAGAAAAAGATTGGTGAAGTCAAGCGTAGGTCCCTTACAGTCAGAATCAAGGGAATTTATAGTGGGAAACAAGGAAATGGCAGACCAACTAAATACATACTTTGGTTCTGTCTTCACAAAGGAGGACACAAATAACCTCCCAGAGATGCCGGGGAACATAGGGTCTGATGAAAGGGAGGAACTGAAAGAAATCAGTATTTGTCGGGAAATGGTGTTAGGAAAATTGATGGGACTGAAGGCCGATAAATCCCCAGGGCCTGATGGTCTACATCCCAGGGTACTTAAGATAGAGATAGTAGATGCATTGCTGGTCATCTTCCAGAACTCGATAGACTCTGGAACGGTACCCATGGATTGGAGGGTAGCTAATGTTACCCTACTATTCTAAAAAAGATGGTAGAGAAAAAGCGGGAAATTATAGACCGGTAAGCCTGACATCGGTAGTGGGGAAAATGCTAGAGTCTATTATAAAGGATGTAATAGCAGCGCACTTGGAAAGCTGTGACAGGATCGGACAAAGTCAACATGGATTTACAAAACGTAAATCATGCTTGACTAATCTACTGGAATTTTTTGAGGATGTAACTGGTAAAATAGATAAGGGAGAACCAGTGGATGTGGTGTATTTGGACTTTCAGAAGGCTTTTGATAAGGTCCCACATAAGAGATTAGCCTGCAAAATTAAGGCACATGGGATTGGGGGCAAGGTATTGACTTGGATAGAGAACTGGTTGGCGGACAGAAAGCAAAGAGTTGGAATAAACGGGTCGTTTTCCGAGTGGCAGGCAGTGACTAATTGGGTACCGCAAGGATCGGTCCTAGGACCCCAGCTGTTCACAATATATATTAATGATCTGGATGAGGGAATTGGATGTAATATCTCCAAATTTGCAGACGAC
The DNA here is from genome assembly GCF_052327205.1 of Somniosus microcephalus. Classification (NCBI taxonomy): domain Eukaryota; kingdom Metazoa; phylum Chordata; class Chondrichthyes; order Squaliformes; family Somniosidae; genus Somniosus; species Somniosus microcephalus. The sequence goes on along the minus strand of NC_140996.1, from coordinate 63,500,173 downwards.
ACAAAGCTGGGTGGGAGGGTAAGCTGTGAGGAGGATGTCGTGAAACTCCAGTACGATTTGGACAGGTTGGGTGATTGGGCAGAAACATGGCAAATGCACCATAATGTGGATAAATGTGAGGTTATCCACTTTGGTGGCAAAAACAGGAAGGCAGATTATTATTTGAATGGCAATAGATTGGGAGAAGGGGAAGTGCAAAGAGACCTGGGTGTTATTGTGCACCAGTCGCTGAAGGTAAGCATGCAGGTGCAGCAGGCGGTTAAGAAGGCAAATGGTATGTTGGCCTTCGTAGCAAGAGGGTTCGAGTACAGGAACAAGGATGTCTTGCTACAGTTGTACAGGGCCTTGGTGAGACCGCACCTTGAGTATTGTGTGCAGTTTTGGTCGCCTTACCTGTGGAAGGACGTTCTTGCCATGGAGGGAGTGTAGCGAAGATTCACCAGGCTGATACCTGGGATGGCAGGAATGACGTATGAGGAGAGATTGTGTCGATTGGGCTTATACTCACTGTAGTTTAGAAGATGGGGAGGGGATCTCATCGAAACCTATAAAATTCTGTCAGGTCTGGACAGACTAGATGCAGGAAGGATTTTTTGGATGGCCGGGGAGTCCAGAACCAGGGGTCATAGTCTAAGGATAAGGGGTAAGCCATTTAGGACTGAAATGAGGAGGAATTTCTTCACCCAGAGAGTGGTGAACCTGTGGAATTCTCTGCCACAGAGGGCGGTGGAGGCCAGTTCATTAAATATATTGAAGAAAGAGTTGGATATATTTCTTGAGGCTAAAGGGATCAAGGGATATGGGGAGAAGGCAGGGACAGGGTACTGAATTTGAATGATCAGCCATGATCTCATTGAATGGCGGAGCAGGCTCGAAGGGCCGAATGGCCTACTCCTGCTCCTATCTTCTATGTTTCTATGTAACTCCGCTCTCGCAGCCGCGAGCTTGCCAGGTTCGAGGCGCCGGGCCTGTGCGTAGACCAGGGAGCCAGTAGTGGTGATGTGATGTTCGACACCATGTTTTGTGGCCGTGGAAGAGAAAGTGGGTCTGGTCAGGTCTGGGAAATCTCCGAGGAGGTGAGTGAGGTCATCTGGAGGTGGGAACGCACAGGAGACAGTGCGCGCCACGGTGTTACTGCGGTGGCACGGGATGGAGAGAAAAGTGGCCACATTGATCAACTGGCGGTGCCGTACATTCACCAGAAGGCCGTTGGTGCACAAAAAATCCACCCCGAGGATGGCTTGAGAGACTTTGGCCGTGATGAAATCCCAGCAAAACCGCTGGCCGTCGAAGCACACCTGGACCCGCTCTTCCAAAGGTCCGAATTGCCCCGCCATTAGCCGCCTCGAGGGAGGGGCCGTGCCCCCCGGCTTGTAGATCAAGATTTGACGCGGGTAGGATGCTACACTGCGCCCCGGTGTCGCAGAGGAAACGTCGACCAGATAGGGAGTCGGTGATGAAGAGGAGTTTTCCCGAATTACCGATTGCCATCGCAGCCGCGGGGCGCTCGTTATAACCGGTCCTCTTTCGACAGGGTTGCTGCTGGTTTTTTTTGAGCGAAAAGCTGCAAGGAGGGCGGCAGCATCTTGCTTTCGCGCCAAAACGGGCGTGGTAGAAGCAAAACCCCGCAGGTTGAGGGGCTGGAGCAGCGTCTGTGGGGGATGGGCGCCTCGTGGCAGCGCAGTACTGCTGTGTCTCCATGAAGATCTTGTCCGCTTTGGCAGCCAGCTCTGCGCAGTCTGTGACTTCCGACCTGGCTAGGGCAGCCTGAACTTGCTCCGGTAGCTGGCTGAGGAATAGCTCCCTGAAGAGGAAGCATTGCGGTTCGGAGCCCAGGAGCGTGAGCATTTGGCTCATGAGCTCGGACGGCTTGGAATCCCCGAGGCCGGGCATAGCGAGCAGCCGGCGGGCGCGCTCCGACTTCATGAGCCCGAAGACCTGTAACAACCGCGCCTTTATCATTTCATACTTGCGATCTTCTGGTGGATGACCAAGCAGGCTGACAATCCACGAGGCTGTGGCGCTGTCGAGGGCGGAGACCACATAATAGTAATGGGTCTGATCCGCAGCGATGTTCCTGATTGCGAACTGGGCCTCAGCCTGGATGAACCACGCGGCAGGCTGTTGCTCCCAGAACTGTGGTAGCTTCAAAGCAACGGCGTTCGATTCCATGTTCAGTAACTTCTGCGAAAACCGTTCGCAAAAGTCGGGGTCACCAATGTAGGAATGTCTAGTTCCTATCCAAAAGACTGAGGTCCACTCAGGCGATCAAATAAACAAGGTTTAATGAAAACTAACAGAGTTTAATGGATAACTACAGGAGAACATCGAATATAGGTCTAGTCAGTTCGGAGGCTCCACGAGGACTGCTTGGGCGGTCCCGTGGCTGACGTCATGACGTCATCACGTTTTTCCCGCCGGTGGGGGATCCCGTGATGAATGGCTTAATGTCATCACGTTTACCCGTGCTATTAAAGTGATTGCGCTCTGTACATGTAAACAGTGAAAACAAAGATACAGACTCAGGCTGCAGCTAACATATTATTAAAGGGAATTATATACATTTGATCGGAGTCCCTTAGTGGCTCCGCCACACTGTCAACTCGTCTATTTTGTTACGAATGCTGCGTGCATTCAGATAAAGAACTTTTAAATATGTTTTGTGACAATTTATTCCTGTTTTTACCCCTTTTACTACTCTACCTTTATCTTTATACATTCTGTCCCTTCCTGACATGCTCTGGTTTTTAATTCCCCCACTGCTACCTTGCTCTATTGCCTTCTCCGTTGACATTTTTATTTTTCGCTCTCTTGAAACCTCACCCCCACTAATTAGTTTAAAGCCCTCTCTACAGCCCTAGTTATTCGATTCGCCAGGATTCTAGTCCCAGCACTGGCCAAGTGAAGTCCGTCCCAACGGAACAGCTCTCTCCTGTCCCAGTACTGGTGCCAGTGTCCCAGGAAGCAAAACCCATTTCTCCCACACCAGGCTTTGAGCCATGCATTTAACGCTCTGATTTTATTTACCCTAGCCAAATTTGCTCGTGGCTCAGGTAGTAATCCAGAGATTATTACCCTTGTGGTTCTGCTTTTTAATTTGGCCCCTAGCTGCTCATACTCCCTCAGCAGAACCTGTTTCCTTGTCCTATCTATGTCGTTGGTACCAACATGGACCATGACAACTGGATCCTGCCCCTCCCACTCCAAGTTTCTCTCCAGCCCAGAGGAGATGTCCTTAACCCTGGCACCGGGCAGGCAACACAGCCTTCGGGACTCTCGCTCTCGGCTGCAAAGAACCCTATCTATCCCCCTAATGATACTATCCTCTACCACTACAACATTTCTTTTTACTCCCCCCACTTGAATGGCCCCTCGTTCCACTGTGCTGTGGCCAGGTTGCTCATCCTCCCTGCAGTCCATGTTCCCATCCTCACAGGGAGTAAGAGCCTCGAACCTGTTGGACAAGAGCAAGGGCTGCGGCTCCTCCAACACTACCTCCTGGATCCCCATACCTGCCTCACTCATCGTCACACTTTCCTGTCCCTGACCACGGAATACATCTGAATTAGTTAATCTAATTGGTGTGACTACTTCCTGGAACACAGAGTCCAGATAACTCTCCCCCTCCCTGATGTGTCACAGTGTTTGAAGCTCGGACTCCAGCTCATCAACACGGAGCCGGAGTTCCTTGAGCAGCCAACACTTACTGCAAATGTGATCACTGTGAACATCAATGGTGTCCACCAGCTCCCACATATTGCAGCAGTAACACATCACCTGCTCTCCCATTCTATGTCATTAATTAAATTTATTATTATTATTTTTCAATACCCTCTGCCCCAATTCTAGATGATAAATATCACACCTCTATTTAATTGAACTTACCAACTTATAAAGGTTTAAAAGGGAAGGAAAAGTACTCACCAACCAGCCAATCACCTACCAGCTTGGCTGTGATGTTACTTTTGAATTCTGACCTCCCCTTGGAATGTTGCCTGTGGAGCCTGTTTAGGCTGCCTCGCCTCGCTTCTCCGACTCAACTCGACACCCGCTGCTGCTTCCGGCTGCCTCGACTGCGCCTTGCCTCGCTGCTCCGCCTCCGCGATGTCTGCTAATCCTGAGGCCAAATTCTCAACGGCACTCTCTGCTACTTGCACTCCGTGTAGTCCAGGTAGCTGTGGGAGTCAGTGGGCTTGTAGTGAATGTTTGTCAATAACCTATCCCCAGAGATGGAGACGGAGAAGTCGAGGAAGGGAAGGGAAGAGTCGGAGATGGACCATGTGAAGGTGAGAGAAGGATGGAAATTGGAAGCAAAGTGAATGAAATTATCTAGTTCAGGGCGAGAACAGGAAACAGCGCCGATACAGTCATCAATGTACCGGAAAAAGAGGTGAGGGAGGGGACCTGAGTAGGACTGGAACAAGGAGTGGTCCACATATCCCACGAAAAGGCAGGCATAGCTAGGACCCATGCAGGTTCCCATAGCAACCTTTGATTTGAAGGAAGTGAGTGGTGTTTCTTACCCTGTCCCATTACCGTCTCCTTTTGCCTTGAATATCTCTTAATGTCTCTTAACCTCTTCCGCCTTCCATCCTATCACAGACCTTCCCTTTTGTTCTTTCATCCCCTCCCCGCTTTCCCAGCCTCTTCACTTGCTTAAAGATCTGTTCCCTTTCCTGCTTTTTTCCAGTTCTGACGAAAGGTCATCGACCTGAAACGTTAACTCTGTTTCTCTCTTCACAGATGCTGCCTGACCTGCTGAGTTTCTCCAACATTTTCTGTTTTTATTTCTTGATATCACGTGGAGTGAATCAAATTGGTTGAAGACTGGCATCTGTGATGGTCAGGACTTCAGGAAGAGGCCGAGATAGATCATCCACTCAGCACTTCTGGCTGAAGATGGTTGCAAACGCTTCAGCCTTGTCTTTTGCACTCACATGCTGGGTCCTGCCATCATTGAGGATGGGGATGTTCACAGAGCCTCCTCCTTATGTTAGTTGTTCAATTTTCCACCACCATTCATGGCTGGATGTGGCAGGACTGCAGAACTTTGAGCTGATCTGTTGATTGTGGGGTCACTTAGCTCTGTCTATAGTATGCTGCTTCTGCTGTTTAGCATGCATGTAGTCCTGTGTTGTAGCTTCATCATGTTGGCACCTCATTTTCAGGTACGCCTGGTGCTGCTCCTGGCATGCTCTTCTACACTCTTCATTGAACCAGGGTTAGTCACCTGGCTTGATTGTAATGCTAGAGTGAGGGATATGTTGGGCCACGAGGTTACAGATTATAGTGGAATACAATTCTGCTGCTGCTGATGGTCCACAGCACCTCATGGATGCCAGTCTTTTTTGTTTTTTTATTCGTTCATGGGATGTGGGCATCACTGACAATGCCAGCATTTATTGCCCATCCCTTGAGAAGGTTGTAGTGAGCCACTTTCTTGAACCGCTGTAGTCCGTGTGGTGAAGGTGCTCCCACAGTGCTGTTAGGGAGGAAGTTCCAGGATTTTGACCCAGCGACGATGAAGGAACGGCAATATAAGGCAGCATGGTGTGTGACTTGGAAGTGATGGTGTTCACAAGTAGCTGCTGCCATTGCCATTCTAGGCGGTGGAGGTCGCGGGTTTGGGAGTTTTGAGCTGCTAGATCTGTTCTGAATTTATCCCATTTAGCACGGTGGTAGTGCCGCGTGTCCTCATTGTGAAGACGGGACTTCGTCTCCACAAGGACTGTGTGGTGGTCACTTCTTCCAATACTGTCATGGACAGATGCATCTGTGACACGTAAACTGGTGAGGACAAGGTCAAATAAGTTTTTCCCTCGTGTTTGTTCTCTCACCACCTGCCGAAAGCCCAGTCTGGCAGTTATGTCGTTTAGGACTCGGACAGCTCGAGCCACTCTTGGTGATGGACATTGAAGTCCCCTATCCAGAGTACATTCTGCGCTCTTGCAACCCTCAATGCTTCTTCCAAATGGTGTTCAGTGGGGGAGTACTGATTTATCAGCTACAAGATAAAGATAGAAGCTGTCGTTTTTAACATCAGTTTGGCTCAATGGTAGCACTCCCAAATCTGAGTCAATAGGTCATGGGTCCAAGCCCCATTGCAGGACTACAGAACTTAATCTAAGCTGACACATCAGTGCAGTACGGAAGATTGCTGAATTTGCTGTAGCAGGGCATCTCACCGTGTATGCTGTTCATTTGCTTGCATTCTTCAGCTCAAAAATTTTTTGCCCACAATGTTGCTGAAAATGCAAGCTGATATCGGCATAGCGAAGGAAACAGGGCAACTGGGACCTGAGTCAACAGGACAACCAACATAGTATCTCCTTAACCAATGAGATTTAAGGATTGGGGAAAAAAACAGAGGAAAGACTGAAAAGCAGAGTGAATTAGTGTGGGTGATTCAATGACAAATCAGGCACAAAAAGAGGGAAAGAAAGAACACAAGAACATAAGAAATAGGAGCAGGAGTAGGCCATTCAGCCCCTCGAGCCTGCTCCGCCATTTAATGAGGTCATGGCTGATCCAATTTTGGCCTCAACTCCACTTTCCTACCCGATCCTCATAACCCTTGACCCTCACCTGTTGCTCAAAAATCTGTCTATCTCAGCCTTGAATATATTCAATGACCCAGCTTCCACAGCTCTCTGGGGTAAAGAATTCCAAAGATTCACGACCCTCTAAGAGAAGAAATTCCTCCTCATCTCCGTCTTAAATGGGCGACCCCTGATTCTGAGACTATGCCCCCTAGTTCTAGATTCCACCATGAGGGGAAACATTCTCTCAGCATCTACCCTGTCCAACCCCTTCAGAATCTTATAAGTTTCAATAAGATCACCTCTCATTCTTCTAAACTCCAATGACTATAGGCCCAACCTGCTCAAATTTTCCTCATAAGACAACCCTTCCATCCCAGGAATCAACCTAGTGAACCTTCTCTGAACTGCCTCCAATGCAGGTATATCCCTTCTTAAATAAGGAGACCAAAACTGTATGCAGTACTCTAGGTGTAGTGTATGTGCCTTTAAGAGCCCCATGTGTACTGTAATGCCGGTAATGGCCACTCGGGCTATATAAGCCTGTATATTGTGTTGTATCAGTTAGTTCCCCTCCAGACTTTGTTTAGTAAACACCTATGAAACCAACTCCTGTCTTCAGTGTCTCTATCGACACACAGACACAACAGTGGTGACGAATTGGAAACGGACTTACCTGCAATTCGGCAGCACCTCAAGGACATCGATTCCTCTGGCGTCCAAAGTTGAAGAAAAACCAAGAAAAAGAAAAAGCTGTGGTTTCACCAGCTAGCCAAGCTGGTGGCAGGTACTGCAATAATCCTTCCTGGGCGTCGGGCTGGGGCTCCAGCGGCTGGCTCTACAGCTAGGCCAAGCAGCGAAAGCGGAGGCAAGCAGTAACAGACGGGGAGGGAGCACTCGGGAGACGGCCGGCGCTGCAAGCAGGTCGGCGTTCAGACCTAGAGAGAGAGTCCGGCGGGAACGAGTCTCCAACTGTAAATAAATAAAAAGAACGGAAACCGTGGGAAACAGCGTTGTCATCGGCAGCAGCGGCGGGGAAGCACGGGAAGCGCCATATCTTTTCTGCAGAAAAGAAATAAAAGCGCGGGAAGCGCCATTTTATTTCTAGGATGCCTAAGTCTGGTAATATTGATGCTTTTGATAACGAGATAGAGGATTGGACCATATATGTGGAAAGAGTGGAGGTATATTGCACCGCAAATGGAATAGAAGATGAAAAAAAAGCTTCAGTACTGCTAAATCTAATGGGCGCAAAGACATACGGGCTGTTACGAAATTTAATCACTCCAGCCAAACCAAAGGACAAGAATTTTAAAGAAATTGTTGATACCCTACAGGAGCACTTAAACCCAACACCGCTGCTGATAGCGGAACGATTCAAATTCTTCAAGAGAAATCAACACAAGAATGAAAGTAACGCTGATTACCTCACCAAATTAAGAAAGCTATCAAAACACTGCCAATTCGGGGCAGGACTAGCAGATTATCTTCGAGACAAATTCGTCTGCGGTCTCTTAAGTGAAGGAACACAGAAAAGGCTGCTTTCTGAAAAAGATTTAACACTGGACAAGGCTTTCAGTATGGCTGTATCATACAAAGCAGCTGCAAGAGGAGCTGCAGAGATACAACAAAAGACACAGGACTTCGGCACCCATGAAATGACACAAGGTTTCGAGAGATGTTATCGCTGCGGCAGATCCACCCATGACCAGAGGGACTGCTGGTTCAAGGACAAAGCATGCAGGCAATGCGGAAAGATTGGACACATTGCACGGGTATGCCGATCTGGACAAAAAAAATCCAGACAGGAAAAAGAAAATCAATAAAGAAAAGTACAGAAAGGTACAAATGATGACGGACAGTAGCTCCGAAGACCAGAAGAGCGATAGCGACTCCGAAAACAGGAGACTAAGCTGTCTCAAATTACATAATGTAATTGCCAAAGATGATTACCAGACCATTTGGTTACCCTCACGATAGCAGGGTCCCCAGTTAAAATGGAGCTAGATACAGGATCAGCTCTGACCGTCATAAATCGACGGGATTACGAGCGGCTATTTCCGCATATACCTTTAAAAGACACATCCATTATCTTGAAAAAATATACGGGGCAGAAAGTATACCCCAAAGGAAAAATAAGGGTGCCTGTTGTATACAACGGCAAGGAAATACAAAAGTTGTATTTATACATTCTACAAGATGCTGGTCCACCGCTGTTGGGACGTGAATGGATCAGGAAAATGCGTTTAGACTGGCACTCCATTCAGGCACTGACGGTGACCAGTAAGAAAAAAAACGATGATGACGTCATACCTGAACGATTAAAAGACATCTTGGCCAACGCCAAAGAAGTGTTTCAAGAGAAATTAGGAACCTTGAAAGGCATCACCGCCTCAATAAAAGTGGAAGATGCAGCAATTCCCAAGTTTTTTAAGGCAAGACCGGTGCCATACGCAATTCGTCCAGCAGTCGAGGCAGAGCTGGAGAATTTGGAAAAGGCAGGCGTATTATCCAAAATAGATTGGAGCGAGTGGGCAACACCCATCGTTCCAGTCATGAAGAAAGCATTGAATAATGATAAATCTGAAGAACAGAGAAAAATTCGCATCTGTGGAGACTTCAAGGTGACTGTAAACCCGGTCCTTCACACGGTACAGTATCCTCTTCCGAGGATAGAAGATATTTTCGCCTCACTATCCGGTGGGAAACGTTTCACCAAAATTGACTTGGCACAGGCATATCTACAGATGGAGGTTGAAGAGGCCTCTAAAAAATATCTCACGATAAATACACACAAAGGTCTGTACCAGTACAATCAACTGGTTTTCGGAGCAGCATCTGCTCCAGCTATCTGGCAAAGAGCTATGGAGCAAGTCCTCCAAGGGATTCCGGGGACTCAATGCTACCTAGACGATATCCTTGTAACAGGAGAAAACGACAACGAGCACCTTGCCAATTTGGAGCAGGTGCTCACTAGGCTGAGAGAACGGGGTCTATGAGCAAATCGCCCCAGTGCGAATTTTTCCAAAATCAAATATCATATTCACAGAGAAATCACAGAAACCCCACAGTGCAGATAGAGGCCATTTCGGCCCATCGAGCCTGCACCGACACATGTCCCACCCGATCCCCGTAATCCCTACACCAACACATATCCCACCCTATCCCCGTAACCCCACGTATTTAATCCCCCTAACACTAAGGGTCAATTTATCATAGCCAATCAACCTAACCCGCACATCTTTGGACTGTGGGAGGAAACCGGAGCACCCGGAGAAAACCCACGCAAACACGGGGAGAATGTGCAAACTCCACACAGACAGTCGCCCGAGGCCGGATTCGAACCCGGGTCCCTGGTGCTGTGAGGCAACAGTGCTAACCACTATGCCACCGTGCTGCCCTCATTATTGTGGCCACATAATTAATAAGGAAGGGTTGCATAAGTCACCTGAAAAAATTGAAGCAGTCATAAAAGCCCCAGCACCTGAAAATGTTTCACAATTAATGTCGTTCCTGGGATTAATAAATTACTATCATAAATTTTTACCGAACTTATCAACTCTTCTGCACCCTCTTAATGAACTGCTACAAACAGGAGTAATTTGGAAATGGAGCGAAGACTGTAAACGTGCCTTCCATAAATGCAAAGACTTAATCACGTCCAAAGAAGTTTTGGCTCATTACAACCCATCACTGCCAATCAGACTGGCGTGCGATGCATCCCCTTACGGCGTAGGAGCAGTATTATCGCATAAATTCCCTGATGGCTCGGAACGGCCGATAGCTTTTGCGTCATGCTCATTGAACTTAGCTGAGCGTAACTATGCCCAAATCGACAGGGAAGCACTCAGCCTGGTATGGGGAGTGAAGAAATTCAACCATTACCTACACGGACAAAAATTTACCTTGTTGACTGACCATCAACCCCTCATCTCCATATTCAACCCTAAAAAGGGTGTTCCCATTATGACAGCGCAAAGGCTACAGAGGTGGTCCCTTTTTCTAGGGGCACACCAATACAACATGGAATACAAAGGATCAAAACAGCATGGGAATGCTGACGGGTTATCGCACCTACCGTAGACCCAGTGGAGATTTTCCACTCTACCATAGTCGAATGTCTACCAGTAACAAATTCTGCCATTGAAAGGGAAACTAGAAATGACCCGACTCTCTCACGAGTCTACGATTTAACAGTGAAGGGATGGCCAGCACATGGCGAACCACTGTTGCCAGCATTCTCGCAAAGAAGAGAACAGCTGTCAGTGTGCCGAGGAACCTTGATGTGTGGATCCAGAGTGGTGATTCCACACAAACTCCAGGATAAAGTTCTAAAGGAGCTTCACGAGGGGCATCTGGGTGGAGTGAAAATGAAGAACCTAGCCAGGGCATTTGTATGGTGGCCAGGTATCGATGGAGACATCGAAGAAATGACCAAGAGCTGCCTAGGATGCCAGAAGGTCCAAAACGCTCCACCCCAAGCCCCTCTACATCCATGGGAGTGGCCCTCATCTCCCTGGCAAAGGGTACACATCGACTTTGCTGGTCCATTTATGGACTCAATGTTCTTAATCGCGGTTGATGCACACTCCAAGTGGCCAGAGGTAATAAAAATGTCCTCCACCACCACGGAAAAAACCATCACAGTATTAAGGACCATATTTGCCAGGAATGGGCTGCCGGAACAGATCTGTTCTGATAATGGACCGCAATTTGTGTCCGAAGAATTCAGGAAGTTCTTAAAAAACAATGGGGTTAAGCACTACACGTCCGCCCCATACCATCCCGCCACCAATGGATTGGCTGAAAGGTTTGTCCAGACCTTCAAGAAGGCCATAAATGCCATGGGTAATGAAGACATAAAACTTCAGCACAAGGTGGATAACTTCTTGTTCGCATACAGGAATGCAACACATATGGTTACAAACCAAACTCCCGCCATGATGTTCTTCAATAGAAGCCTAAGATGCCGTCTGGATTTGATCAAGCCCAACATCAGAAGGGATGTGGAGAACCGGCAATTTTAAGGCATGAATGAAAGGCCAACTAGAACCTTCCAGATAGGTCAACAAGTTTTGGCCCGGGACTACCGTGCCGAGAAATGGCAGCCTGGAACTATCTGCACACGACTAGGACCGCTGATGTATACCGTGGACATCGGAGAAAGCATAATAAGGCGCCATGCTGACCAAATCATAGAGTCATCCGAAAAGGGACAACCTACACCACAACTCTATACGCCTAACGATGAAGTAGAGATACCCATATCTACCTCCGATCCGGTGATACTGGAACCCGATGAACCCGACACTGGCATTCAAGCCGAATCAGCCTTGCCAAAAGAACCTACTGCACCACCAGAAACTACTACAACACCGAGGCGTTATCCGGACTGAGCCAGGAAGCCTCCAGAGAGACTGACTTATAATTAATTAACTGCAGCAATGTGTAGATTATTTTTCTTGTAACATGTAATTAATAATTACTTAAAATATTATGTACTGGTTGGCTAAAAGGGGAGGAATTGTAGTGTATGTGCCTTTAAGAGCCCCATGTGTACTGTAATGCCGGTAATGGCCACTCGGGCTATATAAGCCTGTATATTGTGCTGTATCAGTTAGTTCCCCTCCAGACTTTGTTTAGTAAACACCTATGAAACCAACTCCTGTCTTCAGTGTCTCTATCAACACACAGACACAACACTAGGCGTAGTCTCACCAGAGCCCCGTACAGTTGTAGCAAGACTTCCCTACTTTTATACTCTATCCCCCGCGAAATAAAGGCCAACATTCCATTTGCCTTCCTAATTACTTGCTGCATCTGCATGTTAACTTTTGGTGTTTCATGTATGAGGACACCCAAATCCCTCTGTACCATTGCATTCTGTAGTCTTCCTCCATTTAAATAATATTTTTCTTTTCTATTCTTCCTACCAAAGTGGATAACTTCACATTTTCCCACATTATACTCCATCTGCCAAATTCTTGCCCACTCACTTAACCTATCAAGATCCCTTTGCAGACTCTTTGGGGGAAAAATTGGGTCACAACCCCTTTGGGGCGCTAACTTCGCCGGGGCGGTACTTTTAGCGCCCTGAAAAAATTAGTGCCTCCACACCCGAAATTCACTAGTAGTGCCCCAAGAGGGAGGCGGGGCGCTACTGGAAGCGCCCTGCCTCCCTCTTGGGGCGCTGCGAGTGAATACCATGGTGCTATGTGCCGCAGCGCCACACTCTGCGGTACTGCAGGCCTTCCTCCCCTTATTAAAGAGTAGGGGCCTAGCGCAGCGCGACTAGGGGCCCAGCTGGGCCACCAGGGATCAGAGTACCAGCAAAAGAGCCCGGCACTCAAGAGAAGAGCTGGGCTCACGGAGTGCAGTCGGCACCCCGCAGGGGAGCTGCACAGAAGGCCGGGGACAGCAATGAAGGCAGGTGCTGGCAGGCGGCCAGCAACAAAAATGGCCATCCGGCACCTCCCCTTTAATGTGCACTGCCCCGGCCACAGGTAGGCCCCCCTGACCCTGTCTAGGAAGTTAGCGTCCGGCGGTAAGTCAGGGAGCGCTACCAAAAATCGTGGCCTGGATGCAAGCAGGGCGCTGTGCACAGCGATAATGTCATTGCCGGTGGGGCAGCACCGCAGGGTGCTAACGGTTAGCGTAGCCGTTAATCTCCCACTGATTTTCACGGGAGGCATTGGCGGTGGCGCGCTCAGGCACTAGTTACTTTGCACCCCGTTAGCGCCCTAGGACACTAATGGGAGTCACAAATCAACCGAATTTTTCCCCCTTTATGTCCTCCTCACAACGTGCTTTCCCACCTACCTTTGTATCATCTGCAAATTTGGCTACAATACAGTCGCTTCCTTCATCCACTGATCCCTGTGGCACCCTACTAGTTACAGATTGCCATTTAGCCTGACTCTCTGTTTTCTGTTAGTTAGCCAATCCTCTAATATATTACCCCCTCTAATATATTACACCATGAGCTCTTATCTTATGCAGTAAACTTTTATGTGGCACCTTGTCGAATGCCTTTTGGAAATCCAAATACACTACATCTACTGGTTCCCCTTTATCTACCCTGCTCGTTACCTCCTCAAAGAACTCTAATAGATTTGTCAAACACGATTTCCCTTTCATAAAACCATGCTGGCTCTGTTTGATTGTATTATGATTTTCTAAATGCCCTGCTACTACTTCCTTAATAATGGATTCAAGCATTTTGCCAATGACAGATGTTAGGCTAACTGGTCTATAGTTTCCTGCTTTCTGTCTCCCTCCTTTTTTGAATAAGGGTGTTACATTTGCGATTTTACAATCCGCTGGGACTTTTCCAGAGTCAAGAGAATTTTGGAAGATTACAACCAATGCATCCACTATCTCTGTAGCCACTTCTTTTAAGACCCTAGGATGGAAGCCATCAGGTCCAGGGGACTTGTTAGCCTTTAGACCCATAAGTTTGCCTCGCAACTTTTCTCTAGTGATAGTGATTGTTTTAAGTTCCTCTCTCCCTTTTGCCCCTTGATTTTCTACTATTACTGGGATGTTTTTAGTGTCCTCTACTGTGAACAAAGATATTTGTTCTTAAAGATTGGATTAAGAGAGAAAGAAAAGAGAGACAGAAAGGAAAAGTAGAGAAAAAAATGTTCCCTGGAAGCGCGGCCTGTTTCTTTCAACACACGGTCCGTTTAAATTTCTGTGCATGCGCAGTATTTCCAATGTAAAAGTTTGTGAGCAGCCTGCGCGGGACATTACAGATTACTACGCAGCCACGCACATGCACAGCTTAGAGGAAACAATGGTGGTGAGGTAGAGCTGGGTGTCATCAGCAAGCGTGTGGAACCTGATGTGTTTTCGGATGATGTCACCAAGGGGCAGTATGTAGATGAGAAATAGGAGGGGGTCAAGGATAGATCCTTGGGGGAATCTCCAATTGTAATGGTGTGGGAGTGGGAAGAGAAGCCATTGCAGGGGATTCTCTGGCTATGACTGGATAGATAAGAATGGAACCAGGCGAGGGCAGGTCCACCCAGCTGGATGATGGAGTAAAGGCGTTGGAGGAGGATGGCATGGTCAACCTTGTCAAAGGCTGCAGACAGGTCGAGAAGGATGAGGAGGGATAGTTTACAACCATCACAGTCACATAGTATGCCATTTGTGGCTTTGATGAGAGCCGTTTCAGTGCTGCGGCAGGGGTGGAAACCTGATTGGAGTGATTCAAACATGGAGTTGTGGGAAAGATGGGGATTTTGGAGATGTCAACACGTTCAAGGACTTTGGAGAGGAAAATGATGTTGGAGATGGGGCGGTACTTTGCAAGGATAGAGGGCTCAAGAGTGGGTTCTTGAGGAGAGGGGTGATAACAGCAGATTTGAAGGGGAGGGGGGCAGTACCTGATGAGAGAGAAGTTGTGTGGTCAACAGTTTGCTGGGAATAGATGTCGAGGGAGCATGAAGTGGATCTTCTGGACAAGTTGAGCTTGAAAAGAGCATGAAGTGAGATAGAAGAGAAAGGTGTGAGTTCAGGGTTAGGGCAGGGGGGACCTTAGGGGAAGTTTGGCTTGGAGGGCTAAGGGAAGGGAGGGAAGCAGCAGAGGCCACTGAATGGATGGTCTCAATATTAGTGACGAAGAAGTCCAGAGCTCCTCGGGAACTAATGCAGGTCAACCAGTAGGGGTGATGAGTGAGCAGAAATTGGTGGAGGATAGGATACAGGCCGCAAAGTTTTGGAGTAGCTGAAGTTTATGGAGGATGGAGGATGGGAGCGCAGCCAGGAGAGCATTGGAATAATTAAGTCTGGTGGTGACAAAAGCATGGATGAGAGTTTCAGCAGAAGATAGGCTGAGGTAGGGGTGGAGACAGGTAATATTACAAATGTGAAATTAGGTCTTTGTGATGGAGAGAATATAGGATCAGAAGCTCATCTTCAGGTCAAATATATGGAGGATAAGTGACATCAGTTATATGGAGAGACTACAGAGGCTGAGATTGTTCTCCTTAGAGCAGAGAAGATTAAGGGAAGATTTAATAGAGCTGTTCAAAAGTATGAGGTCTTTTGATAGGGTAAATAAGGAGAAACTGTTTCCACTGGTAGGAGGGTTGGTAAACAGACGTAGGGCTGGATTTTGCCAATGGGGAGCTTTTGGAGGCAGGACTCCCACTTGTCGGGTTTTAGTCCCACCTCCATCGACTTCTGGCCAACCCACGCTATTTTCCCTTGATTGACCCTGTTAAGCCTGCCCAGCTTGGGTAGCTCTTTCAAAGAAGCATAATGGGCTGAATGGCCTCCTTCTGTGCTGTATGATTTCATGGTTCTATGAAATAGGATGCCAAGGTTGAAAATAGTCTGGTTCAGCCTGAGAAAGTGGCCGAGGAGGGGAATGGAATCGATGGCAAGGATATGGAGTTATGGCAGGGGGTTGAGGTTTAGCTGGAGGATAATACAGCTCATCCAAGACTGAATGTCAGATAAACAATCTGACAATACAAATGCAATAGAGAGCGGTGATGGAGAAGCAGAGCTGTGTGTTAACAGTGTAAATATGGAAGCTGACTCCATGTCTGCAGATGATGCCACTAAGGGACAGAATGTAGATGAGGAAGAGGTGGGAGCCAAGGATAGCTGCTTGGGGAACTCTGGAACTAACAGTGTGGGCTATGGCAGAGAAGCCATTTCTGAAGATGCTTTGCATACAAGTGGATAGGTAAGAGTGGAACTAATCGAGGGCAGTCCTACTGAGCTGAACAATAGAGAAGAGGCATTGGAGGAGACTTGGGTGGTCAACCATGTAGATAGGTTGAGGAGGATAAGAAGAGATAATGCACTAGAGGATGTAATTTGAGTCTTTTGATGGGGCCATTTTGCTGCTGCGGCAGGGCAGAACCTGATTGGAAAGATTAACAAAAGGAGCTGCACAAAAGATAGGAATGGATTTGGATGTTCAAGGACTTTAGAGAGGAGAGGGAGATTGGAGATGGGGTGGTAGTTTACAAGGATACAATAGTTTGAGCATTAGGTTTTTTGAAGATAATGACCGTGGTTTTGGAAGGAAGGGGGCAGTACCTGAGGAAAGGGAACCACTTGCAAGGTTAGCTAGCATGGGGCCAGGAATGGAAATTGGGTCGTCAGCAGTTTTGCAAGAATGAGGTCAAGGGAGCAAGAGGTCAATCTCCTGGATACGATGAGCTCGGAGAGGGCATGAGGGGAGACAGTAGATAAACTAGAACGAGATGTGGGTTCAGGGCTAGAACAGGAGGGAACTTGGAGGAGGTTTAGTTTGGTGGGCAAGGGAAAGGGGGAATGCAGCAGAGGTAACTGAATGGATGGTGTCAAACTTAATGACAAAAAAGTCCATGAGATTTTCACACTTGGCGGAGGAGGCAGGGAGAGAGGTTTAAGGAGATAAGTGTCAGCTGTGGCTCAGTTGGTAGCACTCTCGCCTCTGAGTCAGAAGGTTGTGGGTTCATAGTCCCACTCCAGGGAATTGAACACATAAATCTAGGCTGACACTGCAGTGCAGTGCTGAGGGAGTGCTGCACTGTCGGAGGTGCCATTTCTTGGATGAGATGTTAAATCGAGGCCCCGTCTGCTCTCTCAGGTGGATATAAAAGATCCCATGGCACTATTTCGAAGAAGAGCAGGGGAGTTATCCCTGGTGTCCTGGCCAATATTCATCCCTCAATCAACATAACAAAAACAGTTTATCTGGTCATTATCACATTGCTGTTTGTGGGAGCATGCTGTGCGCAAATTGGCTGCCGCATTTCCCACATTACAACAGTAACTACACTCCAAAAATATTTAATTGGCTGTAAAGCGCTTTGAGAAGTCCAGTGGTCATGAAAGGCACTATATAAATGCTAGTCTTTCTTTCATTATTTATAGTGGCGAAAAGAAGACGGAGATTTTCTTTGCTCTCCAGGACAGCCATGAAGTAGTGGGTAGTTTTGGCAGAGGAAGGTGAAGCCCAATAGTGCTTGTTATGGTCCAGCCTGATCTGGTGATGTATGGCCTCATACACCCTTCCCTTTGCCCCACAATTGGCGGCTATGGCTTCAGTACTCTAGGCCCCATGCTTTGCAATTTGCTCCCTAAACCCCTTTTGCTTCTCCATCTTTCTCTTCCCCTTTAAGGTCCTTATATAAAGCCATCCCTTTGACCAAACTTTTAGTCACCTTAATATCTCTTTTTTTGTCTCACTGTCCACTTTTGTCTGATTTTTTTCTACGTTAAAGGTACTACATAAATGCACGTTGTATTATTGTTGTTGTTCATTGTGACTCAGCTGATGCTACCTCCTCAAGTTCCCTAACTGTATCCTCTGTGATGTATGTAGCTGTGCTCCAATTTGCAAATGTTGACGAGTTGTGTGGTGAAATCTTGTCCTGGGCAGTGCTGACAAGCTGCTCTTCCAGACCTAAAATGACAGAAAGAGAACAGATGTTAGAATGTTGGTTGCAAGAGATACCTTGAAACAGAGCTTGATTTGAATTATACTGCTTGTGATGTTTTTGTACATACCTGTGTGCCAGTGAGTGTGAAGAGGACAAGGCAGAAGAAGATGGAACTAGCCCTGAGTTTAGGGGTGGCCTGTGGCTTCCATTTCCCCTGTTGTCTCCATGCTCTTGTGTGCAAACATGCATAAGGTGGATTCCCCAAGAGAATCAAGGATTTGGAAAAAGTCAATGGCCTAGAAATTCAGCCGCACAGTAACCTTTTTTCAGGCGCTACACGGTCTCCTAGACCTCCAATATGGCATGTTGGAAGTGCTCTTCCCAGCTAATGGCAGGTCGTGCCAAAACAAAATTGGAAGCGAGCTTAGAGAAAGGTGGCAGAGATAGTAAACTCTCAGAGCCTCACGCCCAGGACCTAGATTCAGTGCAAGAAATAGTTCAATGATCTGACCAAAGCAGCAAGGTGAATACAGGCCTTTCTATCTCCATTTCTCTGCATCACACCTGGCCACAGCACTTCCACCCAGCACCCTGAGCATTTGGTGAAGCAGTCAGCAGGAACAGGAGCTTGGAGTAATGGAAAGGCAGCCCAGGAGACAGCTCAGCAGAGGGCAAGCATGGCAGAACACTCTGTTGAGGAGGATAGAGATGCAACTTCAAGGGCCCAACTTTCAAAAGAAAGCTGCTTTCCATGTCTGTGCAATTGTATGATGTACTTCTGTTTTTGCACATTAAAATCACATCGGGGTCCTAATGGCATAACTGTCATATAAAAAATAAAATTGGCTGTGTGGTTGATAGTAAGGAAAAAAGTTGTAGACTGCAGGAAGATATCGATAGACTGGACAGGTGGGCAGAAAAGTGGCAAATGGAATTCAATCCGGAGAAGTGTGAGGTAATGCATTTGGGGAGGGCTAACAAGGCAAGGGGAATACACATTAAATGGTAGGACACTGAAAAGTGCAGAGGATCAGAGGGACCTTGGAGTGCATGTCCACAGATCCCTGAAGATAGCAGGACAGGTAGATAAGGTGGTTAAGAAGGCATACGGGATACTTTCCTTTATTGAGGTATAGAATATAAGAGCTGGGATGTTATGCTAGAACTGTATAAAACACTAGTTAGGCCACAGCTAGAGTACTGCATACAGTTCTGCTCACCACATTACAGGAAAGATGTGATTGCACTAGAGAGGGTATAGAGGAGATTTACGAGGATGTTAAGACTGGAGAATTTTAGCTATGAGGAAACATTGGATAGGCTGGGGTTGTTTTCTTTGGAATAGAGGAGGCTGAGGGGAGACTTAATTGAGGTGTATAAAATTATGAGGGGCCTAGATAGAGTGGATAGGAAGCACCTATTTCCCCTAGCAGAGAGGTCAATAACCAGGGGGCATAGATTTAAAGTAATTGGTCGAAGGATTAGTGGGGAGTTGAGAACATTTTAACCCAGAGGCTGATGGGGATCTGGAACTCATTGCCTGAAAGCGTGGTAGAGGCAGAAACCCTCATCGCATTTAAAAAGTACTTGGATATGCACTTGAAGTGCCGTAACCTACAAGGCTATGGACCAAGAGTTGGAAAGTGGGATTAGGCTGGATAGCTCTTTTTCGACCAGCACAGACACGATGGGCCAAATGGCCTCCTTCTGTGCCGTGATTTTCTATAATTCTATGATTTTTATGTATTAAAGCATTCAGATGGACATCTCAGACGCCTAAAATAATTGCGCAGTTAAGTTGGCAGTAGGCAAGAATCAACCAGTTCCGCGGTGCGATTTTAACTCTACTACAGTTCCATTCCTGCTAGGCAGTGGGGGAGTTAAAATCACCCCTTGGTGTATTTAAAACTAATTTATCAGGTTTCTTTAAATCAACTGACTGCAGCTATAATTTTTGGTTCAGTTACATTCATAAATGTGCACAGTCAGGGTGCAACGAAGAGGAAATATGGGAAGAAATCACTAATGCTGATCTCTGCCCGTGGGGAAAATTTTCCAAGACCACATACACCCTGCAAAGCTTTGCACACAGCAGATCGCTTATCGGAAAATTGTGAGTGTGTTACCCAATTTTTCCCTCCAGATGAAAAATCATTGACAGTGCACATGTGATTTTCTGATAAATCACCTGCTGTATAAGAAGCCCAGAGGTGGGGAAGCCTCATTTCAATATTAGAATGGGAAGGAGGCGATGTCATATTGATCATCGCACTACTCCCTATAATTTACGCTGGAAATAGACGTTCATCATTTTGTCCATACAAGTTGGGTATCCAAAGTTGTTTGCTTGTGTCTTGGAATACATAGTTAATTAAAGAAACAGTCCAATGTATCATTTCATCCAAGTCTTTTTCTACATTTCTTTAGTGAACTATGGCCTAGAAATTCATTGACGCCACTTTTGGGGCGCTAAAGTGGGGCGTCCGCTAAAGTTTGCGGCCGCCGCCAAATCTAGGCCACTTCTCCGATATTCATTAGCTTCGCCCTACTAGTTCGGGCGAGCGCTAAAACTGCTGCTGGACGCCTCTCTTTGGGCGCTAAGCCGGAGGTGGTGATCGATAGCGCCGAGGCCGGGCACAGCGCAGGTGCGGCCATCTCGTGACTGACAGCAGACACCCTGGCGCCGGCCAGCTCTTAAGGGGGAAGGGTCGACTGTGTCTGCTGCCACGCCCTGGATAGTGGAGCCCTCCAGCTAGGCCTGAACACTGCTGCTGGACCCAAATAGCGCCTGAAGACATGGAGAAGGCCCGTGAACGTGCGCAGCGCTTCTCAGAGCGTGATCTGAGTGTGCTGCTTGCTGCTGTGGAGAAGAGGTGCCATGTTTTGTACCCGGACAATGGCAAGAAGGCGACGGTCCGCGTCTACAGGAGAGCCTGGAGGCATGTTGCCAGCAAGCTGTCAGCCAACAGCGACATCCCCAGGACCGGTGCCCAATGCCGCAAAAAGTTAAATGACCTCACACGCATTGTCAGGGTGAGTACCCTTTCCAATGACCTCCTCATCCTTGCATGTGCACCTCACACTATGGGCAAAGGGACCTGAAAGCTCTAATGGCCAGCCTTCATCCAGCAGCTATGGCACAGGCATGAGCATCAATTGCACATTCTGCACTGAACACACTGGCCAAGCTATTCCACCATGGGAGGCATTGCACACCAGATCATGGCGACACACTGGCCAGGCTATTCCACCATGGGAGGCAGTGCACACAAGATCACGGCGACACACTGTACTTAGAGGCCGTCCTTTCTCTTGCAGGCCAAGCTGGCGAATAATCGCAAGAGCCGGACTGCGACCGGGGGAGGACGACCCCATATCCAGCCACTCACCAACCTGCAACATCGCGTGGAGCGCCTCATGGGTGGCCGGGTGATTGGGCCCGTTGCATGTGGAGATGCCGACCCTGTTCTGGGCAGCAATGGTAAGGACATCACCTTTTGCACCTCTCTCGTCCCACTTGCGCATCAGATCTACATCCTTTGCCACTGTCCGACCAATGCGCTGAATGCCACCACTCATGCATCCCGCACTGACGCCCTCTCCTCACTCTAAAGCTACTCTTGTGCCTTCCTGCTTTCAGATGGTCAAGAGGAGGTCCCTCAACTTGCCAGTGACAGACCCTCCGAGGAGGAGCAGGAGGAGGAGCAAGAGGAAGGCGGCCCATCAGGGGAACCCTCAGCCGCGGCCACCCAGGCCAATGTAGGGGACACGTCTTTCCTGGAGGGCAGCGTGGCGGAAGTGTCGAAGGGGAGGGGAGCTCCTGGGACCTGCGTGCTGCAGAAAGGCAGGAGGGGGGTGGAAGCTCGGCGGCCTTCTCCCCAGAGGGGGGATGCGTCGGAGGGGAGTCCAATTGCTGGGCCCAGCGGCCTCCAGCAACACAGGAAGGGTCGGCCAGCTCGGCGGCCTTCTCCCCAGAGGGAGAGTCCGGCCTCCAGTCAGGAGATGCTCTTCGCCGAGGAGATGGAACGCCTCGAAGACTTGTCCGCGGACTCGGAGCGCCGGCACACGGAGCTCATGGCGGCAGTGGCACGGTTGCCTGAGTCCATCGATTCCCTCTCTCGGAGTGTGGCCGAGTTCGGGCCCTTAGAGGCCACCAGTCGGGCGGAATACCGGGCAGATCTGTCAGCGACTGGCCAGGTGATCAGTGGTGCCATCCAGTCACTGGCTGCTCTGCTGCGGTCAGTGAACAGGTCAACACGGGCACTCACTGCTGCCACACTCGCGGTGTCAGCCAGGCATCGCCAGGGCACCCGGCGCGCTGCAGCAGCACATCGGTCTGTCCCTCGGCAGATTGATGCGAATGCTGCAGTGCTGGCCTGGGCGAGTGCCAGTGTCTCAGGCGACCAGCGAGCGCCTGCCATCCGCCAGCTTGCCGCCATTCCTCCAGCCGCCACTGCCACTCCCCCAGTGAAGCTGCCAGGAGCTGCTGCAGCGACTGATGCTGGCCAGCCACAGCTGCAGCAATCAACAGCCGGCCGCTCGACGGCCAGACCTCGACTAGGCCGACCCCCAAGGGCATCTGCCGTCACGACATGTGCCCCTCAGGAGCCTGCCCCCAGCCTTGCAGCAGCCAATGGCCTTACTTTGAGGCGGAGCAGCAGGGCGGGCAGGGGCCACCCAAAGATGGCCAAGGCATCGCCATAGCGGGCCAAATAGTCGAATGTGTGGCCATTTGTGTTTGTTTCTTGAGGCCGAGAATTGGATGTTTGTTTTTTGAAGGCCGATGATGTGATGTTTGTTTTGGACGAAGGCCGAGAATGACGGCCATTTTAGTTGCCCTATTTTGTTAATCCTCCCCAGGTTGTGGGAGCGAGTAATGTGTTTGAGTGTTTTTTGGGGGTTTCATCTGTTTTTGGTTTTCATGTGGGAAGGGCCCAGAGTTTGTACAATAAAGCATTTTATTTATTCACATTGTCCATGTTTGATCTTTGAAGTGTTTGTTGCCTTAACCAGCTGAGGGCTTGCGGAGCGGCTGCAAACATGTTCTATCATTGGCACAAGCCATTCCCTGACAGGGGGCCTAGAAGTGACGTTCAATAAGCCGACGACGGGCGGCCCTTGGACCTTGTGCGTCCCTCCTGGGCTGGTACTCCTCGTCCTCATCGTCCTCATGCTCCTCCTGCTCCTCCTCCTGAGGTGGTGGTCCAACGTGAGGTGGCAGTGCCTGAGTCCTGCGGATAGCCAGGTTGTGCAGCATGCAGCAAACGACGACGAATTGGGAGACTCGATCCTGCGAATACTGGAGGGCTCCCCCGGAGCGGTCGAGACAACGGAACCGTTGCTTGAGCACGCCGATTGTTTGTTCTATGAGGTTCCTCGTCGCTTGATGGCTCTCGTTGTATGCCTCTTCAGCAGGGGTCGTGGGCGCGCGGAGCGGGGTCATGAGCCAGGTACACAAAGGATAGCCTTTGTCCCCGATAAGCCATCCTCTTGGGGGAGGCTGTGCCTGGAACATGTCAGCCACAGTTGTCTGTCGCAGGATAAAGGCATCGTGGCTGCTGCCTGGAAAGCGGGCATTGACAGCTAGGATGCGCTGCCTGTGGTCACACACCAGCTGTACATTGAGGGAATGGTAGCCCTTCCGGTTGCGGTACTCCTCGGCATGCTCAAGAGGTGCCCGCAAAGCCACATGCGTGCAGTCAATGGCGCCCTGCACCATGGGGAAGCCCGCTATTCTTGCAAACCCCACTGCACGCTGCTGCTGCTTGTCCAGGGTCATGGGGAAGGAGATGAATTGATGTCTCCTTCTGAAAAGGGCTTCGGTCACCTGGCGGATGCAGCAATGCACGGCGAACTGGGAGATGTTAGCGATGTCCCCAGTAGCGGATTGGAAGGAGCCGGAGGCATAGAAGTTGAGAGCCACCGTCACCTTCACTGCCACCGACAGAGACGTCCTGCGCATCAGCTGTGGCTGCAGATCTCTCTGAAGCAGCCGGCAGATGTCTGCAACCACCTCCCTTCGGAATCGCAGCCTCCTAACACACATCGCGGCAGACATGGTCAGATAGGAGGTCTGCGGGCGGTATACCCTGCGTGGGTAAGGCCTCAGTTGGCGACGCCTGTTGCCCCCTCTGCGTCTAGCCAGGGCTGCCACTCTCTCACGGCGTCTGTAAGCCCTTCTGGCATAAGGCTGAAATTCTGCGTTGCCACCCAATGCAGCCCCCATTATATGCTGGCAAACACTGAGCTCTGAATGAAGGCAAAGATAATTGGTAAGCTCTGGCCTGAGCCAAAAATACCTGTCCAAGTGTTGGTCCAAAGCAGTAAACTCTCCTCCTTGGTCTCTGTCCAAAAAACCGTTGCACAAGAGTGAATGCTGCAAAATGGCTGGCCTTTATACTGCTGGGTAAGTGCCCTTTAATTAGCACTCCCCCCGGCCTGGCTGGCCTGTGTACCGTTCCACTTCACAGTCGCTCGGGACGCCCGGCGCACAATGGGCCGGCGCGAGTGAAGTTCCGGTTTGGGGCGCACAAAGGGCGTTGCACTATTAAATGACACCATGATCTGCGCGCGCAGCAGGGCGCGCGCTAAGACTTTGCGCCAGCGCTAAATGTGTCCTGAAGTTGGGGAGAGGCGCAGATCGCGCTGCGCCTGGGCGATAAGCGCCTAGCGCTCGAGATCTACTCCCCCTAAGGCGCTAACGGCTGGCGCGCCCAACTGAATTTCTAGGCCTAAGTGCCTTAAAAGGGTGAGATTTCACCACAGGAGAACTGTGCCTACCCACTGTTTCTCTCAAAAGCAGACATACAAGAAAATGTATACTTACCTGGATTTATCCGATGGAACAGTGTATGTGCAGACTAAGATCCACCACAAAGACTGCGACAGAGTAGCCCCATACACTGTAATCTGACCTGCAGCCAAACACCACCTATGCCATGCCTTGCCACTGTCAGTGGCATTCAAGATTACTGAACTTCCTTGTCTCATGCTCATTCCAGGCTGCCACAGAGGACATCAGTAATATCAGCCAATCTGCCATGAACAGCAAGCAACTTCATTATTTTCCCCATGGGTAATTGACAACTACGTAAGAGAGCACTGCATTTTTTCACACGGCAGCAGTGCCCAAAGTCCAGCGCATCATTGATGGCACCCACGTGACCCTATTAGTTGCTGCACACCATAGCTGTGCATTCACAGGATCATGCATGTGAATGCCACTTCCCAGGCTGCTGTCATAATGCTTTTATTTTAAGGCAATCCACCAGGCTCTATTATTTGGCCCACAAAGGAAAACGCACGGTTGGCTCCTACGAGACCAAAGGTACATTCTGCACTTTGGCTCATGACAGTATCATGACAGCCATTTACATATGCTGAGCACAGGTATAATAAAGTGCAAGCATGTTCCAGAGTCATTGTACAACACACTATAGGCATTTCAGATGAATAAACAGATTGGGAGTGTATTAAATGCAGGCTAGCCAAAGTTTTATGCATTATTGTGGTCGTCATTCCCCACAACTTCTCCAACCAATAAGGTATTACTCATAATGCTTTTATTTTAAGGCAAACCACCATGGCCTCATTATTTGGCCCACAATAGGAAGTGCAAGGTTGACTCCTAGGAGAGCAAAGGTACCCACCACAACATCAGCATAGAACACCCAGAGAAGAAAAGCAATGAGAAAGCAGCAAGGCAAGTAGGAGGAGGCTGAATGTACGGTTGTTGAACCACCGTCTCCAGCTGCTAGACCCATCTGCTGAACTCTCATTGAGGAGACCTTCTGCTAACGTTCCATCAACCCATTGCATCAATAGCCCTGCCTACATCTTCAACATTTCTTTAACCAAAACTTCTTCACCTAAATTGCATTTAGCTCACACTCAACTACCAAAGATACCATTCCTATCAAGAACTCTATAACAGGAACAGCTTCTGACACAATTTAGCTTCATTACAAATATGTTTCATTCCCCTAAATGTTTTTGCCTAGCTTCCTAGTGCTTTCCTTTGATGGCAGTGCATGATTGATGTGCTCAGTAACGTAACTTAGTGCTTCTCTAAAATGCCACCCCACCCCACTTCCCATAACCATGTCAATTACCTGGCTGTACGGCCGGAGTTTTCTCCAGGGAGGCGGGTTGGGGTCGGGGGGCCTCCGAGGTGGGCAGGAAACCCGGGAGGCCGGGTTTCTCGCAGGCCCTGCCGACTTTAACAGCAGGGTCTGATTGTATGTGTGGGCTCGGATTCCAGCCCGCAGCCAGCCAGATTGAGAGGCTGGTTGGGTCCGGGCGGGTAGGCCTGCAGATAAGGAGAGGGAGTGAGGGGTCGGTCTGGGGAAGGGATCAAGGGATGGTGGGGGGGTGGTTGGTGATCAGCAGGGGAGGATCGGGGATGGGGGGGCCAGGGATCGGCAGGGGAGGATCGGGGATGGGGGGTCAGGGATCAGCAGGGGAGGATCGGGGATGGGGGGTCAGGGATCGGCAGGGGGGGTCGGTCAGGGATCGGGAATCAGTGGAGGGGGTTCAGCCGGGAATCGTGGGGGCCAGAGGATTGGGGTTCGACCGGGGTGGGGAGGGGGGTGCCAGCCTGAGGATCGGCCGGGGGGAGAGGGGATCGGGGCCGGCCACCTGGATGATTGTGGCTGACCTCAGCAGCATCAGTGGGGTGGGAGGGGAGGCCTCATGGTGGGGATTTATGGCCTGGGAAGGCGATCGGAGGCCTCGTGAGAGGGCCTCCAATCAATTTTTTTTTTTTTTTACAATTTAAATCGCTTTATTGGCATGATAAGTTACATCTTATGTTGCCAAAGCATCAAAATACATTTATGGTTTAGCACATAAACGCAGTTCTATTCATACAGTGTATAAACAGGTATATCCCTGAGTGTATAAATATACATTCGCATTGTTTATATATATTTTTTTCTTAGTTTACTGGTTGTCCCTCTGTTCATGGCAAGCTGTAACATAGTGCGCCGCCAGTGTTATACAGCTTCTCTCCTCTCCCAGTAGGAATGGGAGTTTTTGGTTGTCATTCAGATTTCTGAAATCAGGGCATATTTGTGAGAATTTTTGGTAGAAATTCTCCCTGATGCCCTGATATTTTCCACAAGCTGTGAGGAAGTGCATCTCTGTCTCCACCACTCCCTGACTGCAGTGAGAGCATATCCTGTCCTCTCTTGGCAGCCTGGTCTGCCTGTGTCTGCCTTTTTCGATCGCTAGGCTATGTTCGCTAAGTCTGTACCTTGTCAAGGTTCTTCTCAGTTTGTTATCCTTTACCATGGTCAGGTAATCAGCTATGTTGTATTGTCTGTTTAGGGCCAAGTAGCAATTGAGTTTGCTTTGGGTTTTTGTTGTTTCTGCCCAATATGTCAGATATTTTTCCTTTTGCTTAGCGACGATTGTGTTGGGTCGAATTCTTTGTGTTACCCTGTCACTGTCCTGGGGCTGGTTATTGTTAGTATTGTTAGTAGTTACTTCACTGAGTCCCAGGACTAGTTGACTGAGGGTATTCTTCTTTATGGTCAGCTCGTGGCATTTCAGGGGGTGGGTTAGGCAGGGAGCCTGGATCCAAGAGGTAGGTATAAAGCCACTCACCTCCTGGATCCAACAATCCCCGTCTCAGTTTAATTGCCGGGTTTCGTGAATTGTGTGAAACCTGTCCACGTGCAGTTATTTTCAAAATGGAGGTTAAAAAAGAGGCTTCCAGTCTCATTATAACATTTAAATTGACATACTGCTCCTGGGAGCAGGTTGGTCGCCCGCCGCCCCGTCCCGCTGCGTCCCAATTAAAACCGGAAGTGGGCAGGTTGGAGGCGGGATCAGGGGGTCGGGAAATTCATTTTTAACAATTTAACTGCCCCCAACCCACCCGTTTTTTTAGGGGAAAATTCCAACCTATGTGTCTGTAGAAGCTCTTGGAATTGATATGGCCTGCTTGCCTCTGTGAATTGGGTCCTGGAATGGAACAGTTTCTCGCTCCACTACTTCCACAGCTTTGGGGTGATCTGGCCCATCCCGCTTTTGAAGCAAATACAGTCATCGGACAGGGTGGCAGGAGGGTTCAGTACAGTCTTTGGAGGAGGTAGGGGGAAGTTCCAGATGTGTTGTCATCCTGAGAGACAGTCACATCATCCATGCTCATCCCATGCATAGATCTGCAACTGAGCACTGCTTACTGATCTATGTAACATCAGAATTGACAGCACCATTGAGACTACTGAAACCTTGGTCACTTGCTCTCTTCATAGGATCATCAGATCAGTCCAAGCTGGAGGACAGAGCTGTAGGAGCGTGAGTCCATAGTACCTGAGTACCTCAATGTCCTGTGCTGCCTGCGGGACCAGCGCAAGTTGGGTTAAGCTCCGAAGATAAGTTAAAACAGCTTTCTGCTGAACATGGGGTTTGTAAATTCTGCACTATACAAGGGAGTGCAAGGTACGATCAGATCTGCAGATAAAGGGGATGGTGGAATGTCTAAAGTAAACACTCAACAATGTATATGATTATCTGGAATATGTCTTTGATCGCTGGTGCTCCTGGGGAATGGGACTAAGTTAATTAATGCAACATAACCGAGGTAATGGGATAATTGGAAGGGATTAAGAAGGGCAAGATGCATCTTGCTGAGTCCATGTTTTGTTGATTCTGCTGTAACCTGCATGTCTCTTTGCTATATTATGATTTAGTGATAATATGCATGGAATGTAAAAATGGTCTTTAAATGTAAGTAAATCACTGTATAGTAGCACTCATACGGGAATCGTGAGTATGGTGTCTCAATAAAGACCAGGTCTTGCATTGTTAGAACTGTATGTGCTCTGTACTCTGTTACTTAAGGTAACAAAATGAATTTGAACAAGAAAGCAGTCCAACAAGAGCATTCGGAGCATTCACAAAAGATGCTATAAATGCCCTCAGGACCTCTGCTATAGTGGGAGAGTTGCTTGCTGCAAGTGCTCCTGGAGTTATCACACACTCTATGGTGTTTCCATTCCATCCATTAACACAATGCAGAGATGGGGAATGAATACATCTTTATCAGTCATTAACTACTGAAGGTGGTTTGGCACAATTTTTGATGACTGCAGCAATCTTTGATACAGATCCCCTGTGTTCCAGATCCATGGCTTCATCAAATGATAATGGACAGACAGCAGATTCCTGCTCCTCTACTGCCATTGCTAGCTCCTGGCCATCCAGTGCATCCTCTTCTACATCAGTCCTGATATACTCTGGGGTGGATAAACCTGAGCTGGTGCTTTGGAGGGTTAGCATGAATGATGCTGCCTTGTTAGTATCATTGGGACACAACTGTTCCTCTTCTGGCACAGCTAGAGAAAGAGAAATATGTTACAATGCTGTCCCTTATGAGAACTCTTCAGATAAAGCTTTCATAAGAATGAGTGACATGTTTTTATGTTTGAGTGTACATTTGCCAATGGGTGAGTGAATATGATGAGAAGAAAGAGCAAGAGAAGGCTAGTACTAAACTTAACTGGGTCCACGGCTCCTACTTCCCCATCTCTGCTTCCACATCTCTTCCCAGGATCTCTAGGTCCACCGCCTCAAATGGAGTAAGGGGACAAACACTGGGGAGATCTCTCCTGTGAGATTTCTCCCTCTTATTATGTTCTGTCTTCTTCTGCAAACTTAGCAAAAGAGATGGCAAATTCAAATTGTCAGTAGGACGTACAGATATATCCATGCATCAGTGTGCAGCCCTGTGGGTGCATGTACATGCATCATACATCTACATTACATGAAAGGTTTGTTTGGGGAAAATGAATTTAAGGTGTGAGGAAAGAAGCACTTAGAAGAGAAGGTTGCTGCTGTGAATTGTACCTACAGCATAACAGGCGCTCACCCTAATTATTCATAGGACTGTAAAACACTGAGGGGGAAGTAACTCTAGGTACCCTGCATATTTCGTACACAGTATTTATATAAGATTATATGAGTGTTACAAATTTCACGTCTGTCATTGTCTTGGATTCGTATCACCAGTCTCTCCTGTTAGTACACGAGAATCCCACGTGATCAGGAGTTTACTTTTGCTACCCATACAGTAGCATAAACCAGAGGGTGTAACTTTGGCCCAGAGTTTACAGGGCCAAAGTTACATCCCTCTGGTTTATAATATGACAGTGTACACACAGCGTACACTGTTGTAAGTACCCCGCAAGTTCTGGGTTTCCGCATGCGATGCATGTCAAGTTTCTCCTTGACAGATCGTACTCATCCGCTACAAATTGACTTTCGCTGGTGCAAGTTTGGGCGATTTGCCCAACTACTGCCCAGCGAATACCCACCAAACCCTTACGCCTGGTAAAAGCAGAAGTAAGGCCTTTTACCAGTGTAAGGGTTAAAATATATGTTAAGATAAAATTTTAAAACTTATTTAAACATTCACTTACATTTAAAATTAGTTTAGGTCAATTTTGTCCCGGTTAAAAATGTTTACGTTTATTTTTCAAAAAATTAAATTTTTATTTTAAATGTTTAATGAAAGGTTATTTTAATTAATTTTGAACCTGTGATTATTTATTTTTATTTCAGTGTGAAATTGTATTTATTAGGTAATTTCTGTTATGCCTATGGGGATTCCATACCTAAATGAAATCCCCCTTTGTCATTGGTTGGCCTGCCCCACGTGATCTCAGGGACACTTGTGAACTGCATGCGCACCTGGGATGCGTGGGCCTTTACTCAGGCGTATGCCTGTAGGCCCAGAACCGCAAGAGTCCGAAGCCATCAAGTAAGTACGGAGTTTTCTTGCGGTTCAGAGGCGTACTCGGGCGGCAAGCTTTCGACCACAATTTCCAGGCCAATGAGACCCACCAGATATCATGATCTTTACATGTGCCCTCACATGTAGTTCTTCAACCTTTCAGAACTATGGATTGATTTTAGTGAGACAAGGCCAGATACAAGTCATTAAGCTGCTTTATTTTACGTCTGTAAATGAACATACAGAGTAACAGCTAACGCAAATCTCTCACCTTAATACAATTTAACCAGTCCCTCCATAGAAATCAGAAAAATCATTAAATGAACTCCACACTGCCCCAGTTAGCTGAGTAAGTAATAATTGTTTTTGATTAGCACTATACCTGAATCAGACCATGGCTTGCTATGCACGCAATTGGCCCCCTTCTTAAGATAGTTTGACCAAGGTCATACCTGGCTCTCTCAGCAGACATTAACAACTGACCTCTGTAAGGTTTGCAAAATTCTACAGATTCCCCCAAACCAAGAAGAGAAGAGATTTTGGGACTGTTTTAAAGAATATTGGGCCAAAAAGGGGCTTAAAGTTAAAACCCCAGGATTTTGGTCATTTTAAAAAGGCATGTCCAGGCCTGTGGAAGGCTGCGACAAAGGAGTTGGGATGGGCCCCTGTAAACCAAACAGCTTGAGTATTGGCATAGGCCAGATTGTCTGGGAATGTTCTGGACCACCTCAGTCATTCCACATAAATGACAATAGGCCTACGGAAGGACAGTTCCTGCCAAAATTACAGTCATCAAGAATATGAATAATACAGTACATGCCACTGATCAACAACAGGGACCCTGTTTTTGACCCAGCAGTCGAAAACAATTGAACAACTGTTTAACCACTCAGAGAGAGACATCCAAAACCACTTCACACACTTAAACCAATTTCGAAGCAATCCCGAAACTAGTTTAAAATCAATTAAAATGGATGGGACCGTCGAAACTCGATAAAGAATTTAAAACTATTAAAGCTAACGAGCCTGCCAAAATTAACAATGGGCCAGAGAAGATTTGGTGGGCAGATAAGCAAGCCCTCAAACGGTATAATTGAGGCCTGCTTTTACAGACAGTCAGTGAATTGAAGAAGCAGTGGTTTCATTCAGCCTCGGGACAATCGACAGAAGGAGAACGGAAGGGAATCGCGGCAACCAAGGACCCCAAGAAACAAACAACCAACGATATTACCAACAACTAGGTAATATTGGGCCACCGCGACCAACAAGAAACCAACCCAGAAGAAACCGAAGATTCGCAAATTTGTTTCCACTCTACAAGCTATCCTGACTTACCCCTGGGTAAGATTTGATGAAAAAGACTCTCAACCCTATACCTAATCAAAGGAAATTGGGTACTTACCTGATAGATCCAATACACACCCGACCACATCGGCGGACACGCGAAGACTGAAAAACCAACGCAGGTGAAGTCTTCTACCACATCCGGGGTATGGCAGGCCCCAACCATCACACCTAAAGAGAACCCCGAAATCGCGAACCTCTACAACTGTCAAGAAAGTCGTTTGGTGAGCATTTCCCTGGTCCTCTGGAATCCAACCTAGTTAGTGTAGTGGGATTGGGAGGGGGTGAAGTATTTTGTCAGTTGTCATTCTCCCTCACATATTCCAAAGTGTTCCCCCTTTTAGAGTGATAAGATTATTGTGTTGTGTATATTTTCCTGTCTCAAAATAAAAATCTAAGGGCTAGATTTTCAGTTGCTTGCGCCAGCAGTTAGCGCCTTAAGAGAAGTGATTTTCGGGCGCTATTCGTGTAGCGCCCGGGCGCAGCGCAGTTTGCGCCCCGCCCCAAATTAAGTTGCCCGTTAGCGCCGGCGCAAAGTTTAGCGGCCGCCCGGATGCGCGCGCAGAAAATTACGTCACATCCTCGTGCAACGCCCTTTGGCCGCCCCGAATCCAAACTTCAGTCGGACTGCCCCATTGTGCGGCTGGCGTCCAGAGCGTTTGTAAAATGGAACGCAACACACCCTGGGGAGCGCAAATTAAAGGGCACTCCTCCTGCACTATAAACGGCAGTCTGCATGTGTTGTGTGGAAGGATCCAGTGTGTTGTTGTGAACGGTGTATTTATGTTTCCGGCCTCCTCCTCCTCCTCCTCCTCCCCCTCCTCCTCCGAAAAAAACACATGCACCCTTCCCCTTTAAGAGCTCACTGGCACCAGAGTGTCTGCCGTGCGCTGCGCCCGAGCTCGGGCGCTGCGCTCTGCACCGCCGGCTTAGCGCCTAAAGATAGTAGTGGAACGCCTCTTTTAGCGCTCCACCAACCTCTTAGGGCGAAGCCACTGAATTTCCGGCAACGGGGCGCTACTTTGGGGCGGGCGCTAACTTCGGGCGGGCGCTAAGGTTAGCGCCCCAAAACTGTCTATACTGAAAATCTAGCCCTAAGTTTTTTCACCAACTCAGTTGTCTGTTGCAATTTCATTACAACCCCCAAATAAGTCCAAAGTCTAGAACCAAGGGAGTGGGAGCGATTCGAACCACTCAGGGAGTCAGACGTGAAGTTGACCACACACACCACCCCTTACAGAAAATGGCGACTGCGGCAGGACTTTGGCAAAAGGGATGTAATGCAATAGACCCTGTGTTTGACGAAAGAACGAAGATGGAAGAGAGGATTTTCTCTTATGTGTTTGAGAAGGTGAATATCACCAAGAAATGGGTGACCAGTCTGTTGCGTGCTGAGTGTCCCATGGATGCTGTAACCAAATTGACTGAGAGCAAGGATCATAAGAAGCCGGTGGAAAAGGCCATCTGGTTGGTCTGCGCCCTGCGTCAGATCCAGCTTTTAGATCAACACATTAAGGTGTTAACAGAAGAGCTGCAGGAGGCAGCCAAACTGTCTCAAGCAAGAGCCATAGCAGGGGAGGGATTACTGCAGGAATTACAAGCCCAAAGTCAAGAGAAGTTACAGATAGCAGAGAAACACAGGAACAGACATGAGTATTTTCGTGTCAAGTCACCGAGGCAAAAAGCAATGAGTTAGTGTTAAGAGAAGAGAACGCTCACCTAACCAGACAGATAAAAGAACAGGAGGAAAGGTTAAGAGACATGCAGGCAGCTTATAAAGTAGCGAGCACCAGGGATTTTGAAGCAGGAGATCACGGCCCCTGTCAAAAGCAGATCGACAGTTTAAAACTTGCTCTGTCCAGGGCAAAAGGCATGGTATGCCTTGTTGTGTCGGTACCTTTCTACCTAGACACAATTTAGGACTCAGAACTCAGAGATTCAAACATGAAGTGCTTTATTGGAAGGAAAGGAAGTTCTGGGAAGTTCCGAACAAAGAGAGCTAAACTTAACCGAGAGAATACCCAACCATTTATCTCCTGTGACAGCGCCACCACAGGTGGGAGGAGAACACACAATAGAATACACAATACATAACATTTCCTCCCCTCTTAAATGGAAGGTCCACATTATTCCTCAATAGGTAAGTTACTTTCAATACACTCAACTAACCTAGGGTAGAGGTAGACTGCCTCAAACCCTGACTTTACCCTGGGGTTTATTCTGCCCCAGTCTTGTGGGTAAGTCACTAAGCCTACAGATCCAAGCGCCTTGGAGGCCGCCGCTCTCTGACAGGATACTGGCGGTCATCGCTGGCTTCCACAGCAGTAGGCATTGACACAGGCCTGGATGGAGAAGGTGCCTGTGTCAGTTGAAAGTCAGGAGTTTGCACAGGTGGAACAGTCTCTTTGACTTCCTGTGTTGGAGAAGAGCACTGTGGCAAAGGATGCTGGTTTGCGGTATCATTCGGAAACAGTTCAGGCCAACCAGCCGTTGGAGCCTCTGTGGCTGTCTCTGCCCCTAGCAACAGTTGATCTGTGTGTCTTCTCCAGACGACGTCCTCAGCAGTCTCAACCGTGTAAGACACAGGGCCCGTCTGCGCGATCACCGTAGCCGGAACCCATTTCAGTCCAGTGTTGTCGTTTCGAGCTAGGACGTGCTCTCCCGGATGAAACCGTCTCTCCTTGTCTCTTTTCTCTCTCTTTTCAACTTGAGCTTGTTGTTGACGATGGACCACCTGCTCTGCCCTTGGAGGTTTGAGTAAGTCAAAACTTGTCCGCAACTGCCTCTTCATCATGAGCGAAGCGGGGGAAGTTTTGGTTGTGGCATGCGGCTCGTTCCTATAGGACAACAGGAAGCTGTTCAGACGTTGGTGGATTGAGCCCTGACCTTGCGATGCCTTCAAGGCGTGCTTCAAAGTTTGCACGAACCTTTCTGCCTGGCCGTTAGTAGAGGGATGATAGGGCGCAGACCTGATGTGTTGGACACCATTCACATGCAGGAAGGTTGCAAACTCCTGTGATACAAATTGTGGACCATTGTCACTTACGAGTTGTTCCGGTGAGCCATAACGGCTGAACATCTCACCAAGTTTCTCAATTGTTTTCTCTGCCGTGGTAGACCTCATCACAGCGACCTCCAGCCACTTGCTACGAGCGTCCACAACCACCATAAACACCTTCCCTTCAAAAGGACCGGCGAAGTCCACATGTACTCGCTGCCACACTTCTGCAGGCCAATCCCAGGGGTGTAGGGTTGCCAGCTGTGGAACATTCCAGACCCTTTGACATGGGGAACATGTTTTGGCTTTCTCCTCAATATTCCCATCGAGACCTGGCCACCAGAAGTAGCTTCTTGCCATTTCCTTCATCCGAACCATCCCACTGTGGCCTGTATGAAGTTGTTGCAGTATAGGTTCCCTCAGAGGTGGCGGAATGATGACACGGCGTCCCCAAAGAAGACAACCTGCCTGGACGGAGAGCTCATTTCTTTTTGAAACGTAAGGTTTCAAACTAGGAGAATCTCCTATCGCTCTCCCTCGAATGACATCGTCCATTACCTCAGACAGGACTGGATCGTTGCGGGTGTACCTTCGCACCTGAACTGCAGTGACAGGTGCTCCCTCCACTTGTCTAAAGTAGAAGATGTCTATCTGACGAGGCTCTGGGGGAGTAACAGGCAAGGGTAGCCTCGAGAGACCGTCTGCGTCTGCGTTGCCATGCAAGTCTGATTTGCAATATTTGATGTCGTATGTGTGTCCTGACAACAGTAAAGCCCACCTTTGCATCCTGCTTGCAGCGAGAGACGGAATTCCGGTGTGGGGCCCGAAGATTGAAGTCAATGGACGGTGGTCTGTCAGGTGTGTGAACCTTCTCCCAAACAGGTACTGATGAAATTTTCGAATTCCAAAAACGATTCCCAAGGCCTCGCGCTCGATCTGCGCATAGTTACTCTCGGCCTTGTTCAAGGTGCGTGATGCGAAGGCGATAGATTTCTCTTCACCCGAAGGCATGATGTGGGATATGACTGCTCCCACACCATATGGTGATGCATCACATGCTAGCTGCATGGGTAGCTTTGGGTCAAAGTGTGTCAGGTCCTCCGAATTCAGCAATGCTTTCTTTGCTTGGGCGAAAGCTTCGTTGCACAGTTCAGTCCATTTCCATGTTTTGCCTTGACATAGCAACTGAT